>NC_040025.1:14105288-14435778 GCF_000972845.2 Larimichthys crocea
AACCTTTAGGATTATAAATAGAGTGGTCAAAATGGAAGCAGCAAAAGCAGAGATATCTTCATTTTTAGTATATATAAAATTGTTCACAATGCAACTTGATATCTCTTTACAACCCGAGATATATAAAACAAACCTTTTAATAAAAAAAAACTAAGGTTCAACTAAGATAACTCTAATGATATCTACATTTTTCCAAACACTGGAAAGCTCCCTCTAAATCCAGCAGGAACTAGCTGAAACTGTCCTGATGGGGTTTTGCCCAAGTGAATGAATTTGACTTATGAATGAAAACATGCTGCTGGTGTTTAGACAAACCACACGATGGCGATGAAGACCAGCACGCAGACTCCTCCTCGTCAACCGTGTTTGCTGTGTCATCTGTGATTTCTGACGTAATTCTTAGAGATCCAGGTGATCCCCAGGAAAAAAACAACAACAACCAAGCTATAATTTAGTTGTATTAACTTTTATTTTATTATAGAAAATAATCAAAGGGCGTTGGGTTCAAATCTTTGCATCAGACCTCTACATTAGTCATGCAGGTAGTAGCCATTTTACATCAAAAGAAGAAGCTTGTTACTACTTGTGTGTGTGAGCTGTTTAAGGCTGTAATTACATGTAATCCAGTTGAGTCAACTCATCCTGTCATTTAACACACTGACCAGTAATTTGTGTATTAGTATAAAGTTATACCTCACAACAACTTTGGGAATTATTCCTGCAAGCTGCATCGAACAAAATATCCTCAGACTGTATGTTCGCCCACTAACTAAGCAGTAGTGATAGTGTTGGATCTCCATAATTTTCAGTCCATGTATTATTCACAAGGAGTTTCTCTGAGGTGCATATTTAGATGGGAATGTGGCTTTAATGAAGGCTAATTTCCACGGTGGTGTTGCCCTCCAAATTAATCTGTCTGACCCCCCTTTTTTTTTTGGAGATTTGGAGGTGGGGGTGGAGGTTAGAGAGCTTGATACACACAGACACACACACATTCACAGTCTCACCCTCTCAAACACACACACACACACACACACACACACACACACACACACACACACACACACACACACACACACACACGCACACCCCTTGCGGTGTTTTCCGGGATCACGCCACCGCTTCCACTTGGGATCCACACAGCAGCAGCGATATGGCTGATCATCGCCGGACGGGACGGTGTTGTTTATGAGCGAAAGTAAAGACAAATAATGCGTTATAGCGGGTCAACAATGCGTTCACTCGGGCGACGGGACGTTGTGGCACATTGTGTGACACGGGGATAAGACTTACCTGACGGCTAACAGGCAATCTGGTGTGTTTTTACAGCAAACTAGTTGGAGGAACTTGTCGCAGTGGATTCATCCCAGCGTGCTGCCTGGATTACCACACACAAGTGGAACAATAGTCTCCTGCAGCAGTAACACTAGCAGGTCAGTGGCAGCGCATTTTAATGTTTGTTTATGTTCCTCACTCACACGTTTTTCACGCCGTAATGACAATGTTGGGACAACAAGCAAACGATAGTCGAGGTTGTCCTATCACCTGACATTGCAGGTGACTGCCGGTTATTTTTTCCCTGGCTCGTTTTTAAAACAAAGCTATTTGGCGATTTGGTTGAATTGCGCAAGTGTGCGTCTGTGTGGAACGCACAGTGTGTGGGCACTCGCTCTTTAAAACACAGCAGATAAAAGTGGTGAGGACATCATAGCCTGATTCAGAGCAATATATCTGACACATTGCAGTGGTTTTGAGGGGCTCCTAACATGCAAATCCACAATCAAAACGTCGGGATACCGTCAGAGAAGATCTCTCTACGGTTTCCATTGAGTTTACGAGCCGGCGGGGCCGCTCTGTAACTTTTCTTTGCCCTGCCTGACTCTCCTCCTCCCGGATACTTCCGTCAGGAAAACACGGGGAGAGAGGAACTGACCGAAAACGCAAAAGGCCTGTTAAGGTAGTGGGATCTCTTGCAGCCAGGGCCCGACACGAACAGCCTCACATTTAGTTTAGAGTCCCGTGATATTAATCTTGCGGCTGTTTGCAGTCATGCATTATTACATGGGACATAGTCAGGACCTTCGCTCGTCCGCAAATGTGACAGTCCGGTCCTGCGGTCCTGCAGGGTTGTCGATAACCTCGTGGATGTTCGCCAGTGGCAAGTAGTAGCCTATACTAACCCATAACATACTGATGGGCTGAACAATAATTGCCTATAGCCAAAGCCTTTGAACACTTCATTTCTCAGCAGCGTGCTGGGAGTATCATTTAGCGCTTAATTATTCATGTCCATCTCACTGTGGGATGTCCAGATTGAAGATTGTGCGCATCCGTCAGTCCCCTTTGCTATTGCACCCCTATTGAAAAATAATAACCTTGTGTTATTATTGCATAATGCAATCCTGTCTTATTACAATAACGACAGCTGGATTGCAGACATCATACAGCATTTTATGACCTTTGTAACCTATTTATGGTCTTATTTTCGTACAGTGCAATGTCCTGAGACCAATTACCGTGCAGTTGCACACAATGCTCCTGTTTGTGTGTCTTCTGGTTTGAATTTGAACACAGCACACTATTCTGTGGTTTAATAATCTTCTAACCAGCAAAGGGCCTCACTGAGATTAAAGTGCGATAATAAAGATAATGTATAATAATGATGAAATGTTTTGGCTGTCCAGATACAGATACAGTGTAGATACAGTATGTTTTCATTTATCAGCTTTCAGTGGAATCATATCATGATTATATGATCATACTGTGTTATTGTTTTACATAATTCATTAATCCATATGGATTATTCGTACATCTATACATCTATACAAGTCTGAAGTAACAGTGGAACACAGGTCATTACAGTAAAATGATGATCTTATATGGAAAATACATTAGAAGACACTCTTTCCATGTGACTGAAAATGGCATTTCAGATCTTTTGCCTTGTCTACTTTGCAGTCTTGTGCTTCTGCTTATTCATTCATCTTCTTTCCATAATTCCTTCTCATCTAATTCTGGAGATTTAGCATAAGTGGCAGAAGAGCTGCCGAGGATGAGCCATTGGGCTTTTGAGGAGAATGAACTACTTTTTGAGATTGTTGATTTATGTGTTTGCGTGGATGTGTGTAGGATTCTGTAGTTGGGCAGATTTGCACATTACTCATGCATCCTGAGGCCGTTGCGCCAAGCGGCGCTTGGAGTGCCACTGAGTGCCCATTCCACTCCGCCACATTGTATGTGAGTGCATGCATGCGTGTGATTCATGTGGCACTGAAATGCAGAAGAATTCTTTTTTGTTTTATGACGATAGGAAAGACAGTATCTGGCTGAAACAAAACCAGTCCCTGACCAAAATCCCTTCTGTTCTGATAAAAAATGATTTCAGTGTCTCTGTGTGTCAAACCTGCAGCTAGCTAGTGTTTGTTTATACTGCAGACTTAGGTCCTCAGGACCACTCATTCTTTTGCCTAGGCGTAATTGGCAGAGGAATCCCAGAGAAAGGCTGGCAAGGATCGCATGCTGCAGCACTGTGTGGCATCCCAAGTACCGGCGGGCTGGAAGTTTTTATAGCTGACATGAGCATGTGTTTGTGTGTGGTATATATAGAGAGAGGACATAGAGAGATGTGAATTCTCAGCTTTTTGTCTCTTTCTGTTTCATTTTTCTATTTATTTTTTTACCTCAGAGACATAAACTGCGGTTCCAGCCTGGGCCTGTAACCTAGCAACCCAAATGGTGTGTGTCTTGAATAAATCAGACTGTGTTCCTCCTCCTGTCCTCCTCAGGGTTGTGTCATTTCACCTCACCTCCATTCTACCATATTCATGCAGCCACCCACACACACATGTGCAAACACATGTGCATATGCTCACAGGCTGTTAACAGACACGCAGTTATAAAGTTGGAGAAGGTTTTATCATTTGCTCCTTTGCATCACTTAACCTATTAGCCTTTGCTCTTCTGGTGCTTTACTGCATAGCTCGTGTCACACTGAATACATCAACAGTGCATTGTGTTGGCTTTACCACCAACAGCGACACTACTAAAACAGCAGAAGTGCTTATAGTGTCTTTGAAGGAGTGCGAGCGGCCTCCGTCATCTGGAGTGTGTCCCTCCGTTTAGTGGGAGTTTGTGTATCAGAGATGTTCGTGGTGGTTGCCGGGTGTCTGGTGAGTTTGGCCTGCACATGCTGCAGCCTGGAGCCACATGTCTCGTCCCACTCACTGTTGTGCCTCAGCCAAGCTCTTCACACTGCCACGTCCATCTGCACCAGACAAGACTCAGCATCCATGCACATTCATACATGCACACTTTTTTCTTGCTGAAACTTTTTTTTTTTTACAAGTTAACCAACACAAACACACTTACACATGTCTTACATTAAAGGAATTACATACCCAAAATAAAACGGAGGCACCATTTCACCACCTCCCACCCTTGACGTGATGACACTATTCAAGGTTGTTTACAGTTAGACACATGTAATAAGCCTATGCCATGTCCTAGTGAACTTTACAAGCTTCCAACTTGCCTCATCTCATCTCAACAGTAATGCCAAGTGGTTGCAATATGACTGTGTTTATTCGTATGCGTAATTGAACTGCTGAATCCTCTTATTAATGGTTCAGCGATATGAACCAGCTTGATATGAAAAGCTTGTTTTTTGGCTCTGCTAACTTCTTGGTAGTAAAGGAATGCTGGAATCAGGTAACGAGACACATATTTTGAGCATTTACCATGTAGTCCAACTTCTTCACTTGCTTTTCTTAAAGTAATCTCCTTTTTTGTCCAGTCTCTGGATAAATATACAGTAGTATCGCTGTAGCTGCAGACAGGTTCAGAAGATAAATCCACTTTTTAATCCCAAAAGTTTAAAAAATAAACTTGAAGTGGTCCTCCCATGGGTACACGGCTCTGGATCAGAGCCTCTGCGAATTTCTTTCTTTCTTTGTCTTCATGTTGGACTGAGGACAGTCAATACAGTGACTCACTATCGCCACTCAAGGCACAAATGGTTTAACAAGAAACTGTGGGCCAAAGATAGTTGGTTAGTATACTCATTTTAGTAAATATTTTGGGAACACAATACATAGATGTCTCTGACGTAATGTCATAGTTATTACAGCTTCACATTGATAACATTTTTTAAATGTATGAACATAAACAAAACTATAATTCTGGCTATGTCTTACACATTGTTGCTTTAAGATTAAAAGTCTCGGCAGCCCAGTAGGAATAAGTAAGTTATTAGTTACAGAAAGTGAACATTATTAGCTTGTTTTGTGTAGTTGTTTACAAGACAGACTACACCTAATCCACCATATTATAAATCAAATTACGAATCTCAACTATGTAATGTATATACACAGTCAGTGTGCTATCATGTGTTTCCCTCTGGTGGCACCTGGGCAATGAGATTCCCACTGCATTACTGTTTGTGCTAATTCAACAGAGATAAGATGAAGTCTGTGAAATTAGTCATTATTCTGTCTGTATGTGTGTGCGGGCATGCAAGGATGTGAGCATAACTGTGTGTTAATGATAACACTGGTGTGTGTTTATCTGGGTAATAAGTGCTGGATTATATTATCAGTTATCCTTCCTGATGAGAGTCATTCATTCCTGGAAATTCATGGATGACGGCTGCAAGGTTGTATGAGGAGAACCTAGTTCTCTTTTCCGAGCAGGCTTCTTCTCTAGTGAAGTCTGGGAAAACATGCAAATGAGGGGGGAGGGAGATTCGTTCCATACTGATAATCCATGGGTGACGGATGTTATGAAATGAATGTGAGTCGCTCTCCTTTCGTTCCTTTGTTCTCTTTTTAAACTTTTTTTTTTTGTAGTGAAGAAACGCCTCCGGCTGAGGTACAAACCGCATCCAACTGGGCTCATGTAAATTGGCAGAGGCAATGTTGTTAGCAATGGATACTTGCCTAAGCGCATCTTCTAGTGAAAAAAAGCCAGCCGTCCTGAGTGAGGATCGCTGGGTTTGAATTCCCTCAGAGCACTGGCTGTCTCTAATAGGCCTGAAAGACTGAGAGCCTGAAAGGATGAATGGCTTTTGTTGAAGCCTCCAAGGTTGGACACAAAGAGAAAGGCAGTGGGTGCCATGTGTGTGTGCGTGTATGTGTGCATGTCAGCTCTCGAGCCCTTACGGGTTAGATAGAAGTAGCAGGAAGTGGAAGCGGGACAGAAATACTCCGCCATAGCTGCCTCTACCTTCAGGCCAGTGAAGCAGAGCAGAGAGGAACACAACAGAAAGTGTCTTCAACACACATATACTGTTAGGAAAAACGTATAGTGTACACACAGAAACCAGATTCTGAATGTCTCTGGGGCACTATAAACAATATATAACTTGAAAGCACAAAGATGTTAAAAGGCATACATATGTATATACACAATACACATAGGAGGCCACCGGTAATATGAGGAGCACTGTACTGGAAAAACAAGATGTGCTTTTCCTCCTATTTATTTTAAGGATGGCATGCTTCTCTCTCCTGTAACCACATTCAGTATATACTGTATTTAAAACCAGCTAGAGTACACTAGCTTAGGTGGGGCTGTTGTAGAACTGTTTCTACTGTTTGGATACCATGACTTCACTATGGAGTTGGTGGTGAAATGTACATTAGTCCAACTCATCTGGGAGAGCTCCTCTTGTCTGAAACCTCTGGAGAGCTGCGTTGTCAGCCATTTACGTCATGTTTTTTTTTTTTTTTGTAAACTTTTTGTTTGTTGCGCTCTCTCTCTCTCTCTTTTTCTCTGTGACTCTCTGGGTCTGTTCTCCCATTCTGTGTCTTTTATTCTGCAATGTTTGCACTTGGGATACATAACAATGAGAACACACGCTGCGTGAGCAAACACAATCATCGCGAGCCAAAAGAACTGTGCAAAATGCGCCGAGGCTGCACTGCAGTAGTTTCACTGTACAATGAAGTGGCGGTGTGGATCTAGCTGTTGATGGTTATAAATGAGAACATGAGCCATGATAATGATGATGGGGATGCAGGTGGTGATGATGTTGATAATGATGGTTGTTGTCCCCCCCTCCTCCCCTCAGGCCTGTGGGCCCCGGTGGTGCTGTTGAGAAGATGGACAGGATGAAGATAATCAAGCGGAGGCTGTCCATGTCTCTACGCAGTGCTCGGCCCGTCGACGACTCCCTGTCCGAACTGGCTGAACAGATGGCCTTGGACGAGCCATCCGCAGCCAGGGACAATGGTGAGACACCTGAAAAAGTGCAGTCACACACAGGTATATACGCCAGTACCTACTTCAAGTATTATAGCTTGCATGCAGACTTAATGCAAATAACTGGTGTGTGTGTAATATATATTAATATGTGAATTTAATCTGTGTTCTGCATGTAAATAAGTATAATATCTCAGATCATGACAGAAAAAACTGAAGAGAAAGCTCTTTAAAAAGGTAGCATCATGTTGTCATCATGATGAAAAGTAATTGTGTCACCTCCACGACGCCGTACAGTGATTAGTTTGACTCCAACATTTGATACGTGTGTCTTACCACACAGGAGCAAGCAGACCATGTTATTAAAGAGCAGGTTCTCATGTGCTCTAACAGTTCAGGACCTTAAGTACATAAAGAAGCATTAATTGATGTAGTGGTTTGCAAATGATGGTGTAGGTGGAGAGGGGCAAAATAGAGGTCGTAACTGATTATTGCAGAGAAATGCAGGAAGGTTATGCAAAATGATGTCAACAGATGTTGCACTGTTCTGTACTCTTGTATGTCTTCCTTTTACATGGAACTGCTCCCCGAAATCATCTATTTGTTGTCATATATCTCAGAAGTGTGTGTGTGTGTTACATGCAAACACAAAACCAGCATACATACATAGACGTATATCTTAACCGTCATCATCTTCACCTCATCAGCTTCACCATCATCCCTTCTGTGTTCACTTTACTTCACTAGTCAGTCATCAAGACAAAAAGGAGTACTACACGGGAAATGAATGTGAATTCACAAATGCTTTTTGTCAATTCAGAGACATTCATTTCTGTATTTTCATGAACAAAAGAGAGTATTGTCTCCTAGATGAAAGTGCAAAAAGCAATGTCATTCTCGGAAACTCTGGGTGCCATCTGCTGGGCATGTTTCAGGATTGCAGGAAAAATCAAGAGACCTCACCTGACACAAACACTTTTTTTGTGTGTGTGTGTGTATGTGTGAAAGGTCTTTGAGTGTGTTTGCATCTTATTTTGGCTCCAGACGAAAATCAGGTCAGAACATAAAGTGAGAGAGGTTGCCTCTTGTTTCAGCAGATGCTTTTGCTTTAGAGAAAAAGAAAAGAAGGAAACGACAGACAGAAAGGGAGAAAACAAGAAAAAAAAGTCTGTGTTCAGATATAGCTGTGCTGTGTCTTAGGCTAGACATCTTGACTTTTGGATACAAGGAGTGATGATGTTTATTCTTACTCATTGTTGTTATCAGCACCCGGGCTGCAACATCCATGCCCCTACCCGATTAATTTCATTCCTTGGCATCTTGTCCTCCTATTTTTACATTCCTCTCCTTAGTCTTTCATAGCTCAACCGATGTCAGTTAATTTCCAGAGAGCACAGGGAGCAAAGAAGAGAGAGGCAGTTAGAGGGAGGAAGTGATGTAGAGGATCAGGAGAGGGACATTAAACTTTAACCACTGCTCTACATCTTGTACTTACCATCTCTTGCTGCCCTTTTCCCTTGCTGTATCAACCCTCAATCGACCCCCACATCTCTATACAGCTTAGTGAGACTGCGCAAATGGGTGGTAAAAAAAGAATACTCCTCACATTTTTCAAAGTGCTAATTAGAAGCAATGTGGAATCTGGTCCTGACCTCAGATCTGCACTTCCACTGTGTTCTTGGAGGCGAGACTGTGAGGGATTTTAAAGGAACATTAAACCCTAATGCTCGGGGGTCACAGTGAAATATACAGTATAATGTGAAGAAAATTGGGGATTATTTGAAAGATAGGAGATATACCATGTGACATTCCACCCACATCCCGTAAAAAGGACTCATTAATACTAATGAATGTGAAAGAAATGTGATGATACATGCAAGGTGACAGGGTGTCCCACACATTTGTGAGTGCCTGGGTTAAGGTATATTGCTTTGAAAAAGTCAAGGAGTATTTCCTTATCCATAAGATGACCCGCACCTTTTTGATTTGATTTCCCACTAATATTTATAGTCACGTTTCCAACTGTGCAGCTGCTAGTGTTTCGTGTGCATGTCATTCCTTTGGCTCTTCATCTCTATCAGTCTATGACTCAACATATTTTCCACTATGCATGCCTCATGCTTCATACTCCTTCGATGGCTATTTTTATTACTGTGTTCGACAACTGTTTCCTCTAATAACATGAGTACAGCAGCTGTATGCAGTCCCACCCTTTTATCTATCACTACCGCATATTGTACTGTTCCTACATGTTCTGCTACCTCTGTGTGTGGTCTCTGTATGACCTTGTATCGTCTTTTTTTCCTCCTTTCTCTTTCTCTCCTGTTCCTTCCTACAATGTCTGTCATTCGCCTGTCTCTATTTTGCTCCATCTATTTCCTTTCTTCTCCTGTCTCTTCAATACTTCCTTCTATTCCCACAATCCCTTTATTTGTCTTGCTTTTTCTGGCTTTGACCCCCTGCTCTTTCTCATTTGTGTCAACCTGCTGTCCTTTTGAGCTTTTCCCCTCAATCTCTCACCCTTTCTTGCACTCTTTTCCTTCCTCCCCTCGCTTTCTCCCTCTCCCTGGTTGTCTGTCTGGCATCGTGTGTCTCAGAGTCCATGGTGGTGTGTGCCGTGCACCCTCCTGCCTCACACAGTGCTCCCTCCTTCCTGCGTCAATATGCTGGTCATCTGGGCCGCACCGCCCTGCGCAGAGAGCCGGGTGGGGGGCTGGAAAGAGACAGAGCCTTCCTAAGCCTGCACAGGACTGGATCTCTGGGTACACACGCACACACACATTTACACAGTAATACATGCATGCACCTGTAAGTAAACAGCATATAGCAGGATTTGCTAATACACTGGTTTTGGAATTGGTATCAAGCAAAAATGATGCACATTTCAGTGAAAGTGTTATTTTAAAACAAACCAGTGGTGGAAAGTAACTAAGTACAGTTACAAGAGCTGTACTTAAGTACCTAAATGGTTTAATTTTATGCTACTTTTTACTTCTGCTCCACTACATTTAAGATGCAACTATTGTTGTAATTGAGTATTGTCAGTTTATAAACTTTTATACATTGTTACAGATTGAATTATGCTGTTGGTTGTTTTTGATATTTTGGGTCAGTTTTGCTACTAGTACTTCCATACTCCTGCTTAAGTGAAGTTTTTAATTTACAACTTTTAGTTGCAGTGGAATATTTTTATATGAGGTATTGCTTCTTTTACTTGAGTAAAAGGTTTGAGTACTTCCTCCACCACTGAATACAGAGTACAACTCACCATACTGCTAGGCCGGTTTTTCTTTTGTTGTAACAACATTTTCTGCATATTTTCACTTCTTATGTGTGTTAGTAGTTTGAGCAATGTCAAGCTTGAGTTATACTGCCACCTATGGGTGTAAAACTCACTCACACGCTGATGTCATGTAGATGTCAATGTTGCTTACCAAAAAGGGGAGTGTGTATGTTTTTGGTGCATGCATGCATGCATGTATGTATGTGAGTACTTACTCATGCGTATCCTCCTAACAGTTACTATGAATCTGGAAGGCTTAAACTCTAATGACCTTAATCCAGCCTACACAAACACACAAACACACACACACAATCACTTTTTCCTTCTGTCTGTCTGCATTATGTAATGGAACGTGTGGTCCGTGGCTATATGGATCCCAGTAATCTCATTTCCCACTGTGGCAAACGGCTTATATCAAGAGCAGTGGGATGGAGTGAAGAACGGAAAGTCAAGTCAACAGAAGACTTGGAGACGGGGTTTAGAATGAAATGGAGCTTAGAAAATGGCAAGAGATTGATCACGGGGGACTGAGCTTTGAAGAGGGAGAAATGAAAAGTATAGATGAAAGGAGAGAGCAACAGACAGAGCGGTAAGGGAGTGTTAGTTCCACAATGGCTCCTTCAGGAGTCATATTAGCTTTGTGCTGTGTTTCCCTTGAGTCCTCGGCTGAGTGAACTGTAGATAGACCACGATGAGACTCCTTGCATCCATTGAACTCTACCTGACAAGGGAAGTAGTCTTGTATCAGGTGCTTACAGTTCATTGTGATCTTGCAAGCTGGGAATACAGTAAAAATGGATGAATGAGTCTTACGTGATACCTGTAAAGAAATAGGGACAGCACCAGAGGGCTACATCTTTTATTTTTCATTTCACAAAAGAAGCCAACGTTTTAGATTAGATTACAAACCGAGGCGGCACAGCCTGTGTTTAGTTTGAACCGTGGATGGGGTTGAGTCTGCATGCTCTCCCCGTGTCTGTGTGGGTTCTCTCCAGTTACTCCGGATCCGCATACAAATGTATAGGTTAATTAGTGAAATTGTCCATGAGCATGAATGGTTGGTTGTCTGTATGCGTCAACCCTGTGATGAGCTGGCGACTTGTCCAGGGTGTACTCCGCCCCTCGCCCAATCGGCAAGCAATATTTTAGTTGGTACCTGGAAAGATACTGGTGCTCTAGTAGCTGTACAGCAGTTATAGGATCAGCAAATGCTAATCTTTGGAGTTAGGGCGGAGTGTCCCCTATATTCCCCCTTCTTCCATTCTGTGCTAAGCTATACTAACCACATCCTGGCTATTCATATTTACAGGTATAGTGTATGAGTGGTTAAAGAAAAAGAATAAATGAATCCAATCAATGACGAAGAAGAATGGCACAATCTATGAATATCATCAAATGAATATCCCTAGAACGTACTGGCAGAGATTAATAGTAGAACATATTTGAAGTCATTTCCAATATACTGTGATTATCACGAGCCGATGATGAAAGTGTAGCAAATATGGAGAAATACTAGTCATATGTAGAGATATTTGAACCCACACGTCTTAAACTCAAAGACTGATGAGTCTGGCAGAGTGACTTCATTCTGTGAAATCTCAGGAAAACCCTACAAAGGACGTAGCTTGACTTAGAACCCAGAATAGATGCTATTCTATTATTTAAATCATGATAACATGCAGTTTGAAATGTTAAGAGGTACACTGTGTGTGTGTGTGTGTGTGTCTCACTGGTTGGTCTCGCTGACTCACTGTGTGCCACTCAGCAGTCAGAGCACGTCGCCCCCTTTAATAGAGCAACATGATGATGCAATCTCGCTTTCCTGCTGCACTAAAGAAATGGCCAGCCCCTTTCTCTGTCTTTCCCTTTCTTGCCTCTATCCATCTGTAGGAGTATTCAGTTAAATATACTTTTCATCTCTGTAAGTGCACTGTATACGTGCACGGTAGAAATGTTTGGACCGTAGCCAGAGCCAGAGAGCTAAAACAGGTCTGTGATTCATCTGCTGGTAACTAGGCCTACACCCACTCCCACAAAACTGTACTTACAGTGAGGAAAGCACTTCTAATTTTTTATTTTTTTATTGCTTTTCACCGGCTACCTCATCTCTTTTTCTCTCTGTGAAGATCTGTATTTACTCTGTTGAGGATTAGTCGGCACTGCTGTCTGTTTTACTGAGAAACAGCACTCTGAAAGCTGCCTATCCTTTTCTAAAACCAGTCGCAGGCTGCTATTCCTGATACTGTCACAGATGTCTCCTCTTGTTCTTTTCGCCCCCCCCTCCCTGTCTCTTTCTCTCTACATACATCAGAATACTATATTTAACCTCCAGATAAAACCAGAAGATAAGAGATGGGACACTTTTCAGACCACCCGTATCTCTCCTCGTGTATTGCACACCACGAGAGACCTTGTCTGTGCCAGGGATTTAATGTAATGCATTAACGCTGCATTAATCGCTGTAGCCCTCTCTCTCTCTCACTACCCTACACTCTCGGCCATCCATTTGCTCACACTAACCCTCTTCGCTCACTCCCATATTGGATTTAAAAAGAACAATGGAGAGGACTCCTTTTACGTAGTTGGTCTTGTAAGCTTTTTGTGCGTGTCAGGGCCACTTGCTCTTACTGTAGCATGTGCTAGAGGCAAAAATGTTCCTCAAGAATGCTGCCGATATAGGAAAGGAAGGGGGTGGGTGAGCCATTGGGGACCAGCACATACAGAGCTGGTAGCTGACAGTAGGCATTCCGGTCCCAGTAAATGAATAATAAGATTCCTTAGATGCAGATAAAAGGTTTAGAGGTAATTACTGCAGTCTAAATTCTCCCTGCCTCCAGCCTTAGAGTGCATTTTACTATGTGTGTGTGTGTGTTCCACAGGAATGTAACATGTACTTTGATTTTTTATTGTCTCCCTAGCCTGGAGGCACACTGTGGTATTTATGGTGAAAATAATATATTTTAATTGGAAGCTTAAATGTAGCCAAGCAAATGGTGTGGCGATAAAGATGTTTAAAACAAGGGGGCACTACAAAAGTGATGGTGATTGAGGCTTTGAGGATTGAGGGACTGCAGAGCTATGTGCAGATGGCGCAGAGACAAATCTTTCATGTATACAGTGGCACATGTGACTATAACGAGACAGGGAGACAGTGATGGGTGGAGGACTGAGTGGTGAGCTTTTGTTCCTGACTTTTTAAGCTCAAGGATGCAGCACTCTACATCAATATATGTCTGTCAGTGCAGTGTAAATGCTCGTTACTCTCTCAATCCAATTTGAAGTATATAATATAATGGGCCCAAAGAAAACAGTTATGAGTACAGAGACGGCACATGCTTACAGCTCTCTCTCTCAAATATTTATTTTAAAATACCTTCCACACCTAGCTAAACTGAAAATGTGTCAAGTAAACAGTATGCCAATGATCTCACATTTATTTAACTAAGAAAATTATACCATTACATTTCATGCTTTGCAAAGTAGGGTTGTGTGTTTGTGTAAATTGTTTTTATAATTAAGTGCACCGTTATTGACATGTAGGGTGTGAGAGATTTTCCGCATGAGTTAGTTAAGACCTACAAAACAACCTGATTATTGACATGAAGGGAGAGGTGAGGTTTTAGCTGCCAGTTGTCGAACACATTTGAAGAGCTACTTTAAGTGTTAATCCTTGAGAATATTACGATGAAAGATGGCATTTGACATGTTATCTTGCTGACATTTTGGATGCCATTCAACATTCATGGTCTATAAACACTTCTGTGAGCACAGACAGTTTCTAAAAAATGCATTAGATTATCTTCTGAATAAAGCACACCCACATGAAAGGTCCCATGGAATATGTCCTTGAATGTCCTGGAAAGCTGTTGCAGACTTAAAAAAAAAAAAGTAGCAATACCAAACTATAGAAATACTCTTGTTAGAAGTGAAAGTTCTCCTATTACATACGTTAGCAACAAAATGTTTGTATATAAACTTTACTAATAGAAATATTTCTTTGTTTATTGCTTGTTTTGATACATGCTACATAAAGAACCTTTATTATTTTTAGTAACCACACAAGATAAACAGATAAAACATCATTGCACAACGTGAGGCTAATAGCCGATGATCTAACCTTAAATATTAGAATAACATTTTCTACAAAATGTAATGTTTGTGATCAGCTGTTCGATCAGGCAACAGCCAGGTGTTTCCCAGCATACCCTGGGTCTTGAGGAGCAGCTGTGGCGCCTAGCTTTAAAATCTGTGGCCACCCTGGTCTCATGAGATTATCGTTGCCCGCACGTTGACATAAATCTAACCGTCATGAAATGTGCAGCGATCACTGGTGATTGATTCTGCGCAGGCCCGGCTCATCTTGAACGGGCCTATTGATCCCCGAGTGTTGTTTTGCAACAGGAAATAGATCACATTACAGAATTAATGGGACTTTTAAGCATGCTGGTTACTGTAATGCTCGTGGTGCTGCCGCTCTCATTTGGTACCACAAAACATTTCTTGAGGATTAACACGTACATCCTGCTGAAGGTGTCCTTGTTTGAGGAATGTCTTTGGTAAAAATGTATGCTCTGCAGGTGTGTCACAAAGAGCCATGTATGTGTACTGTAATGTATACAGTAAGTGGGTGCGCAGTGGCATGTGCTGTGTAGGGGATAGTGCTTGTGTAAGTGTGCACGGGTTGAACATGAATAATGGCCTGTGCTTCGTGGTCCATGGGGAAGGACGGTGGGAGAAAGAGACAGAGGAGACTGGCGAGAATGCATGAAATAGGGAATATGGAAGCTAGGATGCCAAAGGCGTCACTCAAATGCCTCAGGGTTTTCATTTCTGCACTAGAGAGAGATAAGGACAAGGAGGCAGCGGGTGGAGAGGATGGAAGGAGCAAGAAGGAGAGAGAAGACGAAGGAGATAAAGGGATAGAGACGGAGTGCAAGAAAGAGGCTGATCGAGCAGAAAATGTTGTCACTGGCTCCTAAATGGAAAGAGATGTATTCAACACCATCTCTGGACCCAGACAGAGATGGGCAGAGGGAGGGAGGGAGAGATAGAAACAGGAGGAGGGGGAGAGAGAGGGAGATTGGTATCACATGAGAGGGAGGAGAGTAATAGCAAGGTGAAGGGAGGGAGAAAGAGGACTAACAACACTGAAAGCACTGATAGGGGCGCCAGAGGCACGAAGGGAGCAATCGAGAGAGGGAGTGGAAAGAAGGGGAGCAGAACAACAGCCCGGATAGCAGTGGAAGAACAGGGAGGACAAAGGGAAGAGATCTGAGAGAAGGAGTAAAAACAGGAAAATGAAGAAGACACTGGACTGTGAATGAAAAGTAACAGGAGAGAGGGAAAGAGCTGGAAGCCAAAGAGATAAACAGTTGAAAACCAGACAGATGAAAGTGTTTTTCTCCTTAGGAGGAGCTGTAAGTTTGGGTCTCTGCACATGCACGTGTGTGTGCTTCAAAGCAAATCATATAGGATGAACACATAACACCTGTTATTCTGAGATGATGGGGTGTAACAGTTTTCAGCTTGTATGTGTTGGACTATCTCTGCAGCATTTTCTCTACCTGCACGGCGTTTGACCTTCCTTAGTCAGCAAGCAGAGTGCGACTGCAGAGAGAAAAAGAGCGACGAAGAAGGAGAGGTGGAGAGAGGGAGTGTCTACAGGAAGAGAGAGAGAGAGAGAGGGTGTGTGTTAAAGTGGAGTAGTAGCCAAGGGAGTTCTTGCATTGTGATTAGTGTGCCTGTGCAGTCTGCACTATCCTCCCAATGTAAGACTTATTCTGTACTGCGTGGGACTCTACTGGAGACACAGAGACAGTCTGAGGATTGGATTTTGCACAGAAAGCTTTGAACCTTAATCGACTACAACTCCTGAAGCCTGGGTCCCACCCAGACCTGTTGACTGGACACCAAGACTGGACCGAAGTGGTTTCAACTCTCTTCTCTACTCTTTGTGAAATGTATTTTTGAATTTGCACTTTCAGCTGCAGTGCTTTGAATTCTCTGGGGAAAAAAATGGATATGTCAGGCAACCCCCAAGGGTGCTCTGCTCGTGTTCCCAACAGTGTAGGAGACTCAAGAATGGGGGAGGCTAGAATGGGAGAGGGGATGAGAATGGGGGAGAGAGATACCCCACTGAGGCTGTCACCTTTCCGTATGCTTCGTGTGCTGGACTCATGCCGTCCTCCAGGAAACCGTATTGGTGAGTCACATTACTGTCATCTTCATCATCAAGTTCACCTACATCCAAATCCTCTCCTTCATCAGATCTAATTTGAGTTCCAAGACTATACTTTTGAGAGATGACAGCAGTTTTTATAACAATATATGTATGAGTTTGATGGGGTTTTCAAAGGCAGATGGTGTTCAGTAGATGACACTGTAAGTAACCCTACATCTTAAATTTGAAGAATAGTTTCCGTTGTATTAACACATCTTCAAAATATGATTTCCTTTATGTAGCTAGTTTAGAGATTAGAGATTAGTGGGTTGGCTCAAGGCACTGTATCTTCAAGTTCTTCTTTTTCAATGTTTTATTCATGTCGGCACAATGACTGCAGCATCCCTATTCCTGCCGATCATGCCAGATTCTGATAGTATGCTGTCTTTGCTCCAATCCTGTTCTGAGAACCCCTGATCTAAAACACAAAAAGAAGTAAAATGATTTAGTTCAAAGCCTAATAATAATAGTGGGTAATGCATTAGATGTGGACAGTGACTACTTACTTAATTCTGCGAGCGTACTGGCTGAGCAGGCCCACTAAACCTAATGTTTGGCCTTGCCAAGTGTGGGCTCATGACAAAAGAAAAATCCCAGGATTTCCATTACTCTTTGAAGACCTCTTGAAGTGAATCTTACCCTTACTTTAACATCCTTTCCACTGGCGTTTCACTTAACACTGCCAACATGTACTGATGATGGATTTTCAACTAAGTGAAGTAGTACATACAGAGCTGGGTGAGGTAAGGATAGTCCTAAGCAGCCCATTCACTCTTCCAGACATGCTAGCAGAGAGTCAGCAACCCTAACTAGGCCGCCTGGCTCCACACCGGGAGGCAGTGGAAGCTCATGACATTTAGTGTCTGCTCTCAGTCTGCTATGGAAATGGAGCAGAAAGAACCAGCAGGAGACTGGAAAATAATGTTCTGAGTGATTAAGAAGTACGTGTCTGTGTTTATTTTGAGGAGTGAAACTATGTTGGTGAAGCGGGTGTATAAGAGACAATTGCACGTACTGTACACATTGTCGTATCATATTGTTGCAGGGCACAGGTGATGGAATTTTCCTCCCAGGTCATCTTGTCCGATCTGCCTGCATCTGCTTGATTGTTTATACAAACAGACAAGATCAGGACCTGTGACATAAAAGCAGCACTGGATACTCACTCGTCGTGAGCGTGTGGTCATGTGTGTGCTTCTGGCAGTATGTAGATATCCTGGATCAATTTCCCCCCACTCTGGTGTCAGTTACCTTGCGTTTAATGTTTCACCATCTGGATTGTGAGGGTTGATTCCTGATATGACTACCCTGCTCGGTTCTCTTAGCAAGTGTTTCTATATGCATTGCCTGTATTCTTGTGCCTGGCTTTGAGGCCAAAGGCGTCATCAGGTTTACGCAGCATTTACACAGATGGATTGGGTTGTGTTTTGTTAATGAGCACATGCTGCTTTTGTCAACAGGTAGTTAGACTAATGGACATATGTAGGCAGAAATTAGCAGCTGGGATTTACACAGGTAGTTGTAGAAGCAAGAAAACCTCTGACTCCATTCACCTGCAATGTTTGCTTCTGGAAGCAATTGATTAAAAATATAGACTTTCTAAATGTATTCATTTCTAAATAGATTTAATACATTTTTGGAAGGTTTATGTTTAGTGACAATAGATTTTTCATTTTTGGGAAAGAGGGTGACATGCTATACATTTGTGACAAACAGGCCCTAACCCTAACACCAGGTGTTCAATACTAAATAAGTAAAAAAAAAAAAAAATACATAAAGAAATAAATTAACCTATCAATAAATTGTGTAATATAAATGAATAAACATAAACAATCCATTTGTGAAATAAATAAAGAGATTACTAAAATATTCCATCACTTTGATACTGAGAAATAAACAAAACTCAGCTCACTAGTTAGCTCACTGGGTAGGCAGCTTGTTAAGCTAAATACATAGAAGGAGATCATAGTTTATATGTCTGTATATTATGTGTATTTACCATAGCACCTAGATTGGTTGATCGTTATTGATCGTTATAGTTGATTGAGGACTTACTTTCTCATTGTTGCTGCTCAAAGGTAGTTGGCATGTGATTGGCTTCTCACTTGGATCAAATATGTTATTATGCATTGCTGTGATTATTCATTTGCTAATTATTATTGTTTAATTTATTTTTGACACTCCATAAGTGATGGTATATGACTGGTATACTGTGCTTTTAACTCTACTTAACATATGAGAAATTCATCTTGTTTTTTTTTTCTATATCACAGCTAGTTTTTTTGTTGGTACACCACTCATTAATTTCCTTTTTTTAGCCCTAAGACAAAATCCATTAAAGAGCTTGCCTTGCTCAAATCCTAACCTTGACTACATGAAGGAGAGACACACAAAATGACCTAGAATCAGCCTCAGGTGGTGTTGCCCCACTCCACAGCTGACAGAAGCTGTACTATAATAAATAGCTTTACCTATCCAGCTCTCAATCGTTCTATCTCATGGTTCATGTGCCACAATCACTCAAGGGACTTATTTTCCTTTCCGCTTCTTCTACCAAAATCATCCTACCCCCCAATGCCTTAATCTTCCCTTTGTCGCTATGATGGCTGTACCTATGGTGGCTGTTTAAAATGTAAACAGTAGATGATGGTGAAGCAGATTTGTCTACCAAACACAGGAAAACATACACACACACACACACACACACACACACACACACACACACATATACAGTACGTGCTGTAAATGACCCAGACTTTAGAGCTATCGGGCACCACACACCAAGATAGACCCTTCCCCCTACATTTACTCACACTATATGATTGAAGGAGGCAGTCCTGTCTGCTGCACCGTGACTCATTAATCAGATGGACTGTGGGGGGAATGGAGGTGTGGGGGTGGCAGGCAGAGATGGGAAAGCTCCCATTGCATGAAGGGTGATATCGATCAATGACCTCCTCATCTTACCAATGGTATTTTATACACACTCGGCAAACACTCCTGCACGCCTGGTGGTACAATCTATCTTCTGGGGATTGAGACCCTACCATGGCTTTTTCAGAGGGTGAATGAAATCTGAAACAATAGGTTGTGCCCTCTCATTGGCACGGGAGAAAGTGATAGAGGAGAAGAGAGTGAATGAGGCATAGTGCCAAAAAACAAAACAAAAAGGCAATCCAAAAGATCTGAGCTGAAGCAAAGTACATTTAAATAGCAGTCTGTTTGTGTCTCTGTGTGTTATAGGCATCGTCCATGAGAATGTGAAGATGGGTTCAGATGGGGAGAGCGACCAAGCATCTGGGACATCTTCCGATGAAGTCCAGAGTCCAGTCAGGGTCCGTATGAGGAACAACCACCATCGGCGCATCTCTAATGAGGTATGGGAAACCGGAGAGACACATCTCGTGGATTGCACCCTGGCTCTGTACGAAAACACTTACTCCTTTACTATTCAGTATTCACCACACACTACATAGGGATTCTATGCAGATTGCGTGTTAGATGTTAGTGCTAGACTGATAAATTGGACAGGCCCATGTATCAACTGATATTAGCATTTTGCAGATATATCAGTACTGTAATAGCAGTACAGAAATGCTAATGCCAGAAAGTGTCAGTATTACATAGTTGGACCACCACAGAGCACTGACTTTGAAGTTGATTTTTACAATGTAAAGTGTCCTGTTTGGTATGTATTTAGGTCACAATAAAAAACAGGTCTAGAGGAAGATTGTTTGTTAATGGTATAAGTTAAACTCACAAATATTGTTATGAACATCACCTCAAAAATCCATTTTCTGTTAGGTTACATCAGATGATACAAGGGACTAATTGGGACACGACTCAGTTTATCCCTTTTTTATCGATCAGCCAACTAAATGTACTTTTACTTTTTCCCCTGTCTGCACAATACATGATGGTAGTTAGCTAATGATCATGGACTCTGCAGTCATCAGTTTTCTAACTTTTTCTGCTGTGGGATTTTTTGAGTCCAGTAATTAGGGCACATACTGTGGTGGAATACTGTAGTGAATAGTGAATGGTTTTAGCTACAGACCTGTTGTTGTCATCAGTTTGAACATACAGTAGCTCACCTGTGGTAGATGGTAGAATTGCTATTTGTGGTGTTGTTTTCCCACATCCCCAACATATGTGTTCACGTCTCAGGCCAGAGTGTGTGCATCGCATATGTGCGTGTATCTGTTTGAAGGAGTTGCAGAGTGATGAGTGTAGCAATATTACGGGAAATGCCTCTGGACACACAGGCTGCTGCCCCTGACTGCTGTGAACAGTGGAAGGGACTAATTTAGACCATTTTTACCAGAGAGACAGAAAGAAAAGAAGAGGGCATTAAAGGAGAGGAAAATGCTGGGGTGAGAGAGTAATTATGGAAGTAGGCATAATTACTGTTGTGGCAAAGAAAGAGGAGATCCACAGGAACAGGGCTGAAGAGATGATAAGAGGGATGAAGAAGAAGGAGAAGGAGAAGAAGAAGGAGAGATGGAGGGCAAAATGACGATAGGAGAGAACATAAAAACAATGTTTCCTCTCAGCCAACCCCCTTCGTTCACCCCTTCCCCCCATCTGCCTTTCTCCCCTCAGGAATCTGTCCATTCCTCTCTCCTCTGCTCCTGCCTCCCCCTCCTCGTCTTCCTCTTCCTTTTTATTCCTCCTCCTCCCCTAAGCATGTGGATGGCACTCTACCACAGTGCCAGCCCCCCCCCTCTCTCTGTCTCTCTCTCTCTCTCTCTGTCAATGTGTGTGCAGTCATGTGGCAGGTCAGAGACATGCATTGTGGAAAACGCATGTGTGTGAGTGTTTTAGAAAGACACATTTAAGGAGGACAATGAGGGAGCTACTAGAGCTGTTCTGCATTGTGAGTATGGGGACACGTGCTTCTGTTTGTGTGTGTGTGTGTGTGTGGGTCTGTATTCAGTCTTTACCAGTGAATAAGAATAAGAGGTCATTGGTGTCATTTTGTCTATCGTTGCCCTTTTTGGAAGTAGTATGGATAGTTCAGATTTGTTGCTTTGGTAACTGAATTTATGTATGAAATATGAAGTGCGTTAGTAGAAAATTGTAATAAAATTTGTAGCAACCTGGAAAGAACCTTAGTGTGTGTTTTTGCCTTGGTGGTGTCGCAGTGCTTGCTTTTTGTGCAATCTAGTCAGTTATGATTCAGACATTCAGCACAAATGTGTAAATTACTCAGGTCAAAGTCTATAAGTCATGTTAGTGTGCATTCAGTTTGTGGCTTATTTTTCAGAATATGGGCTCATGCAGTCTGCAGAGAATTAACGTTTTCAACTGTATGTTTTCCGGATGTATTTTGAAACCGTGTTGCGTCTGAATGTCCCTTGGGTGACAGCTTGTATGTAATAGCGCATGTCGTTTTGTTAGCCAGTGAGCTCGGATAAAACCATTACAGGCGTAAAATCCCTCTGCCTTTCATCTTCAGACACACATACACTTTCTACTCTCCCACTAAGGCTCACGTGTAAACACAAATATTCATCACACTTACATGAAGGACACATACTGTGGGACTGGGCCAGCCACGCACTGCTTCCATGGAAACTACATGTGATCGTCAACTTGCCAGTGAACATGTCCTATATGGTATAGGAGCAATGCATTGTGGAAAAATTGGCATCACATGAATTGTATTTTAAGCAAGGGCCAGCAAGTGAAAGTTATTCCAGCCATTTACTCTGTTGTGTTACAAGGTAAGATATTTGTCATAACAAAAAAAAAATACTATAATGAATAAGTGTAATCCTTCAGATGATCTTGAGCCATAACATTATGCACACTCAAAGAGAAGTCAACTACACTAGACAGTACAGTAAGAGAAAATGTCTAATGTCTAGCATGTCTACTAACAAAAATACTTGTTCCAGATGTGGTCCAGATGAGTTTGTGAGTTTGTGAATCGTGCCAACCTTCTTACTCTGCCAACAATGTCTTCTGAAAATTTGCCTGAAATTTGCCAAGATCTTACCTGGAACTATTCCCATCTTATAGTGGCCTTGGATTGGCCTTTCATTCAGCCGTACTGGACAAAAATTTCATTCACATAATTATTCATCAGTCATTTACAGCAGCAGATGGCACCTGTAAACCAAAAGTGTGTTTTTGAACTACAGACACTTGACTAAGTCATTGCCAGGAGTGACAGATGGAGAAAACAGATTTTTTAAGTGGCACTAAAGAAGGCCACGTAACACAGGCTTGAAGAATGAATGAGTCAGATCCTGGTGATCAGTTAATGCAAAGTGATCAAAGATCTGTCAAACAGCCAAGAAACGTGATGTCGCATAATGTCAGGTGAATAAAAGTGATGGACACAAGCACACAGTCTGATAATGGTTGATTCATATATTAATCTGTGGTTAATGCTGAGTCTGTATGAGGTGGTCAACGGGGAATACAAAGTCCAGAATGTTACGGTTCGTCATGTTTACTCTACACTGTTTAAATTACTTAATAACATAAACATAAACATAACACAACATAAACATAATATAATTCACTATGCTTAAATATGTTATAAATGTAAATGGACTGTTGGTAATTTTTGTGTGTGGAAACCCCTCCCTCATACATACCATCACTGAAAGTTACAGGTTTTAATCCAGGAAAAAAATGAAAAAAATCAAATCAAATCATAAATGACACATTTTAACATCTTATTTAAGTGTGATTTATATTTTTAACCTCTTAACACCTTCTCTTTTTCTCTCTCTCTCTCTTTCTGTGTTTCAGGACATCAACAAACGTCTGTCTCTCCCAGCTGATATCAGGCTACCCGAGGGCTACTTGGAGAAGTTTGCCATGAACAGCCCACCCTTTGACAAGCCCATGAGCCGCAGGCTACGGCGTGCTTCATTGGTAAGTAATTGTTGTGTCTGTGTGTATGTGCATAGCAGCTCAAACTAGTTTTTAGTTAGCTGCTTTGCTGATGCTTTGGTCACTACCTGGCATATCTGTACTTCTGTGAATGTAGCTGGGTGTGTGCTCCTCTTTTGATGCCCTTTGTTCTGAAACAAAGGTAATATGAACTTTTGAATGCCATTGTGCACAACTAAAATGGTTGACTAAGGCCATTACATCATCTCACACACACACACACACACCCACACACACACACACACACACACACACACACACAACATAGACTCATTTTGGACACACTGAGTTATGCTATAGAGTTTACAATAGCTCAGTGGGAGGATGAATGATAAATTCATTGTGTATTATGTATCCAGGCCAAGAGCATTATGGGTATGAATCTGAGGGTAGGAGAGAGGAGTTGTTTGCTGTTGGGTGGATAGAGAGGGGGATGATGGGTAGAAATAGACAGATATTCATGAATATGCAGCATGTCCCTTTATGCCCTTTTGTATTGTTGCTGAAGCACTCATGCTCTTTCACGTGATTTTTATTTTGGTCACACTTTATTCCACATTATTCTTTTGTTTTTCTTTCGTCTCAAGTTTTCCTTCATAGACGACCGGGTGAAGCAAGAGCCAAGCTATTTTCTGTTTCACTCGGTCTTACATGCTTGCTCTCTTTTAAATTGAATTCAGTCTGCTTTACTGATGCATCTTGCACAGTTTTAACACGATTACCGAAAGCCTCGATATATTATGGGAAAGCATAAAGGATTCACCCTCCATCAGCCATTTCTGCTGTAATTATTGAACAGGGGCGCTGCCCTACCTCCTGCTCTCTGCTTGAAGCGATTTAATGATGCAGCTTTCCCGCAGGAGTCTAACAGAGATGAAAGGGAAGAATCTTTGAGGAGTGGTTTGCAGGGAAGAAGTTTATGGTGTCAGGGGCGGATGAGAAGACTTTTCTTAGCTTTTGTCTGTACAATGTAAAGGAGTGACAGACAATTCCTGACATGCTTCTGTCTGTCCACTTGTGTGTGGCTGTGTATCTTTAGAGGTTGTTGAATGCATCTGATGTAATAGATGAATCAATAATTCAGCAGCAGTGTCGGACTCTTCTACTGCAGCTGCTTTCCTGAGGAAGATTACACAGTGGGACACCTTGAAGTGAGTCAGAGAACAAGGAAAAGAAAGGGAAAGATGCAGAGAGGGATGACGTGAATGAAGATGATTTCAATCTGTTTGGACAAACAAATATGTGGAGAGGAGTGTATGGAAAGAAAAGATAAATGGCTGTTTCAGGTTAAATAGCAAGAAAGAAAAGGTCTTATATCATCTGCTGTGCCTGCAGACTGAATGTATGAGGCTACAGCAAGATGATTTTATTAGAGAAGCTCATATGGTTTTCTTTATTTCGTTGGTGCACCCTTGCAGAAATATGTTTTTGACTGTGCGGTAAACTATTTTCACTCTTAAAAGTTTTACTTACTTGTGACATGCTCTGAGCTGGAGACTTGGAGTTTATTAGGTAGCTACTTACATGCATTCCACATTGATTTAAACTCTGCCACCAAATTCAAGTTTGAGCACTTGTTGCTAGAACTGACAAGAAGTTCAGTGGATCAAAACGTTTGCAATGCAAATTAGTGTCACAGTATCCCCAAATGTGGATGTATATATTGAAGTATGACAAAAGAACAAGTGTGCTTCTTGAGTTTCACTTTACCGAAATAAGTGGACCCTCAAAGCTGACAATATGTTTCTAAGCACACTAACAAAATGGCGTTTTGGCCTATCAGTGTACTTATCGTTTGTTACCTTAACATAGAACATGTGTCAGGTGTCCCGAAACAGATGCTCACATTTGAAACCGTGTATTTTGATCTTTGAATCGCTTCCAATGTAATGTAAGTGAAGTTGGTTGGTATCAGTTTTCTCTCATGCCAGTTGCCCACTGATGATCAATTATTCACGGCAGTCCAATGAGATTCAGTGTTCCAGGGTGTTGAGGAAAGAAGTGTCATTTTATCTTAAACTGCACTTTTGTCAAACCCATTCAACCCTGCAGTGACTATAAAGTGAATATTAAACTTTATAACTCTAAATCTGAATGTCCAATTAGGCAAGACACAATTTTATGTGCCTCTCTCCTTGTGGCTGTATTATACTCTCGTTATAGCATTTCGTATATGATGCTTTTGTTGTTTAATGATAAAAAACAAAAAAAAACAATAGCCAACCTCAAGTGTCCATCCACCTCTTTGGGTCAGACCTTGTCTGTTGCTATCGGCAGGTTTACATGAAAAAGGTGACGCAGTGCAAGATGTTTATTGGTTGATTGATTGAAGCCCTGAAGACTGACTACATCATGTTAATGAAAGGACTCCTCTTTCCTCCCGCCTCCCCTTGCTTGCTCCCTTTTTTTTCTTAGCAGAAGGCTGTCATTTTCTCTCTCCCACTCAATACTCTCAATTCACCCTCTCTCTCCCCATCAAGCCTTCTTACAGGCTGCACAAGGAGAAACCCTATTTAAAAATGAAATGTGGTTGAGGTAATGGACTCTCCTCTCAATACACATTAGAACCTGGCTGCAGACATCACTCTTCTCACATTTCTTCCTTCTGCTGCCAGTCCATCTGTCTGTGTGTCTCCTCGGTTCCTGTACAGGCTCCGGCAGGACATACACGCACATTTTGTTTGGTTTTATGTTGCTTTAATTTTGTCACTAGAACTTGGTCTGACCTAGTTCTGCTGAGTAAGCTCACTGGAGCGTTGGGAATAAAATGAACCCATTGCCATAAAAAAAGCATACGCAGGCGCACATGGAGATGGAGATGGAGTGCAGTTGCATGCTGTAAGCACAGAGCTGGGCCTTCTTTTTTTAAGAATCCACATAATTATTTTGGGTGCAGTCAGTGTGTGTGCGTGTGTGTGTGGGGTTACCATAATGTATGCGTGTTTGTATGTTTTTGAATGTCTGTGTATGTCACTGTGTGGGCGTGCTTTGCTCATGAGACTGACTCCCCTGCCAAAAGAGCAGCAAAGCTCAGCAACAGCTTCTGACAGCCCCTGTCAGAAACACAGAGATGAGAGTTGTGTGTGTGTGTGCGTGTGTGTGAGAGGGTGAGTGTATTTACATTTGAGCATAGGCTGTATGCCTCATCACAAATATGACCTTACTTACAAGCACACACAGTTTTTTGCATTGCAAATGATCAGATACCTAAACAGAGATATGATTATGAATTAATTATGCAAATTGCAATTTGTAAATGCCCATGCCCACGTACACACACACACACACACTTGTTTCAGCGCGTAAGTGTGTCATCTCATGTCTGAGCTTGTTTTGATGTTGGCTTTTAGGCATGCCTTCAAAGAGATCACATGCTTCATCAGCTAACTTGGTCACTGGAGACCCTCCCCCTCATACGCTCACATAAATGCTCGAAGCCGAGCATTGGCCTGGCGTTCCTATCAGCATCATGATGTGACGGGTCAGCACAAGACTGAGAGATGGGTTGTTTCAGAAAGATAAACACAAGTAAGACTTGGCTGAAACAACCGTGACAGAGATAGACAAATAAGTGCAGAAAAGTGACAGGCCCGTGGTGAATATCACAGCTTGACACAGCTACATCCATCTATAATTCATGACCTCGAAACCAAGGGGCCACAGACGTTATGCAGATAAACGTGTATGATCTGAATTCAAGATGAATTCAAAATGCACAAAGATTTAAAGTGTGCCTGCTGGATATATATAGACATTTTGTAGAAGAAAGTGAACATGTAATCTCTATTAAATTATTTGGAGGAGGAGGTGGGAATGCATTCCATATTTGGTTGTCTTTGTTATACTGACTTCCTGTGGCCAAAGAATATATGTGCAGCTGGCGATGACATCACCTTCTTTTAGCATTAAAGCCACAAATAGATGAAGGCACTGTGGAGAAATTACATTTTGTTTTGTGCTGTCTTAATCTTCTTAAGCTTTTCATTTCCTCAGATGAGACACGTGGTGTGCTTGTGTGTGTCTATGCACATGTAATGTAATGTATATGGTGTTGAGCGAGAGACAACAGACAACTTGAAATGTCTTCTTGGCACAAGATAACAAGTACACTGAAGACAGACATAACCTTTGCTCAGTGTCTTTTTATTTGCTTAGAAAAATGTTTTAACCGTCTGAGTCATTAAGGAAAGGTTTATTCAATCCAATCATGACACATGACATTTAACATGACTGTTTACTATTTCTGGTTCTCATGGTGCTGAACTGTCTTTGTTTTGAGGGCAGCAGAGGTGCAACATACTGTAAGTGCTGCAAAAACCATGCTAATGTTAGAGCACAGGCGCACACGCACAGAATGACAAGGCCTAGTGACTCAGACCCCTGCAGTTGTAGGCCAAATGTCAACAGCAATAGGACTGAAATCTGAACTAACAGACATGGCTTGGAGGATTTGATTCTTGAGATAGTTTCAACATGGTGGAGTGACCTAGCCTGACCTGCAATCGTGCTGTAGCCAAAATAAATCCAAACTGGCTTAGTGATAATGCACATTGATAGCAGTAATAACTTCCTCAACTGTCTTCTTTCTGTAGTCTGAAATCGGCTTTGGGAAACTTGAGACCTACATCAAACTGGACAAACTAGGGGAGGTAAGATCAATTAAGATCACAACATCAGGGAATGTGACACTGAGTGCATAAAACTGTTTAAATGATTCCGTTTGCTTTACTTCACAATGTGATTACACGCTTTCTATCTCTGCAGGGGACTTATGCTACAGTGTTTAAGGGGCGAAGCAAGTTAACAGACAACTTAGTAGCTCTGAAAGAGATCCGACTGGAGCATGAGGAGGGTGCACCCTGCACAGCTATTCGAGAAGGTAATGAACTGATCATGTTATTTGGAAGTAAACATGTCACAGGTCAACACAGGACCATGTTGTCTGTTTGTAAGGTTTTGACAGTGCTGGGACCTTCGGTACTTGTTAATCTGTATGGCCTGGTGCCTCCCAGAGCTCTTACTGAACAATGAGCTGTGAGAGTTCTCCTAACAGGTTGTGTTTGACTGACAGTCTCTGAAATGTCTCCCTCTTCTAGTGTCTCTACTGAAAGACTTGAAGCACGCCAATATTGTCACTCTCCATGACATTATCCACACTGACAAGTGCCTGACACTCGTGTTTGAGTACCTGGTGAGTGTCTGCACTGTGCAAGTTTGTATGTTCATTGTGTGTCTCTAGAGAGCATTTTTATACTACTAATACTTTGTTTGTTTGTTTGCAGGAAAAAGATCTGAAGCAGTACATGGATGACTGTGGGAGCATCATGAGTGTTCACAATGTCAAGGTAATACATGTGTTCAGTACTGAGGAGAAATCTGGTTACAGCTTCCTTAGAATGTCATAAATGTTGCAGTAAATGACTTGCTTACTTAATGCTTAATGTTAATGTAATGATGAGTATGTACCATACTACCTCTCCTCTCCTCTCCTCTCCTCTCCAGATATTCCTATTCCAGCTGTTACGAGGTCTGGCATACTGCCACAGAAGGAAGGTTCTTCACAGAGACCTCAAACCCCAGAACCTGCTCATCAATGAAAAAGGGGAGCTCAAACTGGCAGACTTCGGTACATAACTCACCATATAAAAAAGCTAATTTTGGTGAAAGTGTTTTGGCTTTACATATTGTTGTATTTCCTGCAATAATACCTCTAATTTTAATTGCAAATAGCATGCAAGAACCAATTCACCATCATTGCACAGATGATAAAATTATGTACTTTCTTCAGATACAATTGTATTACAATTAGATGGTATTTTACAGAGATTTCTGATCTCTGAAAGCCCCATTAGTGCCCCCTAACGCTTATACTGCTCCCTAGCCTCATCAGGACAACATAGTTTAAGGTGACTAACCACCCAACACTGCCCTCCTTAGGTAATAATTTCAACCAACCATGCTGTTGTAGATACTTAGTGTAATTCCTATTTGTAAATTACTAATTACTTCTGTGTTTGTCAGATAAAACCGAATCACGTAGTCCTCTGACAAAACATTTCGATAGAATGTACAGTTTGTTGTGATTAATATTCTAATAATAAAGTAGGAAATAAATAAGTCTGAAGTTTCATTGTATGTATGATGAGTCCTGGGCTCTTGCAAGAAAAGAAGTAAAATTTTTTTATGTAAGTTAATATCACTTTTGGTTTTTGAATTAAGGTTTGGCACGAGCCAAGTCTGTTCCTACAAAGACCTACTCCAATGAAGTAGTGACATTATGGTACCGACCTCCAGATGTGCTTCTGGGCTCTACTGAGTACTCTACACCCATTGATATGTGGTGAGTAAACACACATCCACAGCAAATACACTCAATTTCAGTGAGAATCATAAAACTACCTCTGTCTGTCTGTGTCCTTATGTCTTTACGACTATGATTTGTGTCTTTGTCTTAAGTACTTCTGTCTACTCCCTAAGCAAACAGTGAGTTAGGAGGAAATTAGAGGATTCTATTGCGTCCCAAAACACATTTCATTTTTGATGTACTTAGAACCAAAAGTTTGAGATAGTTTATCATATTTTAGTGTCATTAAATGAGAAACATTTTACACTATTGTTGTTGTTCAGCACTTGAGCACCTAATTTATGATGTGGAACTTATTAAAGAGTATACTTTTGCAGAGATTCCCTGTATATTCATTCGAATATTTTCTTCAGCCCGCATTTAACTACAGTGGTCATGTCATTTGAGTCATTTGTCTGTAATAATGTCATCTATAAATTAGTGTGTTAGTGTAAAAAGTCATAACCTACTGAGGTGTTACATGTGCTGTTTTGTCCAGGGGTGTTGGCTGCATCTTTTATGAAATGATCACTGGCAGACCTCTCTTCCCTGGATCGACTGTGGAGGATGAGCTTCACCTCATATTCCGCATCCTTGGTAAGACAAAATTCAAGTGGAATTTGGATGAGCATTTGCTTGTGTTGTGTGCTTTGTATGTGTGGACACTCGGCTGATCCTTTTTAACATGTCTTATCTCTATCATTCACAGGTACCCCTACAGAAGAGACTTGGCCTGGTATCACCACCAGTGAAGAGTTTAAGACGTACAATTTCCCCCGATACCAAGCAGAGCCTCTCGTCAACCATGCACCCAGGTGTGTAGTTATGGCTGTAGGTGCAGGTGTCTGTATGGAGTAAAAGATAGACTCATAACAGGCTCTGCTTGCTGTAATAATTCCTGTTCATACTGACCGTTAAAAAGATCCCTTCCGAATGCACTTTGATTTTGTCCCCCGTCGCTTACAACAAAATTGATTAGGGAATGGATCTCTTAATGGCAAGTATGAAAAAAGGAGGAATGATTACAGCAAGGAAAACTTGTTGCAGTGGTCACATGGTCACCTGACAAGGGACTGCAATATGTTAGATGTAACACGATCAGGATTGATTATTAGTAGTCAAGCATTTCCGCCTCTGTTGAAGTGGCAGGAACACTACACTGCTCCATATGGCTGACCTAAGCATTTGACCACACTGACTCAGTTGTCTTTTCATATCTTTCTCACTTTGTTTCTTGCTTTTCTTGCTTGTGTGACACAGGATAGACAGTGATGGTCATGACTTGCTCTCAATGCTTCTACAGGTAAAAGGCATTGTTTATAATGAGGAATACTTTTGATATGTGTACACCTGATGCATAAAATGATTTAATTAACATTGCTGTCTTTATATCACCTCTTTGTCTCTGCGTGACTGTAGTTTGAGGCCAAGAAACGGGTATCAGCTGAGGATGCTCTCAGACAATCGTATTTCAGAAGCCTTGGGGAGCAGGTTCAAACACTGGCAGACAGTAAGCACATAGCGTCTGGCATGTTGAAAATACAGATGTAGTGAACAAACACTGTTTCATCAACCCTCTGTTGTTTCAGCTGCATCCATCTTCTCCGTAAAAGGCATTCAGCTCCAGAAAGATCCAGGGAAGAGGTCCTCGGTCTACCCAGAATCAAGTGAGTCCTCCGAGATGGAAAAATAGAGGGGAAAAAGCTAAACAAATAGGAATTCTCAGTGGAAATATAGAGAATAGGTCTTGCTCCCTGTCCTCTTCCTCTTCTCGCTTGTTTTCTGTGTCTATCTCTTCACTTTGTGTCGTTCTCATGTCACTGTGTGATCATACATGTCACACACAGTTTCCCTATCGGCAGGTTTGTGCTTCCATTACACACAGACTCCCAACTCGCAGTATTTACAATAGCTACTGCAGAACACTTTAAAGATGGTATTTTAAAAAAACAAAAACAAATATTGATATATGTGTGTATCAGTTACTGTTGTGCTCTGTGAAGGTGGAACAGGAGATGCTTATTGTTTTGCTAAGCTAATGAGGTAGCAAGAGCTACTAAGACTGAAATATTTCAACATTTGATAGAGCCATGAAATGTTATACACACATTCATCATTCATAGACAATAAATCATGACTTTGATGATCATCGGACAATTATCAACATTCCTTAAAGTTACAAGATTTAAACTTAGATGCAACCATTGCAATGTAAATGTGAATTTATATATAAATACAACAATTAGATGCTGATCAGACATCACAGATAACTGATAACCAAAATAAGTAGTACGCCTGAGCTGAGGAATCTTTCCTTTGTTTTACCTGTGCATACCTGATGTACCAGTGTTTCTCTGTCTACCCCAGCCTCAGTCTTTGTGTGTCTCTTTTCTGTCTGCTTCCGCCTCCTCTCTATCTCTATCATGTTGTTGATAAACTGTCCCTTCTCTTTCTTGGTGCCCATGCTCTCTCTTCTTTCGCAATGTTCATCTTTTCCTTAATCTTTTCTACCTCCCTTGTGTGCCCCACTCCAATTCCTCCATAACACCTCGACCTTCCCAACCTCCTCCCCCTAACCCTAAAAAGCGATGGCCCATAAGCTAGGCTCTGCACCCTCGCAGTACTTCCAGAGAGAAGCAGCCAATCCCAGGGCTCAGAGTCACAATCTCTCCTCCACTTCCACTGGCTGAGTGGCCCCTACCGTTCTGGTAAATACGGTCTCTTTCATTCTGTCTGTCTTCTAGCCAGTTCCTCTCTTTCTGTTTGGTTATCGCCTGGCCTCTTTTCCTGTCTACCCATTTGCACTTTATTATAATGCCACTTTATGTGTCGCTCTCCCAGCTGCTGATCTGGACTAAATCCTGCTACATTTCACATCCGACCTTGCATTCCCTGAACCAAAACAACATATTATTTGTTACTTGTTTACACACACATATTTTCAGACTTTGTTTTTTTTTCTTTCTCTCTCTGTCTCTCTCTCTCTCTCTCTTTTTTTCTCCCTGTCCCTCTGTTTTTGCCCCTGCTGGCCTTCACTCACATTTCCAGCCATGCACTCACATGCATCATATCAGCTTTCACTTACCTAATCCTCTTTTTCTCAAAGTGAGCCACTCCCAGTGTTTATTTCAGGAATGAAAGGGGAAACGATATATTCATATAGGAAAAGAATGTGATCAGAGAACGGGGAATTGAGTCATTTGATTCTTTTCATTTGCAGTCCTGTTTAGGTTTCTTCAACGTGAGATGTAGCCTTTTTGTTGAGTCTGTAAGTGAGGGGTTGGTTTAGTGTGTGTGTGTTTGGTTGGTTGTGTGTTATAAATGCATTTGCTATCAGCATGGATATGGTGTTTGTTTTACTGCAGTGTGTTACAGTTAATGGTAAGTATGATTTAGCTTCAGCAACATGAGATTACACACAATCTTACAGTTTAAAGAATTATATGATCCAATTATTTAAGTCTTGGCACTGCTGTTACTTTATATGGCCAAAAGTATCTGTCCACATACTTTTATGATTTTTTTCTGGGGCTTATAGATAACAGTCTGGGGAAAGCCCTTTCCAATTTCAACATGGCAACAATCCATAAACACATGTTTTTTTTATAGTTTAGTGTGCCTAGCCTGCACACAGCTCTGGGACCCTTATTTATCAAACTTCCCAGAATTACACCTAATTATGCACTGATGCTCAAGTAAAACGTTTTTCACCGATTGATCACATCAGAGAGGAAGACTCTGTTCTTATTAATAATAATATATAGTAATCTTTATATACTGTAAAGGTGTAACTAAATCATCTTTCATTAACTCCACTCATGTTTCCACCTATGACAACAAATAAATATATAATATAATATTAATGAACTAGAACAAAACTTCAGCTTTAGCTAACATATTATGTGATGTTTTGTTCAGTCATTCCAAAATACATGAGACACATGAGCCAGATGTTATTGCCAAAAATCAGTACCAGTGCTCACTTGGTAGCTGATTGCAGAAAATCCCTAAAACCAGGTTTCAGTAAAAGCCTCCCCAGAAGAGTGCAGGCTGTTATAGCAGCTTAATAATGAGCTGTGATTTTGAAACAAGATGTTCAGCAATCATATAGAGTATGTTTGTAATATATGTAGTTGATCGACAGAAGATAACCCAACAAGTCTTTTAATAATCTATAAATCTCTTATGTCATTTTTTAAGATAAATGTCGAATGGTTGATGGCTCCAGGTTATCAAATGTGCTATACTAAATTAAATATAAGTATATTTCATAATTTTCTGATGTTTCATAGGCCGAATGGGGATTAATTAAGAAGTTGCTACATTAACTGCCACTAAATGTATATAATTGTTGCAGCCCTGTGTGAGTGTGTACCAGTGCTTTTGGCCTTATAGTGTATATTTTGTGTTGCTGGCATGCAGTGAAATTTGGGGATGTGTGGTGGTGTGAGGTTGCGTGCCTAAATGAAATCCAAACCTTTTTTCACATCCTCCCTCTTCTCTCTCCCTCTTTCTCTCTCCCTCTCTCCCTCTCTTACAGCCCAGGGGAAGAGCAGGAGGCAGAGTGTGTTGTTTTAGTGCTGGCGGGGGCGCTGAGATGAGGAGGACAGTGACACGTGGAGCTGTCCTGTCAGACATACATTCACTGACCCTGCCACACTCACACTGAAGGAGCCGACACACACCCTGCCACATGTACACACACACACATATATGCACACACACACACACACATACAGCAACATAGACACAAAACCACACAGAATTAAGGCTGAAGATATCCTACGTAACTTTACAAAAAAGAAAAAAAAAAGACTCAGCTCAACCCTAAAGACAGAAAAAAAAATAAAATGAGAAGTGCTAGAAGAAAAGTGGGAGAGTACAAGATTCTCCTTGCTGCTACTACCGCTGCTGTCCAGAAGAGGGCAGTGTTTAAGGCGTGGGCTGACTCGGTCTTTGAACTGAACTTGCTGTATCAGTGAGCTGTGAGGAAGAAGAAGAAGCGGACAGTGGATTTGTAGGCAAATGAAGAGGGAGGAAACATGTCACTTTCTCGAAATGCTTTCCTTTTTTTTTTTTTTTTTTTTGGGTTCCGACTATTGTTGTACATAAAAGAGACTGAGCTGTAGAACTCTGCTTTTTTCATAACACGCCTCAGCCTGAATCCAAACTCTGAATATTGCACCTCAACCCTAAAACCCTCGCCTAACCTCTTGGCCCTTTATTACATGATCTTCAAAACAACACACAATCTCTGCATAAAGAGACTGAGCTGTAGAACTCTGCTTTTTTCATAACACGCCTCAGCCTGAATCCAAACTCTGAATATTGCACCTCAACCCTAAAACCCTCGCCTAACCTCTTGGCCCTTTATTACATGATCTTCAAAACAACACACAATCTCTCTCTCTCTCTCTCTCTCTCTCTCTCTCTCTCTCTCTCCCTTGCTCTCATGACTCTCCGTATCTCTCTTACACAAACACGAACACACCGATTGCTCACTTGAAATTTAAGAGTGTGTAGATCAATGGAGTTTACAGAGATAAACTTTAGCACCTTATCATCCAATAGAGGTCAGGGTGGCTGTCATTACCTCATCAGTCACTCAAGCAGAGTAGGATGTAAAGTACTTTCTAGATAGTAAAATGAAACAAACCAAAAAAAAAAGAAGAAATGACTCACTAACCATAGGACAGATATATTTACTTTTACACACAGAATTGGATACACTACAATTAAAAACACTCACAAACCAGTAGTAGACAATAATTACATTTGTCACGTGCTCACATGCTGTAAAGAACACTACGCTGCAAGACGCTCCTGTTTCAGTACAAAGAAGGGCAACCTGTAAGGACAGAGAGCTAAAGGAAGTGTACAAATCCTCACCTGCTTATTCTTAGACACCCCTTTCCTCTTTTGCCTTGACTCAGAAGTTGTCTTGATTTGTTTTGTCATGTACAGGTGTTGATATTGAAATGTTCTCTTTGCACCTGATTTTTTTACCTCTTTAGATCATGAGTAGAATATTCAACAACCCCAAACCTCTCCTGCCCAAACTCCACATGCATTTATTTTTACTCCTTTTTTTTTTTTCTTCAATATGTATATACGATCATACTTTTTATTTGTCAGAAGCAATGATAATTCCAGGATGCTGTTCTCAGTCTTTACTGTGTTCCCACTGGAACAGTGTGGCTACCGGCTGGGGACGTGTTGCACATTCCTTGAGCTCAGGACTTATTGCTAGTGTTGTTTTGTGGATGCTGTGAGGTACAGCTGGCTTTGTATGTCTCTCCAGTAGAGCAGAGTACGTCGAAACATGGCCCGAAACTCTTTGCAATGCTGGTTCAAACTGTATGTGAAGAAAATAGAAGAAGAAGTAGAAGAAGAACCATTTCTCAGCATCAATCTGTCAGTCTTCTGTATCATTCATTCTCTATTCATTTGACCATAATATTGCTGTCCAGTGGACTACCTTACCCATGTCTTTTCTTGTCATCTCTCCAAGCATGTTTGTGTATTAAACATAGCTGTTTTCAGTTGGTGAATGAAATAGCTGCTGCTGGAATAGGAATAGCTCCAGTTGGTTTAAATCTTGCATGGGACATGACCTTATTTACACCAAACACTACATTAACATGTAATGGGATCTTCAGTGTGTCTGGAGACCTTAAATAAGATGAAGACAACACTATATTCAGCAACAAAAGTGATGTGCTGCCAGCATTGGGACCAGGTAGTTTGTATGTCAAATCTGACTCAACTTCAAGTTGTACAGTACAGTTAGAAATGGTATGTAGTCAGTGTAACTGGGCACTAACATTTAGCAGGACTTGAAGCACTCAGACACACAGTTGTTTCCTGCTGTTTTTGTTACTGCCAGAAACAACAGGACCAAAGTCAATCCTCCAAGTATCTGGTGTTCAAGCACACAACCGTTACACACACCAATGAGTTGACGTTGTCAACATGTACTGTATCTACGAGATGGCCTGTGAGTGTAGATTGGAGCTTTCTGTTCCTCAGGCACTGACCTGTGGTCACTTTTGCATCATTTTTTTCTGAAATGGTTTCAGAAAAGGTGAAGTGATCCCACATCTGCGCCTGTCAGAAGGACTACTTATTTACCCAGAGTGTGACAGTATGTAGCATGTACATAGATGATCCCTCACTCTGTATATACAAAAGTGTACAGGTTTGATACAGCTATTCACACTCTGGCTTTTTTTTTCTTTTTGTTGCTTTTCTTTAATAAAAGTCATAGCAATATTTCTGTAATCAATAAAAAAAGCCAAGGTAATAGGATGAGTATGATTGCATTTGTGTTTATTTAGAGAGGCAGAAGTGACTGTGAATGATCAAACTGTGAGACTTGACTAAACTGATAACAGGTTTTTTTTCTTGCTGTTTAACATGCTGGATCCAAAAGGCTGGAGTGAAGTATCATGTTGCAAATGAGTATAACACACTGATTATTGTGATTTTTATCAATGAAAGCCATAAAGGTCATATTTAGGTGAGAAAGGTCTGTTTGTGTGCGAGGGGTGTTTGAGCACAGACCTTACAAAGCAAAGCGGATGTGTACACCTAATAAAAACCCAACAAAAAAAACCCCAACATGTAATTATGTTGTTTTTTTTCTGATCATAAATCCTTTGGAAATATGTTGCTGTCTAGTATGATAGATTATACGATCAACTACATTTACATACTATCACACTATTTTGGCAGTTTAAAGTCCATGTAAAGTAAGAATAAATATGTGTTCTGAATTTGTCAGACCAAAGAAGAAAGTGTTATTAACCACACAGCTAAATTTGAATGATTAAAAATATCGACAACTTTATAAAATTAGGTGTCAAAATCGGGTCAAAAATTAGCAGTATTCTCAGCTCCAGGACTGTGGAGGCATGTCCACTGAATGAATCATTCAATGAATCACTATCCATGACAGAGAACAAGACAAAAGAGTTGTTGATTGGGAATGAGAGAGTTGGCTAATGTTTGGAAGAAGATCTGATGATGTGGTGCTGCCACAGAAGTGAGGCTGTGAGGATTCATGTAGCTTTTTATTCTTTTACAGATTCTTTAGGTGAGATTTTTTGGTTCTTGTTGAGAGACGCAATTGTGGTCTCGCCCTCAGATATTTGTGGATCTGAGGCCCACGGGTTCCATCCACACAGGACAGTGGAAATGGCATATCCTCGAAACTGGAAACACACATACAGCACACACGGTTGATACAGGGAAATAATAATCATTTCTCTTTTGCAGATGTTAATATAAAAGTGCATGATGGAGGATTACCTGTCTGTTCATAAAAATATATATGATAGGGTTGTAGACGGTGCTGCTTTTAGCCAAGTAAACGGGTATGGTAGTGACAATGGGGTCAATATAAAGACTGGAGTCCATGATGACAGCAAGGGCCATAGCAGCATATGGCAGCCAGGTCACTAAGAAGGCCAACACCATCACTACTACCATACGTGCCACCTGGACCTCCACACGATTTGTGCTGCCAGCTTCAGACACCTGCAGCTTGGTCACCTAGGATATCAAAATGCAAGCAGAAAGACCATATTACAATAATGGTCCAGGCAACTAAGTGTAATATTTTCATTATTAAGTGAACTTGGCTGCCCAGTATTCACATTGCTCACCTGGCGGAGGGTCCACAAGAGTCGTGAGTAAGACATGATAATGAGAGAGAAGGGCACAGCAAAGCAAAATAAAAAGTATATGATGATGTAAGACATGTTCCCGACATCCCGGTTGTACCAGTTAGGGGCACAGGAGGTCTTGACCCCCTCCAGATCAAAACTTCCCCAGCCAAACAGAGGTGGAGTGTTCCACACAAACGACCACACCCAGGACAACAGCACTCCAGCAACTGCATGTCTGAGGATGGCAGGGATGGTGTGTCACATTCTGGAGGAGCGATTAAGTTTTGCACTTTTGACATCAAGTGAAATGTTGACGGATAGTTACTACTGTACCTGGTCTGGAACTGGACAGCACCCATGGGATAGCACACCACGATGCAGCGTTCAACAGAAATGACTCCTATTGTACACAGACTTGCTATACCTAACAGAAGAGAAGGAATATGTTCAAATGAAACTATTACTACTATGATATGCTAATTCAGTTGTGAAAAGTAACTAAATACACTTAAAAAGAGAGAGTATTTTCTATTGTATTCCATTTATTACTTCTCCTTAATACATTTCAGAGTTAGATATTGTACTGTTAACTCGTGATAGTTACTCACAATAGTTAGAATTTAATATAAAACACCAATGATAAGCTTGTAGAATACAACACACACATTAAAGGTTAAACCACTGGTTCCTGACCTTTGTGGCTTGTCGTGCCCTACTTAAAAGCTAAACTTTTCAGATAGTCTCATTTAAATCACTTTATCACCACAAAAATTAATGTTTAATCAAATATTTAAAAAAAAACTAAAACAAATAATACAAATTTCTGTCACAGTTTTTTTTTTCTCTTTTCTTCTTAAAGTCTATTAAAGATTTTCCAACCACCCAGATATATCTCCTTTATTTAGGCCAGACTCATAAGTTGGACCCACTGGACTAAACTATCAAAATGTTAAAACTAGCTGCAAAGTGCTACATGTGCACTGATGGATCAGCACTAATAATTTAACATACAATAAACCACTGTTCCTGCAGAATGAGTGCTTTTACATTTTGCTGATAATACTTTTACTTAAGTATTATTTCAAAAACATAACTTTTTCCACCACTGTGCAAGTTGTGTGTAACATTGTAACATGTAAACTTATTTTCTGGATTAAAAATGTCATGGCTATGAATCAACTTACCAAAAAAGGATACTGCAAAGCCCTCTAACACGCAGCCCACACGTCCCAGGCTGAAGTATCCCATGGCACTGGTTACTGTGGTGGGCAGACCTCCAAATACAGCACAGCCCAGGTCACATATGGCAAGGTTAACCAGGGCATAGCTGAGGGGTTGTCTAAGCTGTCTGTGTCTTATTGTCACCACAATCACCAGGACATTGAAGATGATCCCCAACACGGAGAAGACACCCATGATCACAGCCAGTATTGTGTAGCCAGTTCGAGACAGGAGCTCTGTGTCAACTGAGCTGTGAGGTGGTGAGGAGTTTCGATGTAGGACAAGGTGCTCCATTTTGTATGACTAAAGGTTTTCTGTCAGTGATCAATGCACAACCTTTGATTAAAACAAAGCCAGTCCAAAATATCCACAGGCAAATAAAAAACACAGTGTCGGAAACATAAAATCTTGCTTAATCAAAAATCCCCAAATAATCTAACAATATCAACAACCAAGAGTCTTTTTCTACAGATGCTGCATGTTTGCTCTGGCTCTGGTCGAGCAGCAGAGAAGAGAGCGAGATGGGACCCTCTTAATAAGCCCAACAAGAGGAGAGACTATGAGATCCAATTCTTGTAAACTAAATCCGTAGATCCGGATCGGGAAGACCATAATTCTGTCTAATATCCTTTAAGACTGCACTTTCTATAATTGCTGGGTTTGCAGCTGCTTCTAAATAATGAAGCAGGGATTCAGTAACAAAATTAGCTTTTTAGGTTCAGAGTTAATTAAATGTGTCTGTGCTGGTTAAAAATATGAAAGGAAACCACACATGTTTGCATGTAAGCAGCATGGCTTGCACAAGCCCTGGAATAGCTGACATGTCAGCCAAACAAACAAAATGAAGTAACTACAGATAGATACTGTTTGAATCAGTCCTCAGTGAGGACTTCAATTAACTGTTCCCTGCAAAAAACAAAACAAAACTAATACATATGACACGGGTGTGAGCAAATTAAATGTTAACATCGCACTGAGTTTGTAAGAGCTCATCAAGAGTTAATAGATCATTCGCTAATGCTTTATAGATCAGCACTGAATGCTGGGGGACCAGGTTCTAAGAAATTTCTTCATCTCTCTTTTTTAGCTCTTTAATATATCAGGAGAGACTTCTCATGAATTTCATCTGGGAAAAATCTGTGCACCAAAATCTATTTAATATTGATCTAATAAAAAATATAACTGCAGACTTGATGGCTGTGTGTGAAACCCACAGATCTTTACACAATTACTAACATCAACAAATAGCCGAGAAAGGGTAAAAATCTTCCAGTGATTTTCACAACCTGGCAACCCCAGAAAGTTTATAAGAAAAACAACGAGCGGTCATGTATTCACACATTTTATGTATTTATACCTATGTTTTCTTGTGATAATGAGTTTGTTTTATTTGTTTTCTTGAGATAATGACACAATTCATTTGATCCTCTGATACTGCTACATTCAATGATGTTTTCTGCAATTATATAATATACTACTGTCCTTTTGATTCCTCTAAATCTCTATTATTTATGTGTTATCCTGGTGCAGTGTGTAAGGTGTGAGTGGCAGGTACAAGTGGAGTGAATGTGTTTGTATGGCGAAGAACAGAGCAGGTTAGTGGTAGAGGTTTGGTTGTAAAGAAATGTACAGTGTGTTGCCATACTTAATTAAATAAAAGGCTACTGTGTCTCAGACTCTGGAGTTCCAAGTGTCATTTCACAGCTATGGAAAGTGAAAGGGGGTTAACCCTGAATCTGGCAGCAAAGCAGGAAAGGTTAACACCAGGTTAACAAAGTCTCATTATCAGACTGTGAGAAAAATATTAGTTAGTTAGTTATTTCAAGATAATAACTCAAGAACTTTTATTTTTTTATCACAAGGAAAAACAGAGGAAGTGAAATGGATGAATGCATGACCGCTTGGGGCTTCCGTACAACTCACTACTTTCATTTTAGTTACTTTTTTCAAAACATTTAAATTTTGGAGGCAAATTAAAAATTTTATTTTATTAGAACTTTGTTTCATAAACAAACACAAACATACAAATCATTACAAAAGCATTTTCACATGTATATTCTACACCAGGGTGAGAAAGAGCTTACCCTAGTATATTTATCACAAATATTAACCGCTTTAATTGCTTTTAAATTGTTTCCATTAAATTGAAAATTTTATGGAAACAATGTACTGCCTGAGCTCACTGTGAAAGGCAACAAAAGATGGTTTTCTTCGAGAAAATGTAAATTTATGAATTTGAAATTTCGCCATCAGTATGATGAGATTGATAATAAATGTTTCGTTTAATTTTAAGTCAAAGAGCCCAAATAGTACATCCCTCCAAAACAACTTAAAATCTTAGCAATAAAGTTACAGATATCATCCACAGACTTTTAGTTGATCTTTTGGTGCAGCAGAGAGGACAGCATGAGGTCATGTCAGGTCTCCTCCGAGCCAGCAGAGGGCGCAGCTGCAGCTGCGGCTCTAACTCGCGTTAAAGCAGCTGCAGTTTGATCCCCGGCGGTAAACATGGCGGCCTCCGTGAGGAGAGCAGCCCACGACATAGAGACGCGAAAGCGGACAGATGATGTGCTTCTGTCGGAGGGGATCGACTTCAACTCCCTGCTGCTGTCTCAGCCCGTGCTCGAGGGACTGTCAGCCGCAGGCTTTCAGAAACCCTCCCCGATCCAGCTCAAGGCGATCCCGCTAGGCCGCTGCGGACTTGGTGGGTTCATAAAAAACTGTGTGTACATGTGACACAGGAGGGTGATGATTTATTTATTAATTTATTAATTTATTTATTCAGCAGCAGGAGCGTCTCTGCTGACTGCATCTGCAGCAAGTTCAAGCTCAGGGTTGTTTCTTATTGCACGTGTGTGCCTCACTGTGTATACTAATAGATAAAGTTGGATGAATTGCATAGTTACAGGTCGCTTCACTGACTCTTCTACACTAAGCTGATCCTTCATTTCTCTGTTTGATTGCAGATTAATGTGAAAATCATCACGATATTAACTGACTGATTTGGTGTGCGGCTGGAACTAATGGTTACTTTTTACTATAGATTAATCTGCCCAAATATTTTCTTGATTAATCAATTAATTTTGTCTGTAAAGTATAAAAATAATAATCTGCCACAAAACAAAGTTAAGTCTTCAAATGTCTTCTTTTTGTTTTTACATCCAGTAGTTCAAGACCTCCACTCTGACAAAGAAAAAAGCATCAAATCTTCACGTTTCAGAAACTGGATGCAGAAAATATTGACTGACTGACTGACTGATGAACCAATACAATGTTGAAGCTTGAATTTGATGATGTGTTGTGCTTCACTTTTCCTAGAGAGTTTCATAATCAGTTTCTCATTGTTTTATTTTCTGGTTACAGCTCATAAGATGGTGAGACGGTGAAGTGAATATCGTCGGATGAATTACAGTGATTAGACAGAAAGTGACAGTTAATGAATTTTGTCCTCAGTCTAATGATTTGCAGATGAAATTGACAAGAAATAGCCATGTTGTACTCAGCTAAACCAAGACCGGAGTGTATTAAGGCAGAGACAAGACCAAGATCAGACAGTATATAGCCTACTTAAGTAGTTAATTATTCGCTAAAACTCTTTATTTATGCACGGACTCTACGTTGAGTCATCTCTTCAAGCATTACCTTGCAGGATTTACAAACTGCTGTGTTTTCTTTTGGATGATGTTTTGCAGACGGACTCTTTTATTACAGAAGATTTTGCTGATGTCTCCTCCCAGACATTTAACAAATGAATGCACAGACAATTGAGTGATATCCTCGCAGTTGTCTTGACCTGTCTGGAGCTAAATCCCAGAGTCCTTTTGTCCAAGACAAGACTGAATACTAGAACACTGTTGTTGGACAATACTGATACAGAGCAAATTGTTCTCCTTCAATATGAATTTATGTGTTTAGAGACATATCATATAACTTAATTTTGCCAATTGTGAACTGTTAAATGAATTGCCAACTATTTTGGTGATCTTTAGCTGCAGCCTTAGAAAAAAGCCTCACACAGAAGATGTAGTTACTTTCCACTTGCAGGTTGTTGTAGTGAAAGCGCTGTCACTCTGCAGCTGTGAGGCAGAGAGTGTTTCATCACGGCGTACTTGAAGTAAACACCTGTGATTGGTTTAGACAGTTTTTAACTGTGGATAGGATGATGATGAGTCCCATGATTTGGTGCAGCAGATTAGGCACTCTAGCTGTGGAGTGTCAATATTACACCCAATCAAGCTTAATTAACTGTGGAAGTCAAAATTATGGCCTTGATTATTCAGACAAATTGTGCATTGTCCATCTACTGTTTCAGATTTGATTGTGCAAGCTAAGTCTGGAACGGGGAAGACGTGCGTGTTCTGCACCATCGCCCTTGACTCTCTGGTCCTGGAGAATCCTGCAACTCAGGTGAGTGGATTGAACTCCAGTGGAGGTGATGATCGAGTGATGAGTGGAACATGGAGAAGTTTGTTTTTTTGTGCATGATGTACTGAAAAAAGCGAAGCAGTTATCAGTCTTTAGGCATCTCCTAATAAATAGGAATGAAAACAAAGTATTCAGAAGGAAAACTTAACTTTATTTTGAAATGTATACCACTCTGCTCAATTCGACCAACAACAGATGGTCACCAGAAGTAATCACTTTGGTTTTGGGTTTTTTTTTAAATCTGAGATTAAGCTGCTCAGTGTGAAAAGTGGAGGACAATTCCTAATAAAGCAGAGGTACATGTGGTGTTGATGAACCAGCTGCATTGTAGTGCACTTTAATCTTATTAGCTGTGGGGTCTTACTACTTACCCAACACCTGTCTATCTGCTCCCAATCAAATGTAAGTGGTTATTGACCTTTAACTTCTAGACAAACAGAGTTTTTTCCCCCCTCATGCAGGTTCTTGTCCTGGCTCCTACACGTGAGATAGCAGTGCAGATCCACTCAGTAGTCATGGCCATAGGCTGTGCCATGGAGGGCCTCGAGTGCCATGTTTTCATCGGCGGCCGGCCCGTTAGTCAGGACAAACTCCATCTGAAGAAGTGCCATGTAGCTGTCGGCTCACCTGGTAAGAGACTAATGGTGGCGTTACCTGTTTATGTACGCGTTGTGCCATTATTTGTGTTTTTGTAACTATGCTGAAACTACACACACAGGTCGTATCAAGCAGCTTATCGAGCTGGGCATGTTGTCCACCGCCAGCATCAGACTGTTTGTTCTGGATGAGGCAGACAAGCTGCTGGAGGAGGGCAGCTTCCAGGAACAGATCAAGTAAGATGATAGAGTTAGATGATATGACAGCTGGCTGCGATCTTTCCCAGTCACAGTACTTTAGCCTTAAGACCATCAAAACAAAACTGTTCATATGAAATATCATGAATTCTGTGCTTATTTACAAAAAAACACACCCATCTTCTTCTGTTCTGTCTCTGCAGCTGGATCTTTTCCTCGCTGCCTGTGAACAAACAGATGCTCGCACTCTCAGCCACCTACCCAGAATCCCTTGCTCAGCACCTTACCCGCTACATGAGAGAGCCCACATTTGTCAGACTCAATCCCAGTGACATGGGCCTTAAAGGTAAGAACCTGGGAACAGAAACCTAATTTAAATGGTTCAAACTTTCATATCAGGCAAATTACCTGACCCACCAGCTATGTCTAGTTCATGTATCTAAACAGTGTCGGTTATTAACTGCTGTCCTGGCTAACGGAGGGGATGGGGATTTAAGGTTAAGCACAAAATGTTATTTATTCTTGAGGGTGTGAGATGATTGACGGGAAGCAACGAATAATATAAGGCTTGTTCTGACAGAATTACAAATTCACTGCTGTCAAGAGTTTTGTGTTTGCTTTGAAGCTTGTAAGTGACAAAACTAATGGCGAGAAATGACATATGTACATATCCTACCTATATCACCATCATTAGTACAACACTGTTGTTATGCCCTTGAGTTATGCTTGAATTTATATTCTCTCGTTTATGTTGTGCGCCCTCTGTCAGGCCTGAAGCAGTATTACAAGCTGGTGCAGTCCCATCCTTTAGCTCACAGGGTGTTCGAGGAGAAGGTGCAGCATTTGCTGGAGCTTTTCAGTAAAATCCCGTTCAACCAGGCCCTTGTGTTTTCCAACCTACATACAAGGTGATGCGTAGTTTAATGTTATGTGCTAGTCTTTCTGAATATTTTTTTTAATTTGATAATTTATGATGACACTTCTTCTGGATTCCTTCCACAGGGCTCAGCACCTGGCAGACATCCTGTCCTCCAAAGGCTTACCTGCTGTTTGCATCTCAGGTGAGAGGGGACTGTTGGAAAAATCATTGGTTTTTGTCTCTAGTAATTAAATCAGAATGTGTAATAGTGGTAATTTTGATAATTAATAATTAGTATTAAAAAAAAAACACTGTTACATTTGTTACATTATCTTAATGTATGGTTTTGTGCAGTTTTAGAATAAGCTACTTTTGGGTTTTTTTTACTGTTGGCATCAGGTAGCTTATTCTCTGCCATCATTTTGTCTCAGACATAGCGATTAAATGATAATCTTGACACATTAATTGTTGTGATTTAGGCCATTTTTCCCTCTTTTTGCGAGTTGTTTTCATTCGATGTGATCTAATGTGACTGTGTGTGATGACCTTTTACAGGCGGTCTGAGTCAGGATCAGAGACTGGAGGCGATGTCTAAACTGAAGCAGTACCAATGCAGGGTGCTCATTTCAACAGACTTGGTGAGGCTGCTCGCCCATCCTCTCTGTGCTGCTTTTCCATATGTCACCTGTCATTATATATCTGTGTTAAGTCTTATAGTGAGTTTCTGATTATCTGGTTGTTTTCTCTCCGCCCTTTCCTTCCTGTCAAGACTGCCAGAGGTATTGATGCTGACAAAGTGAACTTGGTGATAAATCTCGACGTGCCACAGGACTGGGAGACGTATATGCACCGAATTGGAAGGGCAGGACGCTTTGGTTAGTTTCCAATACTGTTTGGTTAGAGCAGAAACAAGCACACTAACTTAACTCAAAGAAAACAAAACTTTTAAATGCAATTTTTGCTTCCAGATATTTTGCTGCATTATTTCATTCTTATTCTGAAGACATGTTTCAAAGATAGCAAGATAGATTTTTTTTTTTTTTGCCAGTCTTATACGAATAGATGATGATGATGATGTTCAGTGTTGCAGCTCATGGTGTATTATTAGTTTCAACCGTTATGTTGCTCTGAATTAGTCTTGACGTGAGCATTTCCCGGCTCTTCCTGACTGCACTAAGCACCATTTTGGAGATTATCTCGAGCCTCTGGAGTATTAGCCTGGTTTGACCCACCTAGCAAGGTCAATGGGTTCCTAATCGTCTGCATTTAATTACAATTATCTTGACTCATCTTGTGTGTTGTCTCGGAAACAGTAAGTAATTCAATCTTAGCTTGCACACATACAGTGTATGTGAGTGAGTGTGTGTGTGTGCACACCTGCCATCCCTGGATGCACAACTCACACGCCCTCCTCTTATCCTTTCCTGTTATTTGAATGGGTTCTCATCAGGATTACATTTTATTTGTAGGCACTCGGGGGCTGGCTGTGACCTACTGTTGCCATGGTGAGGAGGAGAACAAGATGATGGCAATCGCTCAAAAGTGCTCCCTGAGCTTGTCCGTGTTGCCATGTGAGTTAGATGTATTAACTTTATTCTCTGTTGAACGTTAAATTTAATGCTTTGTTTAAATGTGAAAAAAGTGGCACTAAGGTCTTGTCTGTGTTTTTAGCCGTCATAGAGCCTGGGTTGATGGACGAGCCCTGCGACTGGGATGTCTGCACTGAGGCTTCCACTCCTGCACTCCTATCCCAGCTCTCCTCCAAGACAGAGAAGAAGAGGCGTGCTAAGTCAGTCCCGAATCAAGCTCCAGAGTACAAGAGTCAAATAAAGCAAGAGAAAACCCATCCAGAACCCAGGCAGGGAGCACACCATGAAGGGAATCAGAGAAAAGTGTCTCATGCAAAGGCTGCTCGTCCACCGAGTCCCCCACAGGCGGCGCCCACTCGGAAAGAGTTACAAGACGCCCTGCCAAAGATCCCTCCTCTCAGCTCGTTCAAGAGTTGTAGGTCGAGGTTTATGACCTTTGAGGAGGCTGAGAGGGACTTCCAGAGTTTTATTACCACAGGGTTGGGGAGATCAGTGGAGATCATCAGGGAGTTCAGAGGTCGAGAGGACGATGGCACAGATGAGCAGAACTGGCAAAAAGAGTCTGTCACACTTTATGACGACGGAGCTCAGACTTTAAAACAACGTGGGAAACGAATGAAATCTGACATTTCACGTCCAAGGTCAAGTTCTTCAAGCTCACAATCTGACAAGGACCGCGGTGAATACAGAGCAGTCACGAAGCCTCAGACTGAGGCTAGACAAACACAAACTGTGTCGAGACGAAAGGCAGAGACCATCAATTTCAAAGCTTGTACTCCTTCTGCACCTCAGATATATCCCCAGACACCACGTGCATCAAATGGGGGAGCTTTGTCTCAGCCCAAGAACTATGAATCTGTACCGGTTGTTAAATCGAGCAGGGAACTCAATCAGACGACTCCAGCACAGACTGGCAGAAATGAATCAAGAGAGATTACAGAAAAGATTGGGAAACGGAGCGGAAAGATTTCAAAGGCGACGAACAGAGAGCAAAAAGGGAGGGAAAGAGATGAAGAAGAACACGGCGACGATGATGACGAAGAGGAGGAGTATGAAGGAGAGGAGGAGTGGAGTGCTGAAACCTACTGGAGAGCCAGCTACAGAGCCTGGAATGATTACTATGCCTCCATGTCTCCTTTTAAAGAGCATGGTTATCAAAACTACTACAGTGTAGCCCACAACTGGATGGCAGCTTATCGCATGAACGCCGTCTACATGGAAGAACTGCTAAAACACTGAACTCCGTACTGTTAATCGGGATGTCCAATCATGCCACTTGTGTCTGGACTTTGGTATAAACGTCTGCACTTCTGGTCTAACAAATCGCACTTAAATGTTTCGAGTGTGTAGTTGCAATGAACTCATAATTGACTGTGTGTAGTAGTTACTTTTCTAATAAAGTACCAGTGTAAAGCATCTATTTCAGAGCTCTTTCCTGTTACGCGCTACACACTTGCACGATTTTCTTGTGATGTTAATACATTGTGAAATATCTGTTTGTATACAAGGCGTCCACATCACTAACCTTTTTTAATCTAACCTGATATTTACAGAGGAAAGTGAAGAATGAGGACCAAACTGTGCAATTTACTTCATGCAATCTCTTCAGCGAGGGCGCAGCAAGGTCACACAACTCCAATGCTCCTGATTACAGTGTAATCAACCGCTACCTACCATTCATCCAATCAGTGCTGGGCAACACAAACAACAAACCCACTTGAATAAATTTTGACCAGCTGTAGCTTTATGTTACCATTTGCAATCATTATGCAGCAGAGATGAATGGTTCTTGCTGATGTAGCAGGAGAAGGGTTCCCATGTTTAACATGTAAATGGAAGGTGAAGTTATGGACTCGCACACTTTCTGGAACCAAACAGCTCACTATGAGTCTCTCTCCAGAACTTTGTTTTTCATTTTCAACTGCACCGTTTTAACCTTAACATTAGTCCTGGGTTTACCCGGGAACTTGTGGGTTTGTTGGGTTGTTTTCAGGACCAAGAGCCTACAGACCTCCAATAATGCGCTGCTGGTCAGCCTGGCCGCAAGTGACCTCCTGAAGTGCTCTGTGGACACACCGCTGCTGCTCTTCTCTTTTCTGCGTTATGGGAAGGAAAGCCAGGTGTCGGTGCCTGTGTGCACCCTGCAGCAGTTCACCTATGCCCTGTGCAGCTGCGTCCAGCTGCTCACGCTGGTCAGCATCAGCGTGGAGCGTTTCCAAGCCATCGCCTTCCCTTTCCAAACCGAGAGGAGGAAAGCGAGGGTCCGACTCTGGATCCTGTCCATCTGGGCATGCGGCCTCATCCTGGCGATCATCTCACTGACTCTTTCCAAAAAGGCGCTGTTTTACATGCTCTGTCGCCCGCACATCGGGGAGCATGACGACGAGCGACTTCGATATTGGGATCCATTTGGACCCTATGTGCTGGTGCCGGTGTGGGGATTGTCTCTGACTGTGATCGTGATCCACTACGTGCGGATATTCAAAGTTGTAAGGCAGCACCGTAAGAAAGTGTTTAACCGGGGGGTCCAGCTGCGGCCGACAGTGGCTGAACACGTCTGGGGCTTGTTGAATGTCCCTGCTTCATCGCCACGGACAGCCCCACCTGGGTCCTTCGGGTCTCTACCCTCTGTGGTCTCCGGCAGCCCTCTGCCTCCCCGCCGGACGGTACTCTTGGTGGCCGAAGCCGGTGCTCCCTGTGCGGGCTCGTCTACAGGTGGCGCGCCGGGGAGATCTCCAGAGATTGTGGGGGCAGTGTGTCTTCTGACACCTGGGGCCAGAGAGCGGGGGAAGAAACAGATGGAGGGGAAAGTGGCCCAGCGTTTTGGGTACATAATCATTGCGTTCACGCTGTTCTGGGTGCCCATGGTGGTTATTTTGCTAATGAACGTCATCTCATGGCAGGACACAGACCAAGTGAGTGTAGCAGTTTTTTCCCTCTTAGACAATTACTGTAATTATCCGTACAATATAAACCCTAATGCAATGCAATCGGACAGTTCTGCACTAAATGTTTCTATCTGTTCTCCAAAAGCAGCTGCACAAAATATTAAAAATATATTTCCAAATAATTCAAATGTAACAAAACCAGAGGCTCAAAACACTAAAGTGAACATTTTAAGTAAGGCATTTTTGCATTGGATGTTGCAATGCATTGCACAGCTATTTCTATTATCCTGGTCACTCAGTACAAAGTGCAATAATACATCATAGATGATCATTCACAGGTTCAAGTTTTAAAAAAATGTGAAGATCCTTTAGTTTTGTTTTAAATATCTGTTTTGGAGTGTTGGTGGGTCTAAGCTTGAATTTGAGCCCTAGATCAATCCTAGATTTTGTACTGCACTATTCTAAGCGCTGTCCTGTTCCCCCTCTCCACAGTTGCTGATGGAGCTGGAGACATCAGCTATGGTGCTGACCTGTGTGCAGGCTGCAGTGGATCCCCTCATCTATACTTTAGTCACCAGACAGTTTCGCTCTGAACTCAGCAAGATCTTCTCCTCCATCCCTGCGTGTCCCCTAAAACTAAGGGCCTGAATGTTCAATATCTGAACAATCGAGTAACGTGCAGTGCACTTTTGGGAATCGAAAATACCACTAGAGCTGAATGTACACAAGCCACTACGTTGTGTTTACAACCACAATGATTTAGAGTCGGGTGAAGAAGAAGAAGAAAGCTCACAGAGTTTGTATTTGTGGCAGATATAGATGTTTTATCAGGCGTTTCACAGTTGGGACACAAGACAAGGTCATAAATAATATCCAACACCTGACAAGATACGCACAGCATTAGTCTCAACAATGACAGGTGGCATAGGAGGGCAAAGCAAAGAGTGAGAGGAAAACTGACTGAGCCCAGAAAAAAGACAATCAAAAGAGAGTACATAACAGAGAAAGAGAGAGAGAGAGACAAACACAATCACAGACCTCTGTTTTTGTTGTTTGTAAAAAAAAACAAAAAAAACCCAAAAACAAAAACGCAATCCTTTGACACTTTGAGCGGAAATATGCTTACATTATAATTCAAACTGTCATTTGAAAGTGCAGCTGACATGAAACAACCTGTCTTGAAACAGGGAAGCGGTAAATAAATCACGTTTAATCACTGTCCTAGCAACAAATAATACAGGGAATCTCACTTCTGCCATTACCTATGTCATACCCTCGTTGTATCTCTCGGTAGATTCTAAATGTCGGACTTGATGCTGTGAATATGAAGTCAATGTCTTCAACCCCACTTTTAAAATTACAATGAAAAAGCTCTGCTTGTCTGTGCTTGTCTTCTTTTATTTCTTTCTTTATTATTTTTTTTTATACTCCAGGTAAATTTGCACACTGTTTAATACGCTAATACTGGATCTAGGCAGCTGCTGTCACTGGGTACAGTACTAATTTACCAGCAATAATTCTAGGTCACTGCTAGGAATATCAGACTTAAAACTCTTCCTGTTTAAACTCTGTAGGATATATTTGGCTTTCTTTGGGTTGGTACTAACTTCAGAGTCAGGGAGAACTAAAGCTCAACGGAGGAGTCTAAGGGTAACCACAGGGTCTTGTGTAGTGATGCACTGATGTGGTACCAATTATGCTATACTATTTTGTAAGTCTTATTAAAAATGCATGTGTAAAACTGCGTAAGCTTTTCAGATGTCTCCATATTAAGGTACTTAAATACTGTTCTAAAAAAAAAAAACATGATACATTTTGCTGCTAGTTTGACAGTTTTAAATACAACCTACTTCTAGAAAATCAGCTACATATGGGCAGACAATAGTAGACCAATTCCAGTATTGCTTTTGAAATATGCTCTGCTCTTCGCTGATATGGATAGTTTGCTGATATATCAGTGCATCTCCAGCCCTGTCTGTGTGCTCTTGTTCAACATTTGATTTCATCTATGTGGAACAGAAGTAGGTGCTTAGTCTATTGTGACTGAAGCTCCTCTCCCCTGTTTTGGAAAGAAACCACAGCAGTGGTCTAATCCACCCAAAGGACAGACCTAGCTGAATGTGTAGCTGTTTGACTTACAATGACATTCAAGATGAAAAAGGCCAACAGAGAGGCATCAGCTAGGAGGATGGCAGAGCTAAAAAGGTCAGCGTCCATAGTTACAAAGGTCAACTTTGATGGGATTTGATGATAGGTAATACTAAAGTTACATGTCGGGGTTGCAGGTTGAGAGAACAGACAGAATAGCACGCTTTTTTTGGTGACAGAGATCTGTGGATAGCTCATCCAGTGTCCTCCATGTCTCTGTAGTCACCGTTACAACAGACTTCCCTGCTTTAAGTTCTCCAGAAGATAAAGTAAATAAAATCCTTTTGAAACATCAAGGAGGACAAAAAGTACAAACACCAAGTTTCCTAACCACATAGAGTACACATACTCAACAACTTTGAAAAATGCCCGCTGAGTTTGGGGAAGAAAAAACGTTGACAGCTATAAAGACTACTGAAAGCATACTGTTGTTCACACAGGAGGTAGGGATACAACAGGACAACAACGAGAGAGAGAGTGAGAGAGAGAGAGAGAGAGAGGGAGAGAGAAGAAGACAGACTGAGGGAGAGAGAACGAGAAGACAGCTTCACTGGTTCTGCCAAACGATGGTCAAATATTACAAAATATTCTATTAACAATATTCACAAAGAACCAGGGCTCAGGACAGAGTCATGTCAGAAATTCCCAGCAAAACGCCTTGTGCTTTTAATTGTTGTGGTTTAAATTCAAAATGTACCTTTTTTGGTTTCTTTGTTAGAGAATTAAGTTATTTGAGGTCTGTTGAGCAGAACAGGGGGGCAGGATTAATCAAAATATAAAAACAAATCTCTTTTTTACTCCAGCAAAACAGGCACATATTGTGTAAAAGGCTTGTAGCTGAGAATTTGGGACAGAAATGTGTACGATGAACCCTTCAGAGTGGCAGCTAGTCAAATATACCATATACTGAGCCATAGAGACTTCCAGCAGAATTGAAACACGAGTTTTCAATCAACTGAGACAAACACATTCACACGCACACACTCACACATAGAGGTACGCACCTCCTACCCGAAACGCAACAATTCCTCTATCTAGCAAAAAATTCACATACACTCATTCACAAATATGAAACTCATTGGTAACGCCATCACATACACACTGACCATATTTCATCTTTTAAAGAATTTTCACTCAAGTGGAATAATATTGGACCTGAAAGGGAAAGGTGTCATACTTATCTATTAACAGGTGAGTGGATCAAAATGACACAAAAGGGCAGTTAAATCAGTGGGAAAATCGCTTATCGTTTTGATAATGTATTTTTTTTCTTTCCCTTTGAGTTTCCTTGCTTTTCCCTTATATATCCTGCAAAAAAAAAAAAAGACTGTAAGAGTCAAACTGAAGCAAAAATCATGAAAAGGTGCTTTGTGCACAGTGACACATCACTTACTCTGGGAGCTCATCTCCGACACTTTGGAGGCACACTCACATGCCTCCTCATCCATGATGACTCCCTACATATATTCCCCACTCTTTCACCCCTACACACACACACACACACACACACGCATATGCGCACACATGCCAAACCACTACCATGAATGTACTGTATCTAAAAGCCATCCTCCACCAGTAAAAGGAGTCCATGTCATTACAGTACATGACCAGCAGAGGGCAGGCTCCACCATGGCCAGACTAGGACTCTAAACGTCTTCTCCTCCATCATTTCCAGTCCTCCTCTGTCCCTCAGTCTGTTCTCGATGAGTCTTTATCTGTCTTTCTGTGTGACGTGCCTGCACTCTTTTCTTCACAGTGCAGACACCTTCACAACGTTCTGGTGGGTGGGGCCTGCGGGGAGATGAGCATCACCCTCGGGAGTTGTCACTGGCGGTGTGGGAATGCTGATGATTGCTGTGGTGATCTGGCTGCTCTGGCAGTTCAGGGGTGCTGGCTCATCTACACGCATGTTCAGGCTGGAGCGGCTATAGGAAGGAAAGGTGAAAAGACAATTAATTAATGCTTAGGATAAGTGAATGAGAAACCATCCTCCTTCCTTTGACAACTACTGTTCAAGGTCAAGATACATTTTATTGTCCCTCAAAGGAGAACATAGCCTTGGCGGTGCATTAATCCAAAAAAGAAATAAATAACTAAACCTCTTTCAAACTAAACCTCTTTCAAACTGAACAAACATTAACAACATTAAATCACCATCAGTGGGAATGGATCGACATGTTTTATAAAGTGTTGGTTATAGTGTCAAACCCACTGAGAGTCAACACCCAGCTCTGCTCTACACAGCATCTAGCTGTTAATGAAATTCTAGTCAGTTTCCTGCAAACAAACTTAGAAAGAACAAGAGAGCCAAAGTAAACTATGGCTGGTGGGAAGAAAAGACACACAAGCACGCTTAACGTCCTCCTAATATTTGAGCTGGCGGACAAATCCAGAGCTAAAAAGGAGTGAGTGAATATTTGACTTGTATTTGTAAGATTGCCATAAAAACAAATCCACTGGGATGCTCATGTCACATGTCTATGTGTGTTCTTCTGGGTGTGTATGTAGGCAGATGTTTGTGATAGATAGATAGATAGATGCCAACATTTATTGATTGTTGCTTCTCAATTGCCAATATTTGGCAATTTTCTTTGCCATATATGACAGTAAACTGAATGTGTTTGGGTTTCAGGCTGAATAAGACAAGTATATAACACATGCACCTTCACCTTTTATTGACAAAATTATCATCAGATTCAGTCATTGCGAAAGCACTTTGTGAGATGATTAAAAGTGTATTATTGATTCTGATAATGTTGTAATGCGGTAGCTCTGACAGTCATTCAAAGTTCCTTGCTAAGATGTTTCACTGGAAACAAATGCTACTGAACTGAACCAGATGAAACTTCAGAAGCATGTTAGTTTTTTGTCTCGTCTTTTAGAAGTCCTGGTCTCACCTGGTGCTGAGGGGCTGGATATGGATGGTGCTGAGCTCTTGCAAGCCTTGTTGGTGTGTGTGTGTGTGTGTCAAAGGCTGCATGTGTGCTGGGGCACTGGCATTCGGTAAAGGGGTGTGGTGCTTCTTGCTTCGGCGGGTGCAGCAGGTGCCCGTCACGCCATCTCGGCTGGAGAGGGAGGGGCTTCGAGACGGATAATTCTGCAACCCCGCCTCCAGGTAGCTCTGCTGGTAATACTGCTCATCCACAAACTCGTGGTTCTACAAACAAAGACAAGGAGAACAAGACCGGCAGAGAAAGAGTCATAAAAAAAGCATTTACAACATTTATATTTATGACCATGTACTGTGTATGGCTTGATATAGCCTAGTAATTTTCTGCTTTTTTATATACAGTGTGTGGTTGTGTGTGTGTGTCTGTGCATGTAAACATCAAAAATATTTAATATTTAATATCTAGTGTGTCGGAGCTTAGCTCAGAATCAATTTTTCATAGTGAGTTCATTCAAGTGGCTACAATATATTTAAATAAACAATGGATCACATGACTACTATGATAAAGACACAGAAGTATCAACTGATTGTATACTTCCTTTCAGCTCTCTGTAGCTTTATAGCAGTTTTAGGCACATAGTTTTGTTTTTGGCAACTTTACTGTTTCGATTGACTCTCACCGCTCTCATCAGGATTGTTTTCAGACATAGCACGGAGCTATTTTGAGTAAAAAAGCTCCCAAAACCCATTTTATTTTAACTGCCCAGGTGCAAACAGCAGATGGACAAAGTTAGAGTATAGTAAAGAGCCAGATATTTCCCTCAGGAGTTAGCGGAGAGAGAAACAGAGAGAAAATAACTAAAATTCACACAAAATAAATACATTTTGTTCCGCTGCACATGTAAATACAAAACCGTTCACTAACAGGATCACTGATAATATGTATACCCGTGCTGTGTTTACAGTTTGTTAAACCTGCCTTTAAGTGTCCAAAATATCAGTTATTTCAGGTTTAACTTTGCATCCGTACTAACCTTCATGTGGTCCATTTACACAAATGTATAAGATGAAAAATGAGAGTGTGCAGCAGGGCATGCTAGACCCTTTGCTTGCCAAGCTCTGAGTCGTGCCAAGCTGAAACAGACAGTGCATCATACAGGCAGACGAGCGTGTATCATAAGGGAAATGCAGTGTACCGGACATCACGCTACAGTGGGCTGCACTTGCTGATGCACATACAAATACTGCAGATCTATAGACATTACGCCTGGCTGTCAGTTATTCACCTAATGAGCCACAGCTAGAGGGAAATGTATGAATGACTGCACAATTTGGAGTTTAGTCTGATATTAAATTAAACACAAACAAATTTAACTTTTGTGCAAGAACGTGTACATTATGTTGACGTGTGTGTACGTGTGTGTGTGTGTACTCACAGTAGTTTTCTCCAGACAGTGCAGCAGGTGGTGGTGCTGGCTCTCTAATAGAGAGGTAGACTTGGTTAACCGCTGTTCTTCCTCAGTGGAACTCTGTAACACACAGACACACAAACACGCACATAGAATGAGTGCTATGCTACATTTTCTTTTGGGAAGACACTAATCAGATGTGGGAGGTGCGCGGCCGGCTGCTGTCTCGGTACCTGATCTGAAAGGTTCATCTTGTATGGAAGTTGCTTCAGTTGGAGAAGGAGACAAAAGGAGAACAGACAGGGAGAGTTTTACTAGTGTTCACAGGTCAATGCTGAGAACAGACACCTGTCAGGGCCACAGTCATGCCAGTCAAACACAGGGAACATAACTATTTTGACCCTGAGAGGCATGTCTGCTAACATCAGTGGAGCCTGGGCATTGATCAGTGCAGAAAGGGAGACTTATAGCTCAACCCTATCCTAATGGATATACAGTATATACAATTCATAGAAAAATTTTCATCATGACATTTTGCCTCCATCTTTGTTATTGCAAAGGGCTGGCTACAGGCAACTTCTTAATGACTTGTTTTCCATATTCCTGATTCCTGACTTTTTTTTTTTTAATTCCGCAGCTTGTTTTTGTGTTTATTTGTGTGTGTATCTGGGCGAGAAACAAGTGGGCGCTATCTCTAGTCTCTGTGTTGGTTTGGATATGAAGCTCATTTCTGGGCAGTGGTGAGGTGAGTCAGAGAATAAGGGAACGGCTTCATGGATTTGCCACGAAAGTAAAGAAATCAATGAAAACAACAACAGTTCATTTGCTTATATTTGCCTAGTGCATAGGTTTATATTGTTTTATTAGTCCAATGAATCATTTGACTGTCAGGACTTGCAGTAAAAACACTTCACACACAGACGAAAAGACAATTTTCTGAAACATAAATCTACCATTTAACATTCTGTTTTTTTTTACATATTCTGTTTCTCAGGCAATTTTTGCAGACATACAGATGTACCTTTTTATTTATGATTTCCAACTGATTTATTTATTTCACAGAACATTTTTGAAGTTTAATATCCTTATGTAACATCTAAGCGGGGGTTTAGAGAGCTTGTACACAGAAAACAGACTTTACTCTGCATTATTGTTATAAATATCAACCATAATAGACCTAGTTCGAGCCTGGGAAGCTGTTTCTTCAGTATATGGCAAACTGCCATTATTGTTCTTGTCAGAACTGTAGTTTTTGTGCAGTTTTTCACATATAGAGACTTTCAATAGGTTGCATCAGGTTTTCCCAGCAGAATCTGTAGTTGAGTTGTTTATATAAAAAAAACAAAGCCAAAAAATACTGTCTTGATCCTGCATGCTCCACAGCACAGCTGAAAGGCAAGTAAAATGCCATGTTTGGGAGATTTGTAGTAGCAATTTTCTGTTTGTTAAGCGGACGACTGGTGCTGTAAGCAGAAGCTTCTTTGCTGAGAGTGTACATTCCCGCACTGATGACTCGGTTCGTCTTAGCCAAGACTGCTCACCTGTGTTCATGCTGCTTATCTGTACCTAACACAGCAGTAAAACACAGGTGTTTAGGCCTGAGTTATTTCAGTCTTTCTCTATACATGCAACTGCAGGCCCGTATCAGCAGCCTGTCTGGAGGCGGCTATGGCTCACTACCCAGGTGGCCACCATACTGTAGAGACTGGAAACAGCTTGATCTGCCGAGTGACAAAACACACTGTGTCGCTCTGCATGGTGCTCTTCATGTTGTTAGTAAATAGCTGCCTTAGAATTATACTTAAGTTGGGCAACAATTAACATTTTATTGATATTAAAATGAGCTGGTAACCCCCTGACTTCCTGATATAAGCAGCCAGTCTGGCTACGGATTTTAAGTCCAAACTGTCAATGAATGTGATACAAGACACATAATATATTAAACAAAATAAGTAAAATAAGTACGTAGTAAGTAGTAGTAAGTTGAAATACTAACATTGTTGAACTTGAATATGTTTAAACTGCAGCCACACAATATAAAAATTAAAAAAAGCTATTTTATTGTCACTCACCTTATTTTTGTATTATTGCTAATGTTTGTAGCAATGAAATCACCACAACTGTAGCATACTGAAGAGGTGCAGGTATAGCATAATAAAGTAATAATGTTCCTTAATATATCCCTAACATAAACTTTATAATACGATATAACCTATGACATTAGTCCTTATGAAGCAGTGTGTGCTCTGCAATGAATTAGATCTTAAACAGAACAAACTCTTCATCAGGTGGAGCGCTATATAAACACTAAATCAATGCCCTGTCTGGGTGTCATAAATAAAGCACACAGCAAAAGGAGTGTCCTTGCTGAGGTGGAACTTTTGCAAACTCAGTTTTTCTTAACACTGTTATGTCTGTAAGTAATCATAATCTCCTCTTCTTCAATACAGTAACATTATTATTCGGTATATAATGCGCAGAATATCTTTTCTCATGACCCTTTGCTCGACGTTAAGCTAAATGGAAACATAACCACATCCGTATATAAAATCTACATTCATAACCACATATATAAAAAGCCTTTGCAGTATATCGGCTTTTAAGGCAACATCAATATAACTTAAATGCATCCATTTAGCTGTTGCTTGAGTATAAGCACTGCTGCTGTTCAAGCTACGTCCTCAACAATTGCTATTGAAGAGAGACAGAGCTATAAAGACACATAAAGGAGAGAGGAAGAAGGAGAAAGAAACACTTGTTTTTGTTTTTGTGCTGTGTCAGCCCCGGGCCACTATAGTGCTTGTGAACTTCCTTGAGTTGTGTTTACATTTCCTGCTGCATTGCCTGAAGCCTGTTCCCCAGCTAGGCAGCTGGGCTCAGAGATGCTCACATTAGAAGTGTCGCTTATCGAATGAGATCACACTTAGCTGCTCTGATGGGATGCTGGGTGCATTCTAAGAACTGATAATTAAAGGAAGGACAAGCAGGGCCCACAACCGATGACTTCGTTTTTTGCCAGTTCTGAAATCCTCAAAACTGTTTTTCCAAGGAGACATAGAGGTCATGCTTTCTATGTCGTTGTGTCAAGTTGTCATGTGAGGAAAACTATGATGAGGTTATGTAGTGTTCGTGGTCAGATGCTGGTCTTACCGTGAACTCCAGAGCTTCGTTGAACAGGCCATTGCGCTTGCTGTGGAGGAAGGCATTGGAGCTTCCTGTCTTGGATATTCGTATCCTGGCCAAGCGGGCTTTCTGCAAAGAGCAAGTGATCACAGAAAACCAGCAATTAGTCAATGTTTATACCACAACCTATGTCAGAATGATTGGGGATCATCCTGACACACCTCACCGATTTGAGCTACAGCACTTTCTCACACTTGATATTTTAGTTGCGATCTTAAAGATTAAATGAAACGTGCAAAAAGAAAAAAAATGTTCACTCTGATCTCCTGTGATAAATTCTCTCTGATCTCCTGTGATACTTATGCATGATTCATGGTGACTGCACGATAACACATTCCTTGGGTCTGAAAATCTGTTAGAGAGGCAGCTAGAAGTAGAGCAGGTAAATGCTGTATGAATTAAGCAGCTAAGTGTCGTTCTGTATTTAAAATGTTAAACTCAATTTATCTGGGCCGTTTCTGCTGTGCTTTGTTAGCAGTTTTGTTTTGCAAAATACATCAAGAAGGCCCATAATGCTCTACATCTGTATTGTCGGCTTGAATGGATTTGAGTCATCAAACCCATGCAGCACGGTTAGTGTGCAGTCCAGTCCCTTTTGCTTTCTCTGCCTCTCTTTCTCTCACACTGTCAAATCAATGTGAGACAGTCAGCAACAGAGATGAACAAGACGAGGAGAAGGGACACGAGGAAGAACAGACACTCTCTGGTCCTTGGGAGTGAATTCTTTATACATCAGTAACTTCTACTCCATCGTTCTGTTTTTTTTTCTCTACCCAAGGTGCGCTGAAAGTGTTTACTGAATGTGTATGAAACATGCCCGGGTGTGTTTGCGTACACAGGTCTGTGTGTATATGTGGGTCTCAATAAATCTCTCAGTTTCTAGTACAGCTGCTTTTACAGGATAGTGTAATCTGAGTCACTCACTCCTCAAAGGCCGCTGTTTTCCTGTCAAAGTCAAGAGTTGGGTGTCAGGCACAGTGCGGCTACAAATTGTGTGTGTTTCTGTTGCTTTGCTTTCTGCATTCATTGAAGGGTAATTGGTAGAAGGAAAATGTGAGCTTTGTAAATGATGAGCAGACTTTAGTAGGAGGCCCATGCACTGCTGGGGGGTTAATTGAGTGTGTGGATGTGTGTTTGCATATCTCCATGTGTGCTTTACTTCATAGCTGAATTTCCATACATACACATACAAGCCATATAGTACCAGTAGAAATACCTGGCTCAGTAAGACCATGGTAATGTATGGTAATTTAAGCTCATTCCTTCATTTGAAAATGAATTTGGCGAAGCCACAGCCTTCCTTTACATATGTGCCTGCACGTGATGTTAATAACAGTAAAGTTGAATTCAATTTAAAACATGGTAAGGTTTGTTGATGCTGGTGGCTCATGCTGTGATTTAGTAATCTAAAGGGAAGCAGGGGAGATAAACAGAAGTGTGTGTAAACATACATACATAGTGTAGCATCTATACAAACCCACAACTCATTTCAAATTGTTTACCTTTTCCTTTTCTCTCCCATCTTTGTCTTTTTTGTCTCTTTCAGTCTCCCTCCTGCTCTCCTTGACAAGTTTTCCTCACTGTTTTTGTGGCCTCACACTCTTTCACATTTGTGCTGGCACAGCATCCCACAGGCCTTTAGAATAACCCTTCTTTATGTTCCAGCATTGTGCTCAACCAATGGGATTGTCTCTCTGGGGTCACCACGCAAACAGGAGCCTGTGACTGTGGCAATGGTTGCCAGGCAGCACAAGGGTAATGGAGGGGATGTTAAGAACATGTCCTGCGAGATTGAATCTACTTCTGCGTTTCTCTGATAGATTCCTGGGGCCTTAGGGACCCCGGGCACGCGTGTCTAAGGCCCATCTGTGCTTTCAGGCAGAGCCACGGCACGACAGATTGAGCCTGAATTGCTGCTGAAGCATCATTGAGAGCACACAGAAGTGTAACGAAACCATGGACACGAGGCTTTCAATAACACCTACACATACACAGAACACCATGTGGAGAGTTACATGGCCAAAAAAAATCTGCTGCACATTCCTTCACAGAGAGACACATATATACAATATATATCGACATCCAAAGACATGGACATACATAAAGCACACAAAGTGAAACATAAATGTGCAATAACAGGATAAACAATTTCTCTGTACTAGAATAGTTTTTCCCCTCACCTAGAAAAATTTTCAGGTCATAGGTTCACAGAAAAATGTCATATAACAGATGATTAAGCATAAGGTGTTACATAATTAGGACCCTTGTCACATTTTTTATTAAACAAATGAGAGTTTGTTTGATGTTTTTTGATTGTTGTTGAAGTTGAAATATCTGATATACTACTTTTCATCGCAGTGGCTGTTGGGGTGCATGTTTGATTGACTGCTGGCAGGCTGAGCCCCGGCAGGGGAGTGAGAGCCAAAACAAACAAACCCGGGCTGCAGCTTACAAGCAACGGGCACACGCCGTGTTGTTAGCAGTGATACTGTAGAATAAATAAATTCTCCACTCCAGCATCTAAATGCACTCAAGCAATATTTGTAGGTATGTTTACATACTGTTTAATGTCCTGCAGCTGAGCAGCCAATTAGCTATTTAGTCTGCAAGCTGATGTTAGCAGTGCACTTTCCTGTTGTGGATGTTTATTTGGTTGCTTTTTTCAACAAGCTAAGCTGCAGAACAAGATGTGTATTCATGTTTATACGTTAGAGACTTTAGTGGGAAAACTTTTTTTGCAAATATGAAGCATTTTTATTGGCTGTATGAAAATAACTTCTCCATCTAGGTAGACGGGGACAAATTAATGCAAAAATAGGGGGGCGCCAACATGAAATCAAAAAATAGAAAATCCTCACTAACACAAAAATTATGATTTGCAAAACAGATATGTATGCTGTAGCAGAGCCAAAAAAGTGCAAACATCTAAAATACTGCATCACCTGCAAACCAATCAGATTAGTGACACTCAATATCACTGGTTAAAATGGTCAAGATGTTTCCACACAGCCAAGGGCCAATAAACTGATCCAAACAACCTTTTATCCTCTTTGTTTTTCTTTTTCCTGCCACGGAGCCACACTTTAGGATCAATCACACTTTAAAAAATAAAGCTATAGGATGCAAGCCAGCACAAATGCTTCATTTTAACACCGTTTGCTGCCAGCTTAGGGATCTAAACTGGCATATCCTCAAAGTGATCAAAAAAAAGCCACATATCCACTCAGTTCCAATGCCATACTCCGCTGAGCAATGCCAGGAAGTTTTCTAGAAGTTTTTTTTATTTTTTTATTGAAAGTAAAAGTTAAAACATTCATGGCATCTTGTGAGTTAGAGCTTTGCTAGACTGCCTATATAAGATTTAGCTGAGTGAAAAAGTGGAGCAATCGAGCTATGGGACCAGATTAGGTTCTGCCTCAGGCCTGACTTGGAACTGTACGAGTGTAAGAGGAGACCATCTGATGAGGAAGGAATCCCACATGCACACACATGTACACACTCACATATGAATAGATGTGAAAGTGTTACTTTGTTTTGTAGCTGCCACTCATATACAGTGCATGCTGGAAAGAACTAAGTCAGTCTAAGGTATGTTGCTTTACAATAAAACACACAAACACACACACATAAAGACAGAGAGACGGTGACACAAACAAGAAGTGAAAGGAGAAGTGAAATTTGGGAATAACTGACTTTTAGAAAATCCACCAGGGAGTGAGGTTAGGACGATGGCAAGGATTGATTTGGTGGAAATCAAGTCTTCCAACACCTCTGGCCCTCAGATATCTGCCTCTATAGCAAAGACAGCTTAACCTCGGACTAACAGAACTCAGAGACAAAATAGCTTTGCTAAGCCTGGATTACCTCTTTACCTTAAGAAAAAGAGAAAAGCACAGCTCTGTTTGCAAGCTGCAGCAATGCTGATGTTTAGGATGTTTTTTTTTTTAACAATGGACATAATTCATAGCAGAATTCTTGACCCCCCTCGGTGAAGTCACCAGTCAACATCCCTCCATCTCTCTCTTTTTTTTTTGGCTGCCGTTTTGCTAAGTGCAGACGACTTTATTGATTGTCTAGAAGGGCAAAACACTCTCAGCCAGAAGTCATGTCCACCTTTTGACTTCAACCTTCTGAGAGAGGGCTAAAAACAATAGTGAGATGATTTCGAGCAAACGGAGTGAGACTGTGAGGCATGAGGACTTATTTTTATTTTGTTTTGTTTTGTTTTGTTTCTGCCATGTAAGCCCCCAAGCCAATGTAATGTTCATGAACCGCAACAGACTGTAATTCACTAAGTTTGAAGACAGATAAAGATTTCCAGTCAAAGTGGGAAAAGACAAGACAATAAAATAAAGATGAGTCAATTTTCATATACGTTGGAACAATAAGGAACAGGAAATCTACAAAGAGAGATATATTATAAATTTGTACTTTACCATTTTGTCAAAGAAGTACCTATAACTGTTTAACTCTACGTGGTTCAAGCATCATTTGTCTTTATTATGTATATGTGTGGGTAGTTTTCAAAAATCTGTGATTTGGAAATAAAAGAAATGCATGAAATCATAAAAAAAACTGAATACATTTATCAAAAAACCTTACCCCCCTCTACTGACGATTGCTGTGTGATGTACATACATATACCTACATGTATATACACATCCTAGTCTGTTATGCTCTGTCTGCTTTTTCTTGTCAAATTGTTTTGTCTGAATGTGCTACACTTTATGGAGCCCTTTTGTATTTTGTATTGCAATGTGTGTGCACTTTAATGTAGCCCTGTCTGCACCATGTTTTGTGTTTTGACTTCCTTCATTTCCAAGTCCATTTATTCAAACCCTCTTAAACTGCACAAACTTCTTGTGAATTGTAAAAAAGTAAAAACTCTGCACGGCTTAGATGCTCGACGGTCAAAGGGATGTGACAGTCACACAGATAGAGGAGAGAATATAATGGAGGGTGTTCCATGTGACACTGACTTCCATAAAAGCCCTGTACTACTGTCTAAAAGCTACATAAATGTATAATTTGTGGAGCCAGGATATGCCAATAAAATCACAAATTAAAAAAAAAACCAAACTGGCAAGCCATGATGATGACGATATGGTGAACAGAATATTAATTTTGCGTAAATATGTCATTTTTAGTGGATTTCAGAATCGTATTTGAACTAGTGATTCATTCAGGCTGACGCATTATGATTATTAAGTCAACAGGTGTTTCCTCCACTGTAGAGAGGGAGTCTCTCTGTACATGACTCATACATCAGGTCTGGATCACTCTTGAATTTAATTAAACAGATCCAGGAGAACACCAAAGGCACACTGAAAAGTTAAGCTCATTTAAATTTCTGTCCCTGTCTTTTTTAATCCTTCTGTATCATTCGCCCTTTGTGATTCTCCTTTTAAATCTTGCCCTCTTTTCTGCAGTACTATTCAGAATTTGTAATTAGACCTGCCTGAGGATATTATTACCTTTATGCAAATACGCTCTGAGAAGCAAACCCTGCAGATTGGACTCTTTGTTTTGGATCACTTTATAGGATCATGAATAAAGACAGGGAAGGACTTAAACTCTGTGTTCAAAATGTTGTAGAACAAAAGTAGCAACACTGAAATGTACAGGGAGGTAGAATCGAGAATATATGTCTGTGTCTCAGCCGTATTTTCCTCCTGTGCCACACAGCAACTGGTGGCATCCTCATGTATCTTCCCTTTGTGCTGCGAGATACATCAGGTGCTGTCTCTCTACCACCACCCAGATGGATGGCTAATTGTAATGGGAGCCCAGCACAGCTAACAATTAGACCTGAATGAAGATGGATGTGGATGGGGGATAGGCAGGGAGGGGAAAAGCATGTAATAATGAGAAAAAAAGTGGAGAAGAGATCTGGCTGGTAAATGCTGAGGGATGCTGCACTTCCTTTTCACAATGATTGCCCCTTCCTTTTCTCCTGTCTGGCCTCCCCTCATAATTTAAGTACTTTGAAAGGCAATCTTGACTGGCTATCCTGTTTTACTCTCAGTTAAACATAGCCTTATTCTAAGAAATGACCTGAGGAAGAATGGATTTTCTGTGAAATATAACCATGTGCAGGTAATAAATGCTGCTGAACAAATGACATTTTGCTCTGGTAAATGACCAGTGACACTTGCTAAATGGTTGGCTTAATAGCTGCGTCATATGTCATTAAGGTTATGGAGCATTAAAGAACACTCCATGTTATGTAGATGGTAATAATGGAGTACTGAAAGATATGGCATGCTTGAACAATTCATTGCTCAGGTGAGGCGTTAAAGATCACAACTATCATTAGCTGCAAAAGAGTGGACCATACAATGGTAATGGCCCTATTATACACCCCCTACACTGATCTTTTATGGTGTGAGAAACTGCCAATGTAGAATCACAGAACATTAAAATATGTGATGTAACATGGAAAGAGCTGAACACATGCCAGCAACAGTTGTTACAAAAGGCAGTAAAATCCATTGCAGCAGCAACAAATTATACGACAAGACTAAGAGTTCACAGCCACGCTAGTGGCTCTGTGCGGCTGCAGTCATCCCTGCCAACCCTGAGAAAAAATTCTGGTGACTTTTAAAGAATGAAAATAACAATACTGCACTGCACTATCCTGCAACAGCATTTTACTTTTAATAAACCAGGAAAGAACACACGTGAATATCTAGCATAAACTAATATCAATTAGTTTACATTAATTTTCTCTCAGCACTGTGCATTTCTCTCTATCTGCGCTGGGGAGGACGAGGTACGAGCAGCTCTCTTCCATGTCACATACATGCCAGGTAATGCCCTTGGTGTGGCTGCGTTGTTGTCTGGGTGGAACTAGCAGACCATAAGAATCAGAGCACATATACAAGCTGCACAGTGCCAGAAACAGGTTGTGAAAAAAGGTGTGAAAATTTGTCAGAAACTGGGAAAAATACAGGAGAAAATATCAATCTCCTGAGAGAATGTTTGGCAAGCACAGCTATACTCGGACACAGCTTTGCTGAATACTAACTTTAGCATGCATTGTGTATGGCCACAATATGATGTTCACCTTTGTAGTTTACCCTGTTGGCATGTTTAATTAGTACTAAACACAAGTACAGCTCAGGCTGAGTGTCATTAGTTTTGCAGGTTTTTCCAGCAAAACATGTCATCAAATCTATAACACAATGTGTGACAAATTACATCGCAATCCATCCAAAAGTTGTCAGGACATTGTGAACAAATCTAAAAAAAAATGTGAACCTTATTAAGGGGCTACAGAAAAAGCCATTAGGGTTTGTCTTCTGGGAACCATGAATGTCCAAAACTGCATGTCAATCCATTCAGTAGTGGTCACTTTGGAGCCACGCTGCTGGCATGGCTAAAATGAAGCAGAAAGGAAAGGCTGTTTTAGTTAACAACTAGTTTTTGATGTGAAATCATTTCTACAGCAGCTAACACTAAAGCTAGCACAATATGTAATTCAAGACACTCCACTGGTCTTAAGCACACGAGCTTAAATGCTAAGCAACACTTAATCCTGCGGGCTAATTAAAGACAGGGATGGTACACAGATTGCATCTCCTAAATGCTCTAAAATATCACATTTGCAAACCTATCATCATACTTGGCACTTAAACCTTGATTTGCTTGTAATAACGCTCTCAAGGATCAAGGCTTCCAGGTGGAATATAATGAAGGCAATGAGAAGGCGTTTGAGTCATGCTGTTATGAAATTTGTTGGGTGTAAAGGTGCTTGAGCAAATCGCTGACCTCACTGCTGGCAAGCCAGGGCGGCATTCGAGTGCCTGAGGGAGTCGTTTAGTACTGGTTGATGACAACAGGACTGTTATGCTACAGTTAGTTAGTACTTCTGGAGGTGCTGGTGTCTGTTCTGGTGTTTGGGACACTGCACCACACTGCAGCTCGGTGGAGAACACACCAAGGGCAGGGGCTAAACTGACAGGAAGTACACTGGATGCATACGCACACACACTGACGTGGACGCATGCGCTTACACAAATGCACATACATCCACAAGCACACAGCCAGATGCACACCTTACTTCCAGCTAGCACCTCATCTGGGTGATGGCTATTTCAGGAAAGAACACAGCATTAGGACACACATTGCCTCCAGCCCTCCCCACTTTCTACTCCCCCCCTGCCTCCCTGCTTCCTCCTTCCCTCTGGTCTCCTCTCTCTCTCTCTCTCTCTCTCTCTCTTCTGCATCAACACTGTACATCTCATCGGTTCCGGCCTGTTCTCAAATTTGAAAAATTTCCCCAACCTTCCAACCCGCTTCTCCTGTCGTTTCCTCCCTGCACACTTCGCTGTGTTACATCAGAGTCTTCCTTGGCAGACAAGGTTACAGTTAGTTAAGACTGGGCAGCGGTCAGGCCACGGTCGAACTGCAGGACTTTAAACAGATTTAAACTACAACCAGAGAGCATACGCCGAGATGGATGGCAGTAATCACAGAGAGTGTGTGAGAGAGAGAAGGGAAGCGGTGAGGACGACATGGAGGCAGAGGAGCAGAAATGAGGGGAGAGGAGAAAAAGGAGTGATAAAAGCCCTTGCTAGGAGAGGTGTGAATGAGAGTGATGAGAAAAAGGGATGGACTCCCGTTGAAAATATGTGTCAGTGTGTGCAGTGTGTGCTCGCTCAACAACAAACACGCTACTATCTATCTCAGGAGAACAAAAATGGTCAGGCTTGCCCTCAGTCCAGTTCTGTATGTGTGCCAGCTGCTGCTGCTACCCAGTTTGGCTCATGGACACAGCACAACATGATTTTTTAAAGGTCTAACGGCTGGGATATTTACCCAAAGGAAGATAGGATCTTTAAATCTTCCGCAGTTTAAACATGGGTTTACATAATCCGTTTATAAATGTGTCCCTGTGTGTGTTTTTATTACCATACTTACAAAGGAGAAAATCTCGTGCAAAAAAAAGGAGAAATCGCTCATATTCACTTCTTTTACAGGCTATTTTCAGATTTGGCCTTGGGTTTGAAATTGGTTTGGGGTATTTATAACATTTAGGCTGTGTGACATTTTACATTGTAATAAAAGTTTTTCTCAGAGTCAGAACAGCACATTTAGTTCAGCACAGGTCAGGGTTGTTCTATGGGACCAAGGAAGAGCTGAATGTTGCAGTTTTAAAGATTTTAAATCGTATTTTTCTGATTTTAAATCTTATGATTTATCCATAACTTTAAATATTCTAAAGACCTAGGTAGTTAAAGCTAATCAGATTTGACTGACAGTGACCAAATAACCCACCGAAACATTTGAATCTGGCTTTCATTCAGATGTTATACAATTCTGATGCATTACTACGTGGCATTATCTTTTCCATCCTAGCCTGGCACACTGCGAACCTTTGAGAAGAGCACAGACAAAAAGAAAAATATCTCTTGTGATCTATCCAAACCTTTTTTAACTCTGGCAGAATGCCATTGAGGAAATATATAGTTTAGCAATGTATCATCGTTTTAACTATTTATAGTTAATATATAATATACTCTAATTAATATAATCTAATATTAATATAATATAATATAATATAATATAATATAATATAATATAATACTAATATTATATAATATAATATAATATGCTTTACCTGGATCAGGTTTAAGCCATTAATAACAAGTTTTGGGTTTCCAGTTAGAGTAAAACCCCTTTGGTGTCTGTTTATATATTCTGTTTGGTAATAAATCCAGTGAAAATGCAAATGTTGGTAATCTGTTAATAAATACTCATGCATTCAGCATGTTCTAATAAGCCAGACTCTCTAGTTATACACGTTAATACTTTGTTAATGAATAGATTTTGTTCCAGATTACGCATGTTCCAGGTTTTACCATCAGGTAAGTGGATCATTAGAGATCATTTCCTGATTAATTAAAGAGCTAACGGATAAGCACATAGCAGAGGATTTCTTTTTTTACAACCTGGCAACCTTTCTTATTAATAGATTATAATATATTTATATAGAATTAGTTGATGATTTATTGAAAATTTCAAACTGCACATAGAGACACTTAAGGAGATATTGTTGGAGGGGAAATAACACCAAAACTGATTTATATTTATGCAGAGCAAAGGGGAAATGGCAAGGTCAGGGTTTAGACATTCATGTCAAGAGAGAAGAATTATGGTGATACTCACTGAATATGTATCACACACCAAACGTAAGTCAATGTGCATTATACACATCATCATTAGTCTCAGGGAAGACCTGACCCCTGAAGAGTCCTCTCCTCTGGGGAGAAAGACGTCAAAGCTCCCGTCTGAGCTGGAGGTCCAACCCTCAGGGCCACAGTTGAAGGGAAATAAAACTGTGCTCACCTGTACCTTCTGCGCCCGCCGCTTGTCTGCTCTCTGGTTCTGGTGATAGATGCGACTAAAGTTGGACACGATGACAGGGACAGGCAGGGCAATTACCAGCACCCCACTCAAAGAGCAGATTGAACCAAAGATCTTCCCTGCAATCGTCTTAGGAACCATGTCTCCATACCTGCAAGAGGTGACAGGGAGAAAGAGAGAATAAATTTAGTGAAACGTCTTATTATGCATTTAATAAAATCTGTCTCTGGAAGCTCAACCTCATAGTCATGCACAGCCGTCTGGAGGTCATTCACATCATGAAGGCAGACACACCCGCACGCACGCACACACGCACGCACACACACACACACAAACACACACACACACACACACACACACACACACACACACAGCCTATTCATCTCTCTTGTACAATGCTTTCATGTTTTTTTTAAGGCTCCAACGCTGCATGTGTCAATCCCCACCAGAATAAAGCTTGACCTGCTGACTCTATCCCACACCAAGGGAGGAAGAGGAGAGCTCCTACCAAACCTTGCCTGTAACTGAACGGTGCAGTAAAGTCCACTGACTCATTCACTGCGAGCAGATACTATTAACCTTTAGAGAAGAAAAAGAGGAGGACACATGAATGCCAGAGACATTTCCCAAAAGTCATTTAGCTCAATTCAATCTCAAATATTTGCAAGTCAAAAGCAATCTTGTCTTGAGTTCGAAGACAGACAACACAATTACAATAACTACATTAAACCCCCCCCGCCTTTTTTTTCCAAAGAAAAAAGCCACAATGTGGGAATCAGCAGCGGAAGAAAAGAAGATGAAGGGGAAGAAATTCAAAAGCTAAAAGTGCACAACTTAAGGTGAAAAAGCAACCTTTATTTCTAATGGTGTTCATTCCTTATTCATGAGTAAAAAGTGCAGTAATTTGTTCTTGTTTTCCAGCTAAACAAGAAGTTATACTGAATTTATTAGAACCGAATACAATTAAACCTGAAGCAAAAAGCCTTTAAGCATTTGCCGTTATATATAATTATGTCAGGACTAATTCTCTTCATAGAGTTGTTTAAACCTGTAATTCACAGTTAAAAATAATCTTAACTTCGAGAAATGCGCCCTGTAAAAGGCAAAGAACAACTGTGGTGTTCCTTTGTTTTCATCAAATTCATTTCATCATATGAAAAACAGCATCATCATGGCGGGGGTAGTTTTTAGCTGTGAATTATTAGCGCCAATCCTAGTTGGGAATTCCATCTCTACCACAGAATTATTTTACAGAAACATGCCCATCTCAAACTGTAGCATTACTAGGAAGGTGCCAGACATATTGATGTGTACGTATTATGTTATTCTCTTGGGTAAACACAGACTCTTCTGTGAACATTTTTTGGGCAAATTTGCAGTTTGAGTGGCACTGAGAGGATGGAAGCAAAAGTCGCAGAAGCAAAGCCAGAAAGACAGCAACAAAACGCTGCAAGAGAGAATATGTCTCTACCCCATCTCGTCACACTCAGCCAGAATGTGAGGTTAAGCTACTGTCATGTACTAATGGAGTCATGTTTAAATACTGTCTATCCTGGAAGTTGAGTTTGCATAATGTATCAGTGGTATAAAGTATATTTAATCAAGTATTCTGCAGTGCTTGAGTACAGTTCTGAAGAACTTCAACTTTACTTGAGTATTTTAATTGTATGCCACTCTAGCCATAGTTACTAGTAATTTTATAACATTTTACGACCAAATGAGCATAAAATATATTGTTACACAGTCAGCTACAACAATAAATTACTGCTTATATGTCAGTAATATACAGTAATGTATAATTTAGTAACACACTAAAGTATCAGAGCACATTTTTCCTGCATAATGTGCTTTTACTTATACCTTTAGTACATTTTGCTCTGACTTTTACTTATAAGAGAGTACTTTTACTGTATGCCACTTAATTAGGTGCACCGAGCTAAAACGAACACAATCTAATAAATCTTCCCTTCATAATGTTGAGTTTTTGTTGAAATTGTTTTAGAGAGATGTTGTGTGCAGTGCTGTTGAATTGTATTAGGTTTTAATGAGGTGTTTATTTACTTTGACCTCATTAATATAAACATTGGGGAAAAATATTAGATACACTTTTTCGGTATAATGCAATACAACCTAACAGCACCACCAACAACACCCTCCCAAAGTGAATAAACACATCTTTGAAACCAATTAAAGGAAATCGCAACATTACAACTGTCACAAAGAAAGGGTTTATTGCAGATTGCATTCGTTTAAGGTAGATGTACCTAATAAACTAATAACTGAGCGTATATAGACAGAGAGAGACATAGAAAGAGATAGGAAACCACACATACAGTACTGATCTCCGTATGGGTTCGTGTAATTTGTCTCTGGAAATTCCTCTTTTCCAATGATACTTAATCAGTGCATGACAGATAGACACATTTGGCACTAGTCCACTGATGCATCTGTAATGTAATGTTTAGAGGCCCCTGTAGACTTGGAAATTGTGTATCTAGTCAATCAACTTGTTATTGCTGCTAGAAGCGTATGCGTATGAAAAAACTGAACCAGTCTGAACATGAAACATTCAGAAATGTCTACTCCTGTGTTATTCTGTGTCCTTGGTTGAGCATCATGCTCCACAGCCACGTATTGGATGAGATGAGGTTGAGGCAGTGACAGCTTAAGAAACCCTATCAACACTTTTAAAACTCTTCTTCTTGCATATATCCAGAAACATGCCTCTAAATTGAACTCATCAAATTCATTTACTTTGACAGATCACACAGAATAACGCTGGTTGTTATTTGAGGACTTGGCAAACAGTACCCCAGAGGCTCTCCATAAATGAACAATAATCTTCTTAAGAAGTTGTGCTCACGATAGTCGTTTTATAATCTAATGAAGCACTTCTGTCACAGTCTGTTGGAGATAGTAAAAAAAAAAAGCAGGATGGTACCACACGCAAGCACACACACACATATACACTCAGAAACACACAAAGAAACCCATTCAGTTCATTTTAGGAAAGGAAATAAAAAAAAAAAAGAGATGAAACCTCATACTCATTAGTCACAGATTTCGGCAAAAACAAGCCCAATATGAAGCCATTTAAGTGGAGGGTGGTTTTTCGCATCAACAAAGCAAAGCACTGCCCACACACAATGAACCGCTGGTCCACAGCCATAACTGAGAATATACTTACAGAGAACATTCATCGTCCCTTCCAAGAACTTTAATGGCCTTTCTACCCAAATTAGGCAATAACAATCCCATCAGTGGTACAGAGGCCCTATCACTACAAAACATTTCATCTCCTCCTCTCTTCAGAAGATGTTTCCATTAGGAGGAATGAAAAGCTAATCATATTCATCTGCAAGCCTTCTTTAATGGGATCCTATCAGATTGCCTGATAGAGGCCCTTCTCTCCTAATACTACAGTCAATTTGCTGCTCCCATTTAGTCAAGCTGGCCTGTCTCTGATGATACCATCTCTGCGCCATTATACATGGCACGGAGATAAAGCTGGGTTTGCACACATTAAAGGAAGAGAAAGTTGTAATAAGTGGTGCGAGGGTGTGCATGTGCGTGTGTGTGCATGTGATAAGCGAGGTTAAATGTAACTTCTTTCCCGTCTTGCCTGGATGAATGCTGGGGCCCCATTTCTGACTCTGCAAGACTTCACTGAAGGTGGGGATGGAGGTGGAGGTAAATGTCTCAGAAAGGAGAAAGATGGATAAGCAGTGAAAGATAGCATACCAGAGGGAGAGATATTTTCTCAGCAGATGTAGTGCACCCAGGAGCTCCCTTGCTCCCTCTCATACCACATTCTCACATACAGCCAACAGTTTGCTATAAATGATGTGTGTGTCCTGACATACAAAAAACTATAAGATTAATGCACACACACACAGACCCATACACCCACAAACAATCAGGTCAGGTGGGCAGGTCAGCCCACGGTCAGGGTTGTCACGTCGTAGGAGGGCTGGGTCTCTGTGGGTTTTTATTAATTAAGTCTAGGAAGGATAGATGGTGTGTTATTGAGTGGGACTGAGTGCTGTTGTGAAGGTATGCATGATGGATGGGCTTATCAGAGATGGTCTGAGGGCTGACAGACACACAGATTTGTGATGATGGCAGGTCATGTCATGTCAAGTGAGGAAAGCATAACTCATCTAACTTAAATACTTGCTGATGAACCATGCCAGCATACAAGTTATTATACAGGAATGAAAGTGACCAGAATCAAAAGATGACATACACAAATGTTGTTTATTTAATTATATAAATATATGCTTTGTAAAATATTTGATTTTTATTGTCATTTTATTTCTACTAAAAACCATCTGAGATGAACTGATCTGAGCTGAGTCACTGAGTAAATATTTATTGCTGGATTTTGTTTTGACTTTGTGGATCATAAACTGCTTTTATGCATGTGTCGCAAGATCATAATGCTATTTTTATTGATATGTTCAGGATAGGGTGCTTCTGTTAAAAAGAAAGGGAGGGAGAGAGAAGCAGGGAAGAGACATATGAAGTGTTGAGGGTTTGGTTTCCATTTACAGACCAAATCCCATGTGATTTCTTTGCAATGTTCCTCAATTCCCTTCAGATACAGGCTAAGTGATTCTGTCTGGACACACAAGCCTTCGTGGTGGATTGACCCCCTGGAGGCCTGAAAGTACCTACTGGAAGAGGCAGTGAATTCAGGGTTTGTGAATGGGTTTGTGCTGCTACACTGGGTTTACTAAATGTTTAGGTTTAGTGCGTGTCTGTATGTTAGTGGGGTAAACATACATTAACAGTAAGACATGAAACAGGAAATTATATTGAAAAAACATTAGTTTGTAAGTTTAGAATCATCAATAAATAAAACAAGAACAAAAAAAAAAATAGGACTATTCGTTTTGGAAGATGTGGATCTGAAATGATTGGATACATAAAGCACAAACAAAAATGCATAATCTAAAATTATTATCAGACATTATAGATATTTACATATTAACATGAAAGATATGTTCTGTTATATTCGGGGACCATTTGTCTATTTTTTATTTTTATTTTTTTAAAGATATTTTTGGTCTTTTTTAGCTTCATTTGGTAGAGACAGCTTGAAGAGTGACAGGAACGTGGGGAGAGAGAGAGACAGGGAATGACATGCGGTAAAGAGCCACAGGTCTGATTCGAACCCTGGAACGCCAAGGCAAGGACTGAGCCTTTGATGCTCTACCGACTGAACTAAACGACACCCTCCATTTGTCTTTTTTAAGCATAAAAATAAATGGAAAGTTTGGCTATTGTTTTTTTTTTACTACTTTTAATCCTTCAATTCTTTCATCACAGCATATGTACTGAGGAAACAGCAGCTCTTCAGCACCATGGACAGCTACTACAGCTTCTGTCTACAGCGCCTGCTCACACTCAATAAACCAACATCTGTTTGCATCACATTCTTCAACTGCATGGGGATTACTAAATTAGCAGCCTATATGTCTTTAAATAAGTTGTAGGGTACAGACGAGTGGGTTTTGTTTTGTTTTATTTTTTCTTACAAAAAAGAGGTTGGTCCCAACACATTTATGCTAAAATTTGTGTTCCAAAATGTCCTAAAAACCTATTTTTCCAGCATACTATAAGTGATGGGATGACACACAAAGGACCAGTTTTAGTTATTTTACAAGAGCCATTTCTGTGTTTCATTTTTCTCTGTGCTTTTCTTACTGGCTCACTGGTTTGAACTGGGTTGGAACTGTTTGGAAAAAGGTGATGTCATATACTTCCCTGCACCAATCACGATTTAGGAGTTTCTCAATCTGAATGTTCTGCCATTGAGTTGTTTGGTCACTGTCAGTTAAATCTGATTAAACTTAAGTTTTTGATGTTTAAGCTCTTAGACCTAAAGATCATGTTTGTTTTTACTGTGACATTACTTATTTTATCTTGTAGCGCAATAAGTAAGAGTTGAAGCTTTCAGGGGCTTTTGGTGATAATTAAATATCGATATACTGTATCAGAATACGGAAAATCCAAAATTGCATATAAAATGGGCAAATTGATGATTGCTATCATTGTATATTCTACAACATGTGAAAAACATCCACAGCAACTTTAAGGCAATAAAAAAAAACATATTTTTGTAAAATTAAAATAATATTATATATGATATGACTTCACCAGAAGTTGATAAATAATAATAACAAATTATCATCCAACCATAGCAAAACCAATATATCAATGCTGCTTTAAAGATATGGCATTTAATATGTCAAAATGTAGTCCTACACCCACTAAAACATCAAATGCCACATTATTGATTAAGAATATAGAAAGCGTAAAGCCATTTTAGTGTATTTATCACATTCACAGTTGAGCTGTGCTATGAAAAATAAGAAGTGTTGCCACTGTGGCCATAAATGATGATGCCGCATATAAATACCCATAAGTAGTAGCAGACTTCCATTTTCATTGGGCGACCTGTCACAGACCAATGAAGCTTAGCTCTTTTGGGTTCAGCAGAGTGAAAGATTGTCTCTCCAGGCCTCTAACCCTCAACCATCCATCCATCTGTGCTCTCATCTGACATTTCATGGCCACTCACTCAGATGGAAGTAACTCTGATGACACATGGCTCTTCAGGGATGGAACAACCATCTATAATCACAGACACAAATGTCACCGCAGGAAAGCAAGAAATAAGGAGGTAGCAGAACAACAGGTAGGGAGATGGATGGAGAATGAGAGGAAGAGCGCAAGAAAAAGAAAACATGACAACAAGCGAACAGCCAAGAGAGAACAGAGTCGACATGAAATGGATCAAGATAATGTCAGTGCTAATTTGCAGAGAGGTCGGATATGTTTGGTTAAATGTACGTCAGATGATGTTTTAATATGGATTAAATCAGATAGAATGGAGCTATAATAATCTCAGTACTCCCTTAAGACAGCTCAACACAGGCATGAACTCCGATTGTGATCCTGATTTGTGGGGTTCCACTAACACATATCACAGAGAAAAGATTGCTTAACAATTGTGCTTATTAAGAAAGTCAAGCAGGTTCAAAAATAGTTATTCTGAAATGTATGATGGAGATGTCTCATTTGAAGAGCACTACTCTATGATCCTTAGTAGGAAAGGGAGCTCTAGGCCATAGCTTTTATAAATTGCTACATCACACATGAAGTGATATTCCAGGAAAACAGCTGGGATGTTTCTAAAAGGACATTTACTGGAGTCCTGCTTTCACCTCTTAAAAGTTGTAAAAGTCTATCAGGACAGAAGAAGTGAAGTGCAACAGAATAGTCACAATATTAATCATTTAAAATGTGTTTGTGCAAGACTTGCTGATCAGGAGCATATCTCAAATAACTACCAAAACAAAATGCAGTTCAGATGGGCGGTGAGAATACAGCTCACGGTGACATTTGACACAAACAAATCTATTTGACACAAAAGTCAGCAAATTGCAAATGACTGAACACAACACCCTGCCTTGCAGCAATCAAACAACCTATTCATAAGCCAAGGTGAACAAAATAAAAAACAAGTTTTCACAACAAGGATGTTATAAAGTGCTGTATACGAGGCCTTTCTGAATAACTGCTTTTTGAATGGCATGTTAATTGCAGAAATGACCTTGTTTTGAGCAACAGCCCTACACTAAAAACCTGGATTTTGTGAAAGGAGGGAACAATGCCAACTGTTAAAAAATATAAAACTTGATCTGGGAGCTACTCTTATAGCTCCTCCAGAACATTTACTGTCATTCAACTCTGTGCAACGCTTCTATTAAACACCTCTTATCATCTCCAGCAGAAAAATCTATTGTGTTCACTGTACTGTAGGTGAAAGGCTCAAAAGAACCACTGTATTGTTATACTACTAAGGACTTACTGCTGCATTGACTATGTGAATATAACTGTATTATAAAAGTGCTGTAGCAGCATTTATGCTCTAATTCCTCACATATGGCTTCATATGTGGGTGATTTCATATGTGGGGAAATGAAATTGCATTTGCAATATCTGTATTGCTATTTATGAACCAGCTAAATGCTTAGGTTACACCAAGGAACAGTTTTACCTTAGAAAGGTTTTGTTTTTATGCATGCTATTAATGTTTACTGTGCACTGCTATATTTCCTTTTATAGAGAATACAACAAATAACTGGCAGTAATAGGTTAAATGCAACAAAATGTCACTTTTTGTGATCAATAGAATGACTTTGTATTTATCTGGTCATTTTATCTAGGTTGCCCTTTTCCTTCAGAATAATCAATCTCTTCACATGCATGCTACATTCCAACAGTCTATGGCAAAATCCAGTTTCTTAGCCTTCCAGGGTGCAGTGAGAGGCAGCAATATGGGCTATTTCCTCATTTACATTTGTCAAGTGATGAGAGGGGAATGGGAGAAAGAAACACACAGATAAGTTGATAAAGGGAAGGGCATTACTCTCACACCACACTGCACACAGAGGAAAGGTCATTACCATCAGTCACTTCACAACCAATTTTACTGTGAATCACACTGAGGGATTGCCACCATTTCTCTGTAACACACACTCATTTTGCTACATTATGACTTGGAATTGGACCGACTTTGACACTTTGGCAGCATTTCATCCCAACATTGACATTTCTCAGCTTTGTGCACTTTATGTTTTGAGATCAAAGTCAAAGAGAATACTTAAGCTTTACTACCAGGAGGTCTGCCTTGTTTTTAAGTGACTGCACAGCTCTGGTGTTGTGTTCCCGTCACAATGTTAAATTAATACACAATGGGCTTTAGTACTGACAGGGCAATGGCTTCTCTCAATTGTTAGAAGTAGCACCCGGAGGTTGACATCACTGTGATCCTGTCAACACAGTCTCTTTATTGTGTTACCTTACACATCGATAGACATTTAACAATATTTTTAATCTTTAGCCAGTTTGTCATGGTGCCAGCAGAATAATGCCCTTAAGAAAAATACAGTGAGTCTTTTTAACCTTGTTGTGTCATTTTCTCTAACATATTTTTACATTAGCTATCCATCCTGTATGTTACTGATTTCGACATGTTGGAGGCTTGGATACAGAAAAAGCTACTGTATATGAATCTACATTAAGAGGAGTAATAAACAGAACGAGCAGAAATCATCACAATGCTGATGCCACTGCTTAATATGCTAATTGCTATAGACATTAGATGGTGTCAAGCTAATTACTTGAGTAAGAGAGCCACGTATATTTCTCAGGAGTTAGTGGAGACCAAAAACAGAACTTAAAATAGGGTGAATAGGACTTACATTAATGCTCAGAAAGACAACAAATGAATGCTAATATTGCCTGATAAGGTATCTGTCTTTTGCACAAGGTGACAAAAGGCATGACGGTGACAGGAGTGATGGATGGATAGGATGGAGTAAGGAACAAGGAATACACTCAAAATGCATAATTACAACTATGTGCAAATGCAGTACTACTGGCCCATTTTTGGGTGAGTTAAATATGCAAGACTAGTCTTACATGTCACTGTTTATAACACAGGGCATTTATCCTTTGCTGGACAAAGTTGTCTCAGCACCCAAAAAATAGGGGCATAGATAAAGTGCATACCCACTTCTCTAGGCACCACTACACTACTGGCTATAACGCTGAGCAACTGGTGGTTATTAATTCCTTGCTCCACTGGTGCTCCATCCAGGCACCACCCCATTGCTCAAATTTGTCTTTTCGTGTACCGGCAACTAATGGTTGCGAGTGAAAAACCCATATTCAAGCTCCTGAACATCTCTTCAGAAACCTCCATGTGATGTTACAGATGTTGTTTTCTAGAAGAGCCCCATTAAGCAGTGTGAGTACACTTACTTGCCAGGAAGTCAGTGAATAATAGCCAGGGACCCTGTTACAAGCTTTGCTCATTTGTGCGTGAGCATGTGTGTATGAATAAGTGTGTGCGCCTGTGTATGCGTCTGTCTTTGTAATTAGCGATTACCAGACTGCTATCAACAGAATGCTTCAGTGACTCCACTTCCAAGAGTAACCAGGAAGTGCAAACACAATTACCAGAAGAGAGGGAGCATAACAACATTTAAATATGAATTACTTCAGAGATACGACAAGTCCCCAAAGCTTGCACCACTGACTGCCTGCATACTGGTTAATTCACAGAAAATAGCTGTGCCATTAACACATTTGTGCATCTGCCAGTGTGCATATGGTAATTTTTAACGCATGTGAATGTGTTAATGTATACACTGATACTGATAATAGGTATAGCTCTACAAGTACGAAAATACTTTCAAGCCTTGGAGGGCTGAGTTGATGTAGAGTACGAATTGATGTATGGATAAAACCAGTAATAGCGGTTGGTAATTGAAACAGGAACCCATCTATCTTTGTGAGCTCGGGTACATCGAGCAGTGTGTCGGTGTGGCAGAGGAGAGCAGGAGAGGGGTTGAGGAGCTGGGGCACAATAACCTTCATATGTGGTTCAATTAAACTACTAATGAGAACTAACTGCACTCAGTTTGAAACATGAATCTCTGGAGAAATGTTTCAATTTTGAGATTGATCGCTTTTGTTGGATGCAAGACACTAACAAAATAGAGTACAGGCATATACACGACAAGTCTTTCGCTTGGGAATCAAACTTACAGAGTGGGCAAGACAACCACAACCTGCACAACTCCAGTGTTTTATGTCTCCAATAGTGTGTGACATTACAGTCAGCAGTGTAAGGAGAGGGGTGGGGAGAGAACAAAAAGGAATGAGACAGCAATTACAGTGTCAGACACAGAATTAAAGCCCAAGCACTAAATTGGATGCTAGATTTTGACAGATATATTAAAGTGTATTGATGTCAGCAGCTAAGAAAAATGAAATCACAGTACATATATGTTTTACAAGCCACATCTTTCAGTCACACTAGTCACTGCAATTACCCCCATATTCGAAAAACCCCCCCCCAAAAAACACTGTAAATGTGCCCTCTTGGGTGCCCCTATATGGTGGATAAAATATGATTAAGTGTCTTCTAGGGTGCCCTTGCTGTGGAGAAAATGCAGTAAAGTACCTTCTTGGACGCCCCTGTGATAAACCATGAAAAAGTCCCCTCTAGGATGCCCTTCTAAGGATGCCCTGCTAAAACCTGATAAAGTGTAGTATAGTGTGTATAGTGTAGTGTAGATGTGTAGTAGTTACTCACATAATAAAATAATTTTAATCATATCAGGTTTTGCAACCTGTTTCATTACTTTCTGCGTGTTGCTGATCCACCACATAGGTGGTGCCCCTCAAATCCATCCACACCACATCCATCACTGATGTGGTGTGGCTGCAAGGATGGCAATAAAAATCTGTTGGTTGGTCGGCCCAACACTTCCATACTGAAATATCTGAACAACTGTTGGACTGACTGCCGACCAAATTTTGTACCGACATTCAAGGTCCCCAGAGGAAGGATTCTACCAACATGGTGATTTTTATCCAAAGTGACTTACAGGGACTCAGTATCCTGCCCAAGGACACATCGACATGCAGACTGGAGGAGCTGGGGATGGAACCACCGATCATCTGATTAGTGGACAATCCACTCTACTTCCTCACAGCACCACAGCCGTGCCGGAAATGATTGCATGCTGATGTTAAAGCACTGTTATATTTATGAACAGCATCACAGAGGTACTGGAATATTATATACTATATTATTATAATGATAATAATGCTTATACATAATATAAGTTTATATATACCCTGGAATATAAGTATATATAAGTTTGCATCCACACTCTGTACTCATTCAAATTATACAATTAAAAAAATAGTACAGTATCATTTGATATATCTTTATTACATTTATTCTGAAATATATATACCAGTATTGATCTAATACTGACCTTGATTGTTGTTTTAAAATGTTACTTGATGCATAATTATTTACTTTAGATTAGAAACATATTGTATTCTATTGTAGTTTGTCCCCCTTCTTTATTTTACTGGAAAATTCAGTGATAGCTGTAGTATTTGATCTATCTAAAGTACGCTTTAAGCACAGCACTGTCAGAAACAGACTTTTATATGAGACCGGCCATTATTGTTTGTCCATATTATCAATATATGTCTAAAAGAGAACAGACCGGTATTATGAAGTGTTATACTTCTACTCTATGTTTATTTGATCTTATGGTATGTTTTTTTTATTTTATTTTATTTTAGAACATGTTCCCAGTTCACTTCAGCCCTTCCATGTCCTCTCAGCCGTTGACCCCTACTGAACTGATGAGATGAAAAGAGATGAAAAGAAGCGAGGCTGTGTGGAAAGATAAGGCTGGGGCTGAGAGAAGAGAGAAAGAGAAAGGTCAGAGCCTGGGAGTTCAGGGGTCATCTCCACTCTGCAGTGATCCCATGGTCATAATAGCAAGGTGACCGGCTGGCTGGTCCCAGCACAGATTTCACACAGGGATCAAAGAGAAAGAAAAAAGGAACAGACGCAGAAGATAAAAAAAAGAAAAACAATAAAGGATGGAGAAGAGAGGTAAATGCAAATGTGAAGAGAGACACTGTAGTGAGAAGAACAAAAGGGCGGAGGCATTGTTTTGGGATTTGAGGGTGACCCCAGCAGGGGCAGACACCAAATGACTCAGAGACAGGAGAGATAAAATGATAAAAAAGGAAAGAGAGAATCGTAAAGCACATTTCAGGATGTCAGATCTACTCTGCCTCTCATTCAGGTCACAGTGATTGCATTTGTTTAACTTGGCCAGACCATTTCCTCCTGTCTGGACTGTGTGTTTGTGTGTGCATGGCCATTTGTGTGCTTCAGTGTGAGTGACTGAGTGAGAGTGTGTGTGTGTGTGTGCGTGTGAGTGCCCGTGCAGTCATCACATTTAGTCCCTTTGTTTTATTATTTTTGTACAGATTTTTCTATGATCAACTGCCAGATTTTTAAAACTCAATTCATTCTCAGTGCGGCAATAAGTAACCAAAGGTGCCAACAAACTCTATATAAACACCTCTCAAAGGCCCTGGTGGTGCAGGAGGCCTAGAATGATTGACTTGTGCAAAGTATTGAACTATTGAACTTTTTCCCAAGGAGATGGAAATTAATTAAGCTCCGGTTCCTGCCTGCACTCCCATGTGACTCCACAGGTGAAGCCATGTCCCATGCTACAAATCCTGTAGCTAGTGGACTTTGCTGATTAAATTGTTGCCTATCCAACTAATTAAAAGAGATCCATAAAAGCTACCATAAGCCGAAGTGGTGTGAGAGGAAGGTAAATAAGTTAACTGTGCACATGATGATGTAGGTGTGAGTCTTTTTTTATATGTCTCAGGAAAATATTTAGAAAATATAGAAGTATTTTCATAGCATTATGGTGAACCTCACTAAAGAAAAAAAAAAATACTTATACACCCTCAATTTCAGCACCAAAGCTGGCTCTTATCCTCAGTTCTTTGATGTTGCCTGTTGTCATGGGGACCTCAGGAGTGCTGCAACACTGAGCAGCATGCAGAGTGCCATGTCACTGTGGTTAAAAGGGTTACATTAACATCAGCGGCAGGTTACATTAGAGCGGGGCTACATTACTCATTAGTGGTAGCAAAACACATTTGTGGTAGCAGGGGCAGCACAGTTAGCATTTAGCGCTAATCTATCATACCAGGGGTGAACACTCAGCCCATTTGGTTTAAGTGTAATTCATACTCATACTAGTTTCTGAGAGCCACAACTTCAGAGAGTACATTTTTTTAACTACACATTGCCGAGTTAAAAAATATAGTAAAAAATTTCCCTTCACAAAAGAGAACAATATCCAACAAGGGTCGATCTCACTCCATCACTGACAGTGATTTCAGGGGAGAGCGGGAGTTGATACACACAATTTGCTGCTCATCCCTCCTTGAATCAAAGATGTCTCTGTCAGATTGTTTATCTGTGGCCAAGAATATTGGCTTGCTGCAGCCAAACTTATCACATGCTGCTTTACGCCGCCTGACTTATTGACTGCGAACATGGCCAACATGGCTCTTCTCTTCAGTGTCGGCACAACGGCAGCATCGACTGTACTGATCTATGACCAAGTCTGATGGAGAGGCAGTCAATGCAGCTAACTAGAGCTGGCTGGTGCCTCTAAATCCGCTCTAGGCCAGTCAATGTGCTGTCCAGTCAGAGTGTCATAGATAACAACATGTCATCTCAATGTGACATGTCCATACATGAAAAGTTAACATGGTAAGACTGAGAAGTAGTGAATGCTAGCTGAGATTGGCAGCACATGAAATCATGGTATACATATTAAATGTGTGAATTAAAAGCGTATAAGCAGCAATATTCCCCCAAACTAACCGTGGCAGTAGTTAATAACAGTCAGTCTGTCAGCATGGGTCAGTGTTTGTGGATGGATGTAGCTGTCTGCATGTGTGTGTTAGGGGAGAAAAGTAGGCTGCAGGATAAACTAGGGCATTACTGAGGCTCAGGAGAGGTGTCTCCAACCCAGCCTCCTGTCCTATTTCATTGCCTGGCGAGACTGGCATGTGTGTTTGTTGTGTGTGTGTGTGTGTGTGTGTGTACGTGTGGGTGACTCAACAGAGGGAGCACCCTGGGCAGCCATGGGAAAGCTTCAGGCACAGGAGGCAGAGAGATAACAGGTGAGCTCCAGGGAGGATACCTGTGGGAGAGAGGAGACCTGGTGACAGGCCTCTTTGCTGGGGTGGAATGGATGTACAGAGGCCCCCAGGGCATAGACCAAATGTCAGATGGTCTGTGCACACATACTGGAAAACGGCTCTGAGCTTTATTGGAATGTGTCACCTGTGTGTGTGTGTGTGTGTGTGTGTGTGTGTGTGTGTGTGTATTCTCCAACTGGGCAGATGACTCACAACAGGAAAGAGAGCCGAACAAGGCAGCACAGACAGGTGGGGGAAGCGTGTATGTAGGTGTTTTTGTTTGGCTGTGTGGGTGCAAGAAATAGGCTGTCGAGTGTCACTGTAAATATATGCTGTACAGTTTCACTAGTATGCACTATACAGCACAGCACATACTGTGCTCCCACACCCACTATCACGCATAAACCCACCCACTGATACACGCACACACTCACACTCTCATGTTCACTGTACTCTGTCAGACAATATTTATCTATCAGTCCCAGCTCTCCACTCCTCTGGAGCTTTCCAACACATCACTAATTCATCCCCGGCATTTCCCCCTACTAAATAAGGGCAGCCTTTGAACTGACATACTGGCCCTTTAGTGCTAGGCCAAGTTACATACCAGCTCCTTCTGTAAGCCTATATCCTGGCTGGGATCCCACACTGCAACACTACCCTTCAATGACCGGCCTTTGTTAATGAATCAGAATAGAGATGTAGGTTAATGTGCAAATTGTGCACAGCAATTTGATGTTTGACCGTGCCAATCTTAGAGCACTGTCGTCGGCAATACGCACTCAGCTGCGTGTCGGGTTGCCAGGTTAGGTTTTGATGGGAGAATTAGCTGGTCATGTATCCTGACATGTAATGAGGGCTGGGTTTGTGTTACAACAACGGTGTAGCAGCAACTGTGGATACAGCAAGCTGCAGACTTTAGTTAAAGCACGAACTATAGCAACATAAAAAAGTCAGAGAAGTGACAGAATTATGAATCATTTGGTAAAAAGTAATGCGTTATTTTAAAAAGTAACATGAGTAGAGTTAAAACAATGACCAGACCATCAGGTGAGGTCTTCTGAAGAAGTGTGGCACAGAGAGAGTGCTTGAGCTGACCTACTCGTACGTTTCATGTATTGATTCTGTCTGATTTTGTCTTGACTGATCTGGATGCAAGTGAAAGAGAGAGAGAGCAGTGGGAGGATGGACGTGCAGGAAAGGCAGAGCAGGTTACAAGAAGGCATGATTAAATTTTTTTATTTCAAAGAGGTCAGTTTTTCCTCAAGGTCAAACATGAAATAACCTTCATAGGAAGAGTGGATGGGGAAAAGGACTGCTCAGGCAATGAAAAAGTAATATATTTAACATTGAAAGCATGAGCCAATTTGAAAAGGACACCTTGTTGACATGCACTATAAGCCAATTAGTAACCATGGTGATGAAAGGATGAAAAAAACATGTCAACACAAATAAGCTTTCAGCTCGGAGTGTGTGCCACATACTAACATATTATTTAAATATGACAGAAGCGTGTATACATCACATGCATACAAACATATATGCATTACACACACGTACACATTAACCAGAGCCTGAGGGTGATTTCAAACCTCTGCGTTCTCTGGGAGATCGGGAGAATCCAGGCATCCTGAATAATTTCACACATCAGTGCTAATGCCACTAATACTAATCCATCAGACAGCCATCTCTTATGCTAGAGATAGCCAATCTATTAGGTTGCACGCAACCTCCTTTCCCCCCTGACTTCTGTACATATGTGCACACATGTACAAATTCACATAATCACAAATGACCTCTTTCATGTTTTGTTTTTTTAATTCCGCACAGCACTTGTAAGCATCGGTCAGTAACATAAAATTACACTGTGCAAATGGTTGAATGTGGCTCTGAATTACGGGGCTCATAGCAATTATATTTTTAAAAAAAGAAAAAAAAAAGCCATCAATAGTACTTAAACATCAAACATCTCATAAATTTTAAAAGACTTTACAAACTAGAAAGAGATATTTCATCATGAAAATGTTTGTGCGGAATGTTTGACAGTGTTTATATGAAATCAACAAAAAGAGTTTGTCTTCACAGTGGGCTTCAATAGATGACTTATTTAGTCTCTTGCTCTCTTGATCACCTCTTAACTGGCTCTATGTCCACTTAAAGGGATTGCATTAACCTCTGCCACTCTCTGTGGGTAGATGAGCTGCTCCCTCACCCTCCCTTTAAGATCTGCTCTGTATTAAACTCTTCCTTCTTTGGCTGGGATCCCTGTCTGGCTCCTGTCCAGACAAAAAACACACACACACATACACACAAAGACACACACACACACACACGCACACACTTAGAAAGCCAGAAACAGTCCGGTGTGCTCTTGTACTGTATATCATTATATAGGATCTGACACTTTTGTGGCCAGGTTGCGGTTTTATGCTTTTTTAAAGACACTTCGCAATCTAGCACTTTTTTAGAGGGATAGCTTCGATACTGCTCAAGTGATATAGGACTGAGGTTGAAGAGCAAAGAAAGAGAAAGAAGTTAGAGAAATAATCCACATGTTTGGGTCATTTACAGTACATAATGTGTATGTATAGAGTGTGATGGGTTAATTGAAAGTATGAAAGAGTGGCAGTTCCTTTGAAGTGCTGCTTACTTACAGCGCATGTCTTGGTCTGATTCCCTTCAAAAGGTTGGACTGACATACATTTGAACACATGCTCTTACACCTGCAATAATTATGTAGGCATAGCAGATGTTAATAGAGACATGTGTACACATAGCCAGCGTCTTTTCATTTCCTCATCCATGTCTCTCTGGTATTCTCTCACACTAGCTCAAGTCCTCCCAGAAGAATCTACATCTCGGAGCCCACCTGTATCTGAAGCTCGTGCAGATTGCCTGACAGCCGGCAGGCCTGGTCCTCTATCGCTGGCTCTGCCCTGCTCTCTGCCCTCTCCAGCTGGCTGTTCTAGCCTTCTGCTCCCCTTGTTGCCATCTCTGCACCCAAGCAGCTGGTGTGCCAGACAAATCTCTGCCCTCTTCCCAGCCCAGTCTCCCCTTGACCAGTTTGGAATGAATACATCTCTTTCCTCTAAATCTAAATCTAAATCTTTTTACCTTCCATCTAACCTCATATCCATGCACACAAATGTAACTGAAGCAAAAGCAGCTGAAGAAGCTATGGGGGAGACAGTCCATGTGTGCACATGAGTAGAACATGCAAATAAATGTGGGCCAAGAAAGCTGAAGGAAAAAAAAAATGAAGAGGAAGTGTCTCTATATGGAGACAACAGCATTCACAACAAGAACAAACATGACTATGCCCCCAACCTTGGATACAGGCAAGACATTACATCTGTTCCCCACATTCGACATATTGCACCCTCCCAGACTAGGAGAGGGTCAGCCTCTTGCACAAATAAAACCCTCATCAACACGAATATGGATGGCATTGAGGGAAAACAAGGTGTTATTTATAGTCCTGTTAATGGTTTCAGCAGCAGGCCCGGTCCCTCTGTGTTAACACATGCACAGTGGCAAAGAGAAAGATGCACAAACAAAAATCCACACTCTTGAGAGTGTCTGTACATGTGGCAGCGACATGCACTTGCTGCTTTCATATACATATCTGCAGATCCATGCAGTCTCTTTCTCACAGACAGACACACACAGTAGAGTTACCGTAGAGTTAGACGGCCTGACATTCCTTCCACTGAGCTGTGTATGTAGCGTCCAATCGCTCTGTCAAAACATTTCTGGGGAAGGAATATACAACTCCCAAGACCTGACTGTGCAAGGTCTATTACATGCACACACATAGACACAAATAAAATACACCTCAAGCCACATACAAAAACTCAGATACACATCACTGCTCTGTCTGTCTCTGGAAATGTGTCTGTCTGCAGACAAAAACTATAAGAGGGTGAGAAAACACACTAAATCTGCTGCTGCTGCTGCTGCTGCTGTACGTTTGTATCTCTATGCCGAAAGAAGAAAGAGCAGCAGGGAGATGTTGAGTTACTGCATATAAACTTTACTCCGTCCTACTCTATACTCTCTGCTGTCTGTACATGCTGTTTAATATCTGCCTGGCAGACACTGCTAAGGGCCATCCTACTGACCCTTAAAGGAGACGTTCTGAAGAGAATTTCAGCTAACCTAAGGGGACCCTTATCAGATAAATTATTTCTCACTTTCCACTTACTGAATGCTCTGCTAACTAATTGGTGTCAACGGAGAGCAAAATACTCATTTTAAAACCTGTTTTCAGTGCACTCTCCTGAGCAAGCAGAATTGTTTAAGACAGATTTACTTTATTTGAGAAATAGGAGGCAAAGCAGTCCCTTCATAGACACAACTATTATTTCTACCTATAAACTCTCTTCCAGTGATAAAAGTCTCTTGGAGACATTTCTGCTTAATATTTAAACAAAGATTTTACTGTTACTGTCTCTGTGGAGAAAATTGCAAGACTGTGAAATCTCCACTGTGGTGGTTCATTCCCAACAAATCCCCCAGTGTTTGTAATGATGTGCAGTGCAACCTATTAATTTGGTCACCAGCTTCAAAACAACCAACTAACAGGGTTATGGAAAAAGTACAGATGAACACTCTATTCTCCTCGGTAAACATTTGGAGTTGAGCTGAAAGTTTTTCCATTTCAGAGACTGCAAGTCGGCAAGAGAACGGTATGAACATGGGAGTGTGTAACTGTGCATGACTAGTATCCCATTTCCATATTAGCCTGTCTTATAATTTGATGCGATTAAAGAAGAGCGCTTTCTGCGTGTGTGTATATGTGCATGTACTGTATGTACAGTAGGTGTGTGTGTGTAAGCCTGGAGCACAGAAACAGCCTATGGCTGAGAACTCATGCTGCGTTTGCCTATTTGCTACATGTCTGGGGGCTGATCCAGGAGGGTTAACTTGGATCAGCAATTAGCATTTTTATATACAGTACACACAAGGTAAACACTTGCTTTCTGTCACATCCCATCGCTGAACGAGGGCTTATGGCTCAAAGATCACAGGGCTGATATTTCACCCAACGTCAAATGGCTTTTTAGAGCGTTATATTCTAAAGTCAAATTCTGCCTGCTGACCTTTACAAGAGCCAAATTAGATGCAACAATTTATTCTATTTAAAACATAAACCTTAGCCAAAACATGGCAGCTACTTTTCTTGTCATTCAGCCCAATAGACTGCAAATGAGCACAAAAGTCTACCTAAACCTCCTCGGCTTGTAACATGATAACCATGTCTGTTTTAGAGTGATTTTTCCGAAAGACGAACTGCATGTACATATAAACAAAACCTGCCATACAGGCACACATAGACCCAAACACATCAGTGAGGGCTGTGCTGGGCTAACCACAGGCGGTGTTGCTGATGCACCATTGTTTAGTTCCACACAATTACATTCACAATAACCCAGAGCCCCTCAGGTCCCTTGCAGCCAAAAGCTGTGTTCCATTACACAACACTCAAGTCCTGTTCCAGAACATCAACAATTGAATGAAATGTAATCAACTTACTGGGACCATTAAACTTTGTCTTAAATTAACTAATAAACCAGGCACTGGTGCTAACTTAAACTAGGTAATACTCACCAAACACAAAGATGTGTCTACCTGGAGCCCCGGGACAGCTGCACTCCAGAAAGGGAAAAATGAGAGCAGAAGTCTGGGAGGTGATGGCACTAGTGAGCCATACCAGACCTTTCTGTCCTTTCTCCTTATTGCCAGTGAGGGGACCTTGGACTTTCACGCTCTGACAAACACAATTAATTGGGGCAAAATGCGGTGCCCTTGGGGCTCCAATGACTCCTGGCTCATTTAATCTGTTCTGCCTTCAACCTGTATCCCCCTCCAGCATGGTTTTAGGCGATGACTGGCTTGAGGCTGCAGTGGCTATATCCTCAGCAGATTCCTCTGTAAGCTTAGAAGACACATAAACTAGAGATTTATTTTTTAAACTCCCACAGGGATATTTAAGATAGCAGATTTTTTTTTTTTCTGGCTTTAGAGAAAAACGAGCAAAACAAAAATGACTTGTAAAAGGAGGAGAAATTTGACGGAGAGAAAGAAAATTGGGACAAGAGTCTGCAGCTACTGGATACACTTGCGTGAACATTAGGATAGATCCTCATGATGCGCTAATCAAGACAAAAAAGAACTGCAGAGGGAGGTGCAAAAAGGACAAAGAGTACAGAACAAATAAGATAGTCTAAGCATAAAATAATATATAAAACGCAAGAGGAAAGACAAAGTGAAGTGACATAGCAAGACTGAATGTAAGCAAAATTGAAAAACGCAACGCAGCAAGAAAGGGAGCAGTAACACAGTGAGAAGGCACTAAAAGGCAGAGCTGGGGAGCTAAATTCAGCACGCAGGGCCAGCTCCAGTGAGCCAGAGAAAGTGAATGTTTAAACAAGTGTTGTGACTCCTACACGGCCCACGCTGCATATCGAACCGCATCAGTATACCATGGAACAGGTCTAACAGGTCATCAACAGTAACAGCAGTGGCAGCTGAGAATAGCCATGTAAGGCTTTGCCGACTGTCAGGCTGCTGCTTGGACTCCAAAGCAGCAGGCGCTGACTGACTGCAGAGCAACAGTGTGGTGTTTCATGTGGAGCTCAAGGGGGGAGGTGTGTGTAGGGTGTATGTAGGCTAGTGGCAGCATGAACACAAACAGACAAAGCAGGAAATTAAGGAGGAGGAAACACAACAACATCAAAAGGAGGAGATTCAGGATGGCTCTGAATGGCACTGAACAATAAACATACAGTATTATCATGACAGCGTTTGTCTTGTTGTATATATAAAAAAAACAAAACGTTACATAGAGACATTTTCATATCCATTAAGCTGAGACAGTTTTAGTTTAGGGGCATATGAATAAAGAAGTAGCGGATAAAGCACGTCATTGTGCCTAGATGAGCAAAGCCTCTAAAAATACAACTGAATGTATTCTTCCATTATTTTTTTGTCGAGCACAGTGGTGAGTGGTGAGTGTGGGAGCAGGAGCATGCGTCTTAATGGCGATGACATCACCCGTGAGTACTACATTTAGACGAAGGAACCCCATGGGTAAACACTTGCACATCACACACAAGCAAACACACACACATAAGTCATGTGCTATATGATCGTTACATGGTTGAGATTCCTGTGACGACGCGTGGGTTTTACTTTCTCTCATTTCGACGATTAAGAAACATTGTTTGCTTTCATGAAATAACAACAAAATAATCACTGGCCATGAAAATGTTGCTTAAAAAGCTTGCTTAGACTAAAAAAGTAGCTTGTCCAAAAATAATAAAACTACCAATATCTTACTAAGTAGTCGCACATAGATTCCAAATTACAAGATCTTTAATCCTAACTAGATATTTACGTAACCACTGATTTCAGATGTGCAGTCTAAATGTTAAAAGGACAGCTCCCCAAAATACTCTTTGGTAACTGTTTCAATCCCTCGTAACATCCTTTTTTTTTGGCTGATCTATCACCTCCGCTCGCCAGCACACTGCATTTGACACAATACAATTGCCTTGGCTTAAAAATTTTCCAGTATAATTTGTAGCACCTGTAGCCACAAAAAAGATGAAATGCAGTGAATAATTAATCTTAGCCCCCCCCCCTGCGGTGAGAGAGTGGTGCAGCCTCACAACATACCCCGAGGCCTTCTTCTCTCACTGTTGTTTTAGCTGAAGTTATGTATGTTGCCTCACAGCTGTTGTGGACAAGAACAAGAATCAATGCACAGAAAGAAACAGCGTCTGCATATGTTATGCTTGTGTACACATTATGGCATGTGTAAATATGCAAATAGAGATTTAGTAATGGCGCAGAAGGTTAGAAAAAAGGACACATCAAAAAAGGCAAGGCAGACATCAGAAAGGAAAAGAAAAAAAAGTTTTTGCTTTACATTTTCTAAGGCAGCGAGGGAAGGGAGACTTCCACAGATTCATCTTATCTCACTGAGAACAAGGGATCAGGATTGTGGCTTACAGTCAAAGAGGAGAGATCTGGTGCTGAAGTCCCACAGCTCCTAAAGGCTAAAGCTCACAAAGCCTCTCATTTCTGTGGCCTCTATTTTAACTTGGACCTATACCCTGTACTGTATCTGAGGTCTTCTTTATGCCTTAACCATTGGAAGAAATCTAAGAAAAAAAGTTTCAAAAAGCAAAAAAAGTTTCAGCTCTGCTGGCGGACATCCGAGTTTGACTACTTGAATGTGTAAGTGTTAAAATATGTATGAATCAAGCCCCTTTCAGGCTAACACAGTAATCTACAACTACCAGCTGTACCTGTTCACAACCTGAGATCTAATTACATCTTCCATAACATTGCTCTACAAAAGAAAGGCCAGAGGAGTTTTACATAAGATTATAATGTTTCATCTTGTGATGCAGCATGTAAACCAAGCACAGATCAGACTGAATCTGCAGATCTGTGCCTGAAAAGAACATTTGCAAGCTACATAAGTTACAATACTTTCAATAAAATGGCTGGAAATATGTCTAATACAATTAGAGTGATCTCTGCGCCAACAAGGAGATAACAAAGACAGCTTAGCAGCTCTTGCAGTAAACCATCTCCTTCCTCATAAATAAACCTCTCGTATTTCTTGATCTTGTGTGCCAGATGCCCAATAGCACATGTGCAGCTCTGTCTGGAAACAGTTCAGTCAGGTTTTGAACAGCCAAGATGGAACTGTTCTATAATGGACACGTGTATGTGCGAATGCCAAAAGGCCACACTTTATCCGACAGATTTCATATCTGTGAGGAATTACAGACAGAGAGAGAAAGCCATGACAGACACAGTGCCCGGAGAAGTCAAAGGAAAGCCTGGGGGCCCTGCAGGGAATGAGATAACAGGTGAACTTCAGGGATTCTACCTGTGGGGACCTTCTCTTGTGTTAGGAATGGCAGAACTGAAACCCCTACGGGGATGGCTCAGTTCCCAGGAGGTCTGCTGCTTACAACTACATTGTGTTTCACTACTACCTGTTGCTACCCCCCCTCACACACACAGTGACATGTACTGCATCTGGAATTTTCCAGACAGCTTAGAAAATAGGACTGTAGCAACATTACTGCGGTGCAGACGTCATCCACACCTCCAGTTCTCACCTTTTTATAATTCATTATCACCTGAACAACTTCCTTTGCATCTTCTATCGTGAACCAGCTTCTATATGAGACCCTGCATTCAGAGGAAAGTAGTGCTTTTATATTCATGCATGATATCTCAAATGAGCCCTGACTGAAAGGCCCTGGATGCCTTCGAGTGGCCTTTGATGTAGGAACAAAGAGAATTCCTGCCTCCCTCACCACTGACGCCTTTCTTTCTTTCGTTCGTTCTGTCTTTCCCCCTCTCTCACTCTCGTTCTTTCCTGTTCCTTCTTTCCCTAAATAGAACACCTGTAATCACCTATTCCTTTTTAACTCGTCTTTCCTGTGAAAAAGCACTGGTGGTGATTCATGGCACATCACCTCGCTCTTGGCTCTCAGCTAAAATACGGGGAGGGTTAAAAACTGTGAAGCTAAGGAAATCTTACTTTTACTCTCTGTGACTTTCTCTGCCCATAGTTACTCTCTCATTAGAGAGGCTGAGAGGGAGAGATGATTCAGGGAGACAGCAAGGTCAAACAGGCTGTCTGTGTTACAAATTGGACTGTACAGATGCAAACCTGAAAACATAAGATGAATGGCAGCATGTTGTACACGCACAATAATACAAACAGGTGTACAGGAAAGGCCATAACACAGCCTCGCAGACACATGATGCTCACACCAGGAGAGGTGCAAACGCAATGACCCCTTTTCAGGCCAGTGGAGTCGCACCTCTGTGCTGTGAGCTATTTTTAGCCTTCCTGTCCTCAGACAGTTAACCCACAATGCCCTTACATCTCACAAAGTGTATGCGCCTAGTGGGACATCTTCAGTGTGGGAACAGTATTCATCTTAGGCTACATGCACTTACTGTAAGTGCTGTGCAAGTTTAATTTGTGCTTATAAAATTTCGGAGGCTCTATTTACAGAATATGGAAGAAATTGAATCTAGTATGCATAACTATGTTTTCATTAGTGTCAAATCAAAGAAAGAATCGTGTTGGTTTTTCTCATGTTTTGTGGCCACCATAGGTTCTCTTTCATACTGGCGAAGAGAGGATGAGATGACGTGGGTTTCAATCAGAGCTACCTACATCTAGATGCCAGTGCATCCTACACACTGGTCCTTCGAAGCCATTACTGGACTGCACATACAGCAGAGAGTAAGCAGGTCTATATGGATACATAAGTATAGGTAAAAGCAAACATTACACAAACATCGGTTAAACATCTAATTCCAAAGCCATGGATATTACAAAACAGCCTCCACTTTACTAGTTTCAGGTTTTCTATACGATTTTGGAAACTGGCTCCAGGGATTTACTCCCATTTAGCCACAAGAGTAGTGAGTTCACCTACTGGTGTTAGGCGATAAGGCCTGGCCCACAGTTGGTATTATAGTTAATCTCATGGCTAGTTAATGTGTTTGAGATCGAGGTTCTGTGCATGACAGACAATATTTACTGATATTCATTCATTGACACAGTCATCTGTCAAAGTCTATAATATTATGTCGACAGGTACACTAGGAAACAGCTGTACTATGCTAATAAAGCATGTGAACTGTAATGAAATGGTCAGCTCCTTGTCATGTCCCTCAGTGGCTCTAAATCAGAGCCCATACCGCTGTCAAAATTTTGTTTAATAATGCATTCCTCTCTCCTCCCGAGACGGCTGCAACCCTGCCTTTATCCTCCACTCATCCAGCCCAGTGTGAGGCAAGCGCCTGCGGCCACACAGTACTCTCTCAGCTCGATGTCCCACATTGCTGCCCAACTCTCTTTGTCTGTGTTTCTCTGAGCCACTGTCAGTCCTCTCTCCTTGCATCAGTCTCTGTTTATGTTTTCAAACATGCACTGACAAGATGGGAGAAAGCACTTCTGTTTGACCTTGGTTTGTGTGAGGAGCATATGGAGGTGCGCATGCATGCCTGCACTGTAACTGTGTGTGTGGAGTGAGAAACCTAACATGTTATCAGGGAATCAGCACATGCTGTCAAATCACATTCGCTCTGTCTCTCCTTGTCTCCCCACAAGGACACCTCCTTTTCATAATGATGACGGCGAATGCAAGACAAGAATGTGAAGGATGTCGTGAGTAAAAAGGAATGAAAAAAAAAACAAATATTTTCTCAATATTTATTATTTATTTTCACTTTTATTCCACGTTCTAAGGGACCTTTTTTTATAATTGGTATAGCAAAAAAACTTTGCATCTCTAAACATTTTGTAGATTATTAATTTTGAAATACCATCAAAGTAAAGCTGCAAACTAGAGCTTTTTTTAAAAAAAACTGCAGCTACAGTATACACTGTTGCATGTAGTATGCATTCACTTGGGACAAACTACTTCATCAAAACACTGTGCTTTGAACTCTAAACCTCTTGCTCATTATTACCCATCGCAGCCTGTAGTGTTCAGTTTGACATAAAAAGAAAATGTGTGTGATTTGGGATGCAGTTAATGAGCTGTGATCTGTCTGTGCTCTCTCAGTCAACGTGACGTATCTTCTGCGATGCAGACGATTGTAGGTCAGAACAGCTAAAAGATCTTGCTGGCTTGCATACTGCAAATGTAAGCGGATGCAGTAGGACATACTGGTATTTTTGGCATACTGCATTTGACATACTAATTTTAGGACAAAAAAGTGTGGTAGTATGAGTATTGGAAGGCACCTTAAGATCACGTGGATATAAAAATTCGGAAGGTGAAATGCATATGTTTTCTGTCGGGGACAAAGTTTCTTTCTGTGGCTGTCAGGTGACTTGCATAGCGCAAAGATTATTGTACTATAGTTACTACAAATAAAAAAAACAAAAAAAAAACAAGGAGAAGACCAGTTTAGACAATTAGAATTCAGTACACATAAAAGAGGACAGAGCAAAAAAGGCAGAGTTTTCAAAATTTCTAGTGGGACGTTATTTTGTTATTGCCAGCAGCAAAGGTGCATCTGTCTCGTACTATAAAGCCTGCGCCAGCACTAGCTCAGCTAGAAGACAAAGTAGTAAGTAGTAAGGCTACACATATTGCCTACCTACAAGCTACCTGAAACACACCTAATATGACTGACGTGTTTCCAAGTCAGGGCATCCTTCCTGAGATTGCGATACAAACATAAACTTATATTGTTCGCTTTAGCGTATTTAGAAACACATCCGTTTTTCCTCCATTTTCACTTCTATTGTTGGCTTGCATTCTTGTTTCTGTTGTCCATGTGAATATTCCATGTGAATATAGTTCCAGTTCAATCAGGTTCAACTTTGGGTGTGCCGGCAGTGCGTCGTGCTGTGAAAATTTCAGAGCGCAGTTCTGCCAATGCCGCATAAAAGAGCCATTAAGGTTTGTAGTATTTAGCCAATATGCAATCGCACTTCAGCTCTAAAGGCTTTATTTGCTTTGAATGCTGAACAGAAACATGAAAGGATTTTATAGATATTGTTATGACAAGTTTTATTATCAAGATTAACTCCATAATAGAGGCATAGAGGAAATCTGCCTTGTGTTGTGCTGTGAAAAGTACAGACATGAATTATGCAACAGAGGAGGAGTATGAAAAACCTGAGAGGGGAGTGGGGGGGCAGGATAAGTTGCCACACACACATGCACAAGTCGGCACAGACACACATACACACACATAAAATTCCTTTCCGAACCCAATTAGGCTCTGTCTGTCTGTTTGATCCATGGCACTGCATGGATGCAAAACCAACACAAACAAAAGCGCTCATCTGGAGATTACATAACCAAGTATAATGTGAATATCTCTCACCACTCTCTCTCTTTTCTCACCTCTATTTTTCTCTTTCTCTCACTTCTTCCCTCTCCTCTCTTGCTCACTCTCTGCCATCACCCAGGACCAAAGCCAAGTACAGACGTGACATTTTTTCCTTTTTTTTTTAACAGAACACAGGAGATGATCAGACAAACTGAGAGAAGATATAAAATCAGAACTCGATTATAGAGACTAAGCAATAATAAAATAAGAAACACAAACTTCCAAGGTAAATTTATTTTCAGCCACCAAAGCCAAAATGAATTTCCCTGAGGTCATTCTAAATGAAATGCAGCTCAATAAATCCATATGGTGTTGAGCCAAGATAATACCTGTACTGAATAAGACAGAAAGAAAAAAAAAAAAACAAGAATAGAAGAGGGTAAAATTATCTTAAACACATGTATATCTATATATAATAAAGTATATCTTCTTCTTAAAGTAAATACAGCAGCTCCTGCCAGATCAAATCCAAGATTTGATGCTCAAAGAATAGGAGGGTGTAGTTATCTTTAGCCATATTCCCGGCTTGATTTGACTCTACTCGCATTTGGTACCTCTACTTTATCTTCCACTGTAGATAGATAGTAACCTCTCAACCTAGGCAGAGCGGATTGTCAGAGCAACGCAGATGGGGAACAACTAGGAAATAACACACGGAAGCTTTACTTTGGTCTTGAAAAGCTGCAGCCTTTATTCACTGACAAGCTGTAACCTACACTGTACATTTACTGCCAGATTGAAAACTTCACTGCTCTGCTTTTTTCTCTGCACAGCTCTCATTCATCAGTCTCTCTCTTTTGCTCATCCACACACTAACTACACACACTAAAAAAAGGAGCTGCTGTTCTTAAAACACAGGATGTGAAAGGATGGTGATACCTCGATACCTCTGCACTCAAACAACCACAGTGTGGTTTTGTGGACTGCTGTTTTTGAGGAAATAAGACAAAATGTAGTCATTATTGATGGCAGCTTGTATATTTAAAAAACCCAGGGTTAGTACACAATGTCCAGTGTCATGCAACATATCAGTGCAGTTTTTGTTTTAACATTACCTTCAGCTCGCTTGAAACTTGGTGGTACCAAAAAAGTACCAGGTTCTGTAGAGTTCAGTCGCATTGAGCCATCCCGTGTGATTAAAAAAAAGCATGATATATGTTGACAAATATCGCTGCAGGCTATTTGAATAAAAGTTTCTCAATGTATTACCACCGTCACTGAAGGCATGATAACACTTTACCTCCAGTTCAGCTCAGATCATTATTCCCTCACAAGAAGAAATTCTTGCAAATGTAGCAAGGCAGCATAAAAACCTAACCAGGGACAGGGACTGTAAATTAGCCTCAGCTAGAGACCCTGAAGTTATTACATCTGTTGCACTGCTTATCTGTATATACAATCTGTAAGGTCCCTGTTCAAAACACAAACAAATAAAGATACAATATATGGACAGTAAAATAACCTTATTTATATGTTTCTGAATCTTTTCTTTGTATCTAACTAACTTCTCCGGCACCCAGGGAGTTGCTCATGACCTACAGTATGGCCAGTGGCCTGGTCAAATGGCAAGACTATCTCCCTAACTTTCCTGTTCACACCACAGACTCCAACACTGTGGGGGCAGCAGGATACAATCCAATGTAACACTAAAGTAACACTGCAGTTGATCATTCTGGCTAAAGGCTTCCTGATGCTCTATAACTTAGATGAGTTATTAGTAGTAGAAGAAGAAAAACAATGCATAGAAACATATCACTAAGGAAATGCAGTACCTCATCGTACTTCACAGTATAGTGGCAACAGGATGAAATGACTGCTCGTTTGGAGCAGAGGTTGGGCAGTTATTACCCAGTGAATATGAGTTCAGTTGGCTCTAGTTGGGTTAAAGCCGTTATACATACAACATTGAACTCACATAACATTTCTCATGCTTTGAAAGGTATAGTGGGCAGTATATCACCATAAAGGAGATGTAACTGTCATTAAAGTGTCAGTGTGGCGTACCACCATACTGTATTCAAAGACAAGAAGGGATTATTAGTGTCACACATGATTTACCAAGCCATCTCTTTTGGCGACCTTTCCCATTCTTAAAAACTAATAGTGCGGTTGGATTTCCATGAATCTCATTGTCTTTATCAGGACGGATTGATGCCAATTCAGTATGTCTCAATGTGTCTCTCTGGAAGCTCCTCTCCACGTCTTCATTACCTTTCTCCTTCCAAAATGCCAGTTGATGAATCCTAAGTACTGAGACCCACTATATCATTCTTCTGTCTTTCATCATGTGCCCTCTGTGGATTCAAGTCATTGTTTGTCAACATTCACATCATAAAAACAAATCCATCTCTTTCAATTGAAGCGGACTGAGAGGAAAATGTTGTTAGTAATGGTGAAAGAGCCACAATAAGACAGCACGGTAAAGATAAAAGTAACCCAACATAAAATATTAACTATAACAGCGTAAATTGATGGTTCATGTCTGTTCAGAGCTTTAGTCTGCAATATAGGAAGGGAAATATGTTGCATTCAGTGCTACAGCTGGCTGTGAGTTTTATGGCAGCTACAGCAGTGACATTTTTCACAGTGAGTAAGCTGGTAAAAAAAGGCAAGCTTAAAGGGCGTAAAAAGTTTTTCCATGCGCTAACATATATGAATATAATCCCGCATTTCAATAGCAGACCATTTGGGATTAGATTAGAATATTTTGCTCCTCAGCAAAAAAGTAATCTTCACCTTCTCACTTCCATCACTTATGTATTTTCTTTCCTCTCCCATCCGCTTCCAAAAAAGCCACAGCTGGCACAGTCTGACAAAGTGTGGCATTGCCAAATAGTGTCCATTAATGGAGCAGACTTGCTCTGCGTGCTGATGGCTAATACCTGCTAGTGGGTGTGAAAAGCATGCAGACGCATTTATAATTACTGATTTAATGATCCTTTGATCGACTCTGAATATGAAACAGCCTCCAGCCAAAGCAACTATCAACACCCAGAGCAGGGGCTTAGAGATGCCATGCTGGAGTCTGTGATGGCGTGACGCTGAAATGCATTTCTCTATAACGGAGTATGACTCTGGCTGCTTCTGAGATCCAGTAATGAGGTCTGTGCATGATGAGAAGCTGGCTTTGGACAGGAAGCAGGCTGTAGAATGCATTAACAGCCTGCAAAGCTAAGTGATAATAGAAATGGAGTCAGGCTATTTCCTGCCTCCACTCGGGTGTTATTGGGGATGCAGAGAGCGCCGCTGCTCCCCCTGGATTGGGCTAATTGCAGTATTTGTCAGCGGTTCCATTAGAGAACGTTTCATTTCCACACAAGTTATTGTAATGTGCTAGGAAGGCACAAAAAACAGGAGCGGAAAGTCACTCTGCAGATTTCACTGTAAACAAGGCAGATGAGTTGCTCAGAGATGAGAGGGCAATGAGAACGCGAGAGTCTGATTTGCAATTCCCCTGCTTGATGTTCAAGTGTCACTGCAACAAGGTTTTAATTGGTCTGAGGGGGCAAGATCTCACACGCTGGACGCAGGAGATGCTCCTGCATCATCACATCACGCACACACGCACGCACACACACCCACACACCCACACCCACACACACACACACAAAAGCCAACATGCTTGTATTCAACCAGTAGGAGACATTCCCGTCAGCTGTTCTATTTTTACACCCCGCTTCCTAATTACAGCTTTTCTTGTCCACCCATGTGGAGAAGATGAACCATATACGGATGAAGAAGTATATAAATAGGAACAGACACGCACACACACACACACACACACACACACACACACATATATATAAATATATACATAGACGTACGTACATGCAAACACCCGCCCACACAAGTACAGAGCAATATGAATATTTAGCACTGCAGAATGATTCTACTATCCAACTATAGCAACATCAGCCATTAGTATGATGACGGCAATGTTTCCACAGACAGTAAACACAGTCTATAGATGGCTGATTAGGTGGATAACATGGCAAAAACACAGCTTTCCTTGCGTCAACCACTGACTCACATGTTTTTTAAATAGTCTCTAATTATCAGGCCGGATTCTACATCAGTCAGGTGGTATTTTAATGAGTTAAGCTGCATCATGCTTTGGATAAGATATGTGATGTGTTATAAATATGTTTGATATTGAAATGGCACATGAGAAGGAATTGAACAAAGACTTTCCTTCAGGGCTTTTTGTTGTTGTTGTTTTTGTGTGTTTTGGAGCAATAAATCAAATTTCTGGTGACACTTTGTAAACTAAATACTTTAACTGGTTCACAGTGTAACCCTTTATTGTGTGTTTATTTAGGAGATTCATATAGCAACAAAACAATAACCTACACACAATACATCATGGAGACCTAACATAAAGATATATAGAGGTGAGCAGAGGTGAATCTGTTTTGTTACATTTGACAAGGAGATCCACGCTCATAAACAGAGGTGAAACAAAAAGTTAAGACAATCTGACCTCAGGAGCCAGGCTGGTTTTTGTGTGAAGCCTCCAGGGGAGATAAAGGAGGGCAAGAGATAAGTGAGGCTGTAATGTAGAGGTCAGAATCTGGGATCCTGTGTTGGGATTAGTCCCATGCTGTTGAGCTCATGTGGTCCGTGGCGTATCCGGCAATAGACACCTGTACACAGTGTATAAACTGTAACACGTCATTTAAATGACCACAAAGGAATTGAGGAATTTTAAATATATATATTTTGAAGACAAATCTCACATCTTGTATAAAACAAATGCATAATTAGGTGTTAATACAAGATCTAGGTTAAGGCCCTACTTGGTGTGTGTCTGTGTGTGTGTCTGTGCTGCGTTGGATAGAGGAGGTAGAGTATCACAATGGAGGGAAGCACGGAGCTGGAAATATACAGCAACAAGACCCTCAGATGCTACATCTGGAGTCACCATGGCAACCATTTCCCAAGAGTAAGCCAGCTGACAATCAAGTCTTGTTAAAATGATATGTGTGCAAGTGTGTGTCTGTGTAGGTTTTCTGTGCGCGTGTGTGTGTGTGTGTGTTCCTGTCACCAGGCTGATGGGGCGAGACAGAGTTTAATCTCAGCAGATTAAGTGTGTCTGTGTTTATCATAAGATTTCCATAAAAGACATCACCATCAAACAGAATTTATAGGATTTCCACAATAATGACTGGCCTGTGGAGGATAGCGTTGGTAAGAACTCAAGATAGGAAAATGAGACATGCGAGAAAAAGAGCGTGAGAGAAAAATTAGTCGAGGATGAGAGAGAGAAAGAGGAGGACCAAAGGGTGAGAAAGAGGGTCATGGGAGAATTAGAGGGAGAAACAGAAAGGGAGACAGCAGGAGAGAGGCACGGTGCATGGTTTAATTAGAGGGGCTATAAATAACCTGGGGCCTGACATTTGAACATGGAGACCTACTGAATGTCTCTCTATGTTTTCTTCTAGATGTGCCTGATGTTTGAACACATGCCACCAATTTATGTGCCCTCCTCCTCCTCCTGTTCTCTCGTCTCTCTTGTTGAGACTCTCCTCTCTCTCTCTCTTCTACTTGTCAATTCTCTTGTCTCTCTCCCACACATACAGACCCACAGCCTGCACACACACAAACCTCGTCAGTCATGTCTCCATATAATCCTTTCTATATATGTACCAGGAGGGAGTGAAAGTGACATATCAAAAACAGGTTTTTCATTAGCTGTCAGGAAGAGGAATGAACACACAGACAGACTTGGCACCCGGTATGATGTCAATACTCCACTTATAGCTCACTCTGACACCCAGCGCCGATCTCCTACACTGGAAAACATATCTGTCACTTTCTGTTGACACAAGAACACAAACTTTGCAAGTGATTTGCCGACAGGTCTATTACATACTGTACCAGTAGAGACTTTTGGGTCAGCAAGAGCAAAACAGAAACATTTCCTCTGCTCATTCAGTCTGTGTTATGTCTGTTTATCATTTAGTGATTGCAATGCTTTTATGTATTTTTGCCTGTAAGCGTAGGAAAGTTGCTAAGGGAACTCTTGCTGCTGCTGCACCATAAGGGATGAGCGAGGGATCCGAGTTGAAGAGCTGTGAAACAACATTATACGGATGACTAGGAGGTAGCTTTAAAGAAGGGAGAACAAAAAAAAAAAGACAGTGGAATAAGTCTTCTGCATCTCTCTGTCAAAAACACAGAGGAGGAAAAAGGCTGTGGATTGAACACACAAGAGAATGCTGCTGAAGCGAAGGAGGAGACATAGAGGTTCTTCATCTCTGTCTTAGGAGTGCCTACCTGATTTGCCAGCAATAAGACCAGTCATTACTCACTAAAGCCCAGCAGTAACACATCCCTCCCTCCATCTCTACTTGTACCCATCCATCTCTCCCTCCCCTTGAATGTGTGCAGAGGGTGCTAAAAACATGCAGAGGTGAAGTCAGCTTCAGACACATATGGACAGATAGGACAGAGTAGAGGACAGCTGATCAATAGAGTTAGGAGCAGCGGTGAGCAGATGAGATAGCAGTAACAGGGAACAGAAGAAGAAGCGAGAAATAGGTCTGTGTGAAGCTGTGGATGTCATTAGTTTTAAATAGATTTCACATAATTTTATTACACGTCCAAATTGGTAAAACAAAAGGAGGTTGCCTCCATCCATAATCAGTAGCATTTTCATAACAGTATTTGTTTACTTTCCCCAGAGGGAAATAAGGAGAAAAAAAAGGAGCAATTACTACAGCAGCTTTCAGAATGAATGAGGCGGAACCCGCCTCAAACTTCTGGCTAGCTCTGCTAAGACCTTAGTTCTTACTATCAATGCCATGGTGCATTTCAGCTTGAAAATGTGTGCTTTTGTGGCCCGTTGAACAAATGTTTGTGTGTCTTTGTGAAACCGGCTTGTGAGTACGTGACTATGTGTGCTTGCTGAAAACCTTTTTTTCTTATTCAATAGGCTGGTAATAAGGTTTTAGTCTGCCAATATGGTGCAGCCGATAAGCACAAAGGCCAATAATCCATACAAATATTAGCCCAGGTTTCAGGAATGGCTCAGTTGAATGGGAGAATTTCTCTGTGCATGTGTGCGTGTTGGCGGTTGTGTGTGCATTGTGCGTGTGTTTGCTAACGCACTTATTGGGCCATTTAGAAAACAAGATTTGTAATCAAAATGGATAAACAAAAAAAAAAGCTTTATTGAGTAGCTGGCAAATTTCTCTGGTTTGTGCACATGCACGTACACAGCTAACAGAGACTAAATAAACCCTAGTGTGCCTCACATGTACTAGTGTGTGTGTGTGCCAATGTGACGCCTATGGACCCCATATTTGGATCAAATGAAGCAGTGTAGTGTGCGTGGTTATGGAGAAGCAGACCTCATTTCCCAAGGTTCAACTGTGCATGACTGACTTCTACCAAAATGAGCTTAAAGTGTGTACATGTGCATTTGTGTTTTTGTTACTTCTTCATGGCTGTTCATTACACTTCTCTGTAGAACATGTCTACATCTTTCAGGTCTTTTTCCTTTTTATATCACAGACTGACCTCATTAAAACAAACGGATGGAAATGGAACAAATAAATAACTAATAAATAAATAAATAAATAAATAAATAAATCACAAGAGCCCAGATAACCTCTGATTGAAATTTGCAGTTATTTTTAATTTAGAGCTGGTCTGAGGGTATATGGAGCGCCTGTAATCAACAGCATGTGGAACAACATCTTAATTGAAGATCTTTTCTATAATGTGGTTCAAACCAACTAATTTCATTATAGATCCCTTAAAAAAATCAATGTGTTATCAGGTTGAGGTCAATACATTTTCACCCTAAAAGGATCAATAAGTTACTAATACTAAAAACACAAAAGCATCACATGTTTTTTTTTCAGCCACTTCCCTGCAATCTCAGTTCACAAACCCGGCAGGCCAGCACATGCTCATCACCTTTAAAAACAACTAAAGAAGGAAAGATCTGTCCGATCCAATGTTTAGTCCAAGGCACAAACAGTAAACAATAGTATTATCGACTAAACTGTGGATGGACAAGGCACTAAAATACATGTCTGTTTGTTTGTCTGTCCTATACTGTACAAAAACACACACACAAAAAAGAAGCTCCACCATGTTACATGTTGGTATATTGACTTTTCTAAAATATTAACCAGACCAGCCAAACATGCCAAGATTCCTCTTTCTCTGACTCTGGCTCAACACATAAACACATTCCAGGCAGAGCATAATAAAACAAGCCCTTCTCTCCAAAGAAGCCAAGCCAAACCACAGGAGCAGTGCTGTTCGGCTCAACTGTGGCCTCCAGGTAGCCACTGTGCTACTGTGTTAGCCAAGCCAGATCGCTCTCCATGCCTGCTAATGTGAGCACTCTGGAAAAACTGGACTCCAAAGTAAGTCAGTGGAGCATGGAGAACACACACACAAACACACACACACACACACACGTACATGCACACACATTAACCCACACACATGCATGATTCTTGGCAACTGTACCATCTTTGGGCTGAGAGAATTTCTGGGTCAGAGTAATGCAGTTAATTTAGCAAGACAGGGTAAAGGCTGTAAGGGAGAACATTGCTACTAGTGAGCAATACTCCCCACTCCAAAACACAGACACACACACACACACGTTTGTGCAGCTATTCATAACCAATTCATGTATAACCCTCAACTTAAACTAGACCATTAATGACATTTTACCTCATTAGAAAAGGTTTTGGTCCCCATGAGGACTAACGGTCCTGGCAATGTCAGCGTTTATAAACAGAAAGGTCCCCAAGAGGTAAGAAAAACATGTCTGACACACACACAGACACACACCCACTAAGAGGCACGCATATCCTGATGCATAATGTCATGCACATTAGTACTCAGTTTGAATGCTGTCACTTGGTGCTGCTGCTGCTGCTGGAATGAGTCATTTGAGCTAATGATTTGTTCCTATATAGAGCAGTTCTAAGAGCTGCTATTGATCTGTCTTTCTATGACTATAGGAGATTGTGCATTGGTTTGTGTGCCTGCCTAAATGTGGGTTGTGTCTGCATGTATGATAGAGATGTTGTCAATTTACTAACATAGAGCAGAATGCCTAATAATGCCTTTTGAGGACATTTGTGCAAATTTAAGCCCCAAATCCTCTTTGACCAGAAATCCTCAAGAGGAAAAGACACAAGGGCAAAAGCTGAACATGAACAATCTGAGCTGGATTTACTAATTCTTTCAACATGGTTTTGGAAAGCAAAGGTCACTTGGTGTTAATTTTAAAAATGAACATCTCAACCATAAGCTTTTCGGCTGTGGCTCAGGAGGAAGAGCAGGTCGTGCACTAATCAGATGATGACGAAGTGTCCTTGGGCAGTCTATTTACCGTTTACTCTCAGACAAACTATTAAAGACAAAGTGTTGTGTGAGTTCTGTATGTGTGAGGGTGTTGTTTGATTTCAGTGTGTCAGCATGCTGTGGCTGTCTCCAGTGGTCTCAGGTGCCTGTTTGTAATTAGTGTGTATGCAAAGAATGCAGAAATAGAAATCTCACAGGACCCTCGCATTCACAAGCACACAAAGACACACTTGCATGCACACACAGTAGACTTACACATGCCAATACCAAACACGTATAGACACAGAGGTCTCTTGAGAGGCATTAGACAGTCTAGTCATGCGGGTAAACATTTGGATGAAGCAGACCAAATTAAGAACACTCCAGAGACGGATCATGAGGGCACTCAGCAGTGGCTGAATATCACAAAGCACTGTCGGACAAATGGTCTTTAGAGCTTTTCCAAGAGACAATGGGAACAATGAATTCAAGATACATGTTACAGCCATTTAACAACCTCATGATAAATCTCTGTTTCCTTTTATGACAGGAAGAGTGATGTGGCGCACATTACATCAGGCTGCAGCAGGGCAGCCCGCACGCCGCCTGCTGTTCCACTGTGTCATAGATTACAAAGGTGTTGCGCAGCTTTCAGTGCTCCTGCCAGTGAAACATACCATCTTTGTCCTTGTCATTTCCCTGGAAATTGAGGTGAGGGTTCAATGGTTCCTCGTTACCCATCACAGACAGCAGCAACAGCAGAGGCAGCACTTGGCGAAGGTCTTGTGTCAGCCTCATCACACTGACAATACTGATCATCGAGAACACCCAGCGGTTGGGTTAATTCAGGTTAAATTATCAACATCACAAAGAAGGAAGCTTGACTAATCACTCAGTTGATGTGATTCCCCATTCTCTTAGAGATAAATGGAGGTCAAGCTGCAGCAGGTTGGTCCAGTCTCTTAGCAAACAGACAGCGTGTGCATGCCTGTGAGTGTACAACGGCTGGAAAGCTGCTGTGGTACCATCTCCTGTAGGAGCTTTACAGAAAAAACTATTCATTTTTCATTACTGACCATAAGAAGGGACATGATTCAATATTATGGTAATAAATTGCTTCCACTCTTAAATATCTCACTCAAGGGAGGAGAGGCAGAGCTTAGACAGGGCACAGCGCCAGACAGTCCAGGTACCAGCCTTGGCCTACACACACACACACACACACACACACACACACACACACACACACCTTGATACAATAAGTAGGTTACAGCATGTGTAGTTATTTTAGGATTATGTTTTATTTTCATACTTTTCCCCATCATTCTTTGTGAACCATTGTGAGTTCACAAAGAAGGATGCAGGATATTTTTGGGCTGCTACTAATAATGACTTCTTTAATAAATTTATCTGCCAATTTTCTGGATTGTTATTAATGGTTGGTCTGTGAAAAAAGCCTATTATGATTTCATGGAGCCCAAGGTGACATCATCAAATGTACTGTTTGTTTGAACAACATTTCACAAATTAATCCATCCATCCATCTATTTTCTGTAACTGCTTATCCTCATCAGGGTCACGGTGGGGGTGGAGACTATCCCAGCTGACTTTGGGCAAATGGTGGGATACACCGTGGACAAGTCGCCAGTTGACACATAAAGACGAACAACCATATGGAGCAATTAGGAGTCTACGGAAATTAAACAATTAACCTATTGTGTTTTTGTCTGGACTGCAGGAAGAAACCGGAGTATCCAGAGAGAACCCACACAGACACACACAGGAGAAGTCCACACAGAAAAGCTTATCAGTATTATTAGTAAAACCAAAAACCCACTTACTATCCACCTGATCAGATCATAGTATGAGGACCATAAAATTATTGGAGTGAAGGTTGATTTGTCACCCAAAACACCTTTATGGAAAAATAAACTCGTACCAATATTCTCCGATAATAACATTTTTAAAACCTGGCATGATAAAGGAATAATGTATTTTGAACAATGCTATAGCAATGGGACTCTTATGTCCTTTGAGCAACTAAAAGCTAAGCATGACTTGTCCAACAAACACTTCTTTTGTTATTTACAACTGAGAACATTCCTGAAAAAAAGCTGGGGGGAACAAATGACACTACCGAACTTGACAAAGATGGAGGAAATATTTCACAAGAATAAACGTCCAAAGCATTTTATTAGCCATGTGTACTTAACAATACTGGAAGAGTATCCAAAACAAAGCATACATCGATCAAGGGAAAGGTGGGAGTCTGACCTGGGCATTGCAATACATGAGGACCTGTGGTCTAGCCTGGGTCACAATAGTCTATTCGCCACTACTAATGCCAGATTCAAACTGGTCAACTACAATTTTCTCCACCAACTTTACCTCACCCCTCAAAAATTACATCGGTACAATCCCTCAATTTCAAATATCTGTTTCAGATGTGGCACTGCTGAGGGTACCATGTTACACTGCACGTGGCAATGTGCTAAAGTATGATAGCTGGTATGATATATGCAACACGCTAACTAAAATCATGGAAACACAGATTCCATTAGATCCGGGACTCTGTCTTTTAGGAAATACAACAAACTTGAATTTAACTCAGAGTTCCAGGAAATTTGTTGAGATAGCTTTTACTGTTTCCAGAAAATGTGTCGCACTAACCTGGAAGTCGGACTCCCCCGTCTCCATATCAAAATGGATATCAGAAATGATGACCTGTTTACCTTTAGAGAAGATTACATATGCTGTAAGAAATAGATATGACACCTTTTTAAGGATCTGGCAACCTTTCATTGAGTATATTGGAACATTGCCCCTATCAGCTGTAGACTCTCTGTAAACCTTGAACTGGTTCAATATAAACTGATAATAACGTCCAGGTATTATTTAAGATGAAGAGTTTTTTTTGTTTGTTTTTTTAACAATTCTATTATCTTTACTAGTATTTATTTGTCTGTTACTATCTCTATCTGTGTTACTTTGTCTGTGGGAATAAGTTGTACTGTTCTATAACTGAAAAACTTCAAAATAAAGTATTCAAAAAAAAAAAGAAAAACTTATCAGCTGATCTGTCTTGTAAAACTTCGTTCGCAGCTTTTGTTTGGAATAAGGGACGATTACTAACAATTAAAGTGGTTTAGATTATATGGCTAAAATAGGTGTTCATTTACAACTTCTGGACTGTCTGACTTCTCATGTTCCTTTACCTGTTGAGCTCCAATCTAGCAGTATCTTCTCATTTGGAAAATGCTGCCATACCCAACAGCAGTAATGGCCAAATCTATAAATATCCAGATTTTTTATTTTTTAAGTTTTTCCTTTAATACATCCACCCACCCACATACACACACACACAGAGAGATACATGCACAGATGTGTTACTATAACATCATAAAGTTCTACACTAAAGCCTCATGCTAATGAATCCCCCTGAAACCCCAGCACTCATAGTTAAGCCTCATTGCTTCACGCTGACAGTGTTGTGAGTGCTGAAGGGCTCCCTCGCGACTTCTCTCCCATCCCTGCTCCTTGATTTTTCCTCCCTCCCTTCTCTCCCTCCTTTACTTTATTCTGTCCATCTCCAACTCTCTGAGTTATTGTCAGTGCAGACAGGGAGCCACGCCGCATCATTAACCGCCTCTTGCAGTACAGTCTACACCGCCGATGCGGAGAACAAGGCTTTTATGTGCCAGCTGATGGACGGTCTAATTCTCTATTAATGGGGGCAATGCAGCCTCATTGCTCGTTAAAAATGAATGGAGACAAGCTCTCTGCACTGATAATTACACATACACACACCTGGGCACGGCCGACCCTATATTACTGACAACAGTGGGCACTGAGACACATACAGTGAGATGCAAGCAGAGAGGAACAGACAAACAGAAAAACAAGTCACTAACATATAAGTACAAGAAATATTTTAGAAGACTAACAATAAATTTGGACTTCCTAGAGTGCCAGTGTAGTGGGATCTCATTCAGGCCATTTTAATAAGGCATAACGGAGAGACAGTGTTTTAAAGTAATCAAAGCAGCAGGATTTGCTTCATAAAGACTAAACTTAAGCCTGTTGAGTAAATGAGAAGCCCTGCCAGTACAAACCAAGATTATTCACAGAGCCAACACAGAAAAAACACACATTTTTAAAAATGACTGATGTTGATAGAGGATAAGTAACAGAAAATAGTGTGAGCTCATGGATTTATTCCATCCGTGTCAAGAGGGAAGACGCTCTTCGACACAAAACATGAGAGAGAAAAGGTTAAATATTTAAAAAGTAAAACAAAAGCTGACAGGAGAGTGCTCATCAACAACATACCGGAGGTGGACTAAAGTACTACAGAGAGAATTAGTTAAAGACAGACAGAGCAAATGGAATGAAGAGACTCAGAGATTGGAGGTTAATGACGGCTGTCTTTGCTTCCATAAAACAACTGTACGGGGGGTGCTGCCATTATGCTAAAGCAGGCAGGTAATTAACTCGAATGCCTAATTAATTCTAATGAAAGAGATGCAGATGACTGAGGCAGAAATATGAAATCATGACAGTAAGAGAGGAAGTGACAGTACGATTAGGAGTGAGAGAGAAAAGTGTGGCGATCACTGAGTCAGTGGCTGGCTGGCTGGCATACAGCACACAGTAGACTGCATTGAGCCGTGCAAATGTGACGGTTTGTTCAATTACAGCTAATTTATGTTTACACAGGAAAGTGGAAAGAAACCTAAACAGGGCCAAATAGCCTGCAGGGCCAAAGCTATTAAATAAAGCAGCGTTTTTTATTGATTGACTTGAATATTAAAAGTGCAGCTACCATCAAGACCTCCTGTTTAACTATGTTCACATGCTCACACAGAGACACAGTGATAAATTGCCCTGGGATGACGGGAGATGCCTGTTCCTGATTCTGTGAGCATTCTCCCCACATGACACACTTCTACCCTTTTCCCTGGCTAAAAGTGCTGAGCTGAGACTTCTGCTAAATCGCAATTAGACAGGCAATCTGCTCAGACCTCATAAATAAATCAGCTCAACAAAAATAATGCTACCAACTCGTAGTCACGCACCCACACCAAGAGTCATCTATCACTGTCTGTGCAGGAGCCATAAACAATATTCATGCTTCTTTTATATTTACAATTATGATTTTGACCTGTGGTTTACTATAATTATCAAATATTCCTGAAAAGTGTAAAATATAGTTTAACAACTCTGCTGAAGTAGAATTATAATGGAGATGGCAGCAGAGCGTTTAGATTTAATTAAGTCTGATGTTAAATGACAAACGTGCTTCTCTTTGTGTGAAAAGCCTGGATAATGTAAGATGCATTACAAGATAATAAGAAAAAGGTGTCATGGGGGAAGTGAGAGTGTGTAGCTGCTTTTGTGTAGCATACTATAATAGTCAGTATATTACAGTGTGGATGACGTGAGAGAAAGAGAGGCACAGAGGAAAAACTTCAAGGAGCATGGTTCATCAGACTGGTGCTCAGCCTAAGCTTTAGGCGGCTAAAACATGAGTCCGTATATTTTTTTCTTATTGTCAACTAATCCCATAACAAAGACCACAGCTGACATTTAATAGATTCTACTCTATGTTTGTAATAATGTTTGCTAAAACTACAGTCCCCAGCTACTCTGGGTAATTATTTTGCCTTTTTTTGAAAAACGGAAATAAATTCAGGACTTTTCCAATATTTATGTCTTCCCTAGCTAGGAGGTACTAGTAATAGCAGCTGTTGCTAGTAGCAACGACTGAACAAACTGTCCAGCAGCAGAGAGCCACAGACAGGGTGGGGAAGTCAGAAACAACTCAGAGACAATACAGACTGTTGGTTTTGGTATTTTCATGCCATTTGTTGACTATAGCAATAAATGTAAAATATCCACAGCCTTATCCTTTAAGGAACCCATTTTGCTGAATGTTAACTTGTGAATTCAGATGCAATTAAAAGACAAAAAAAGGGATTGTGGAAAAGAGAGAACAATCAATCAATCAGACTTTATTTGTAAAGCACTTTTCATACAAAACTTCACAGAATATCTGCAATCAGTTTAGCGCTAATCAAACTCATACTAGCTGCCTGAAGCTAATGTGTTGCTGATACAACATTGTAAGGAGTTAACTGATCATTTACAGTTGGGTTAGTTGGTGTATTTTAACCTTTTACTTTTATTACAATTACACAATTATTGTACTTTTAGGAATCCAGTTTCCATGTTATTGCACTAAAAAAATGTTTACATCATCTTCATTTGTTGATTATGAGATGGTGTCTGGTAGAGCCCAGCAGTTCTTGAGGTTACACACCAGCCCTTATGTAATTGATGTTTAATTGATTGAGCCCAGGCAGAGTCCACAGTCGAGAGGGTGGCTGAGGTGTGCTTAATTTCCTCACAGGCAAAACCTACAAGCGAGACATTCCTCAGCTGGTTTCATCTTGTGTCATCCCCTGGTACCAACTGTTCCCCAGGCCAGTAAGAAGCTCTAAATCTGACTCTGCAAATACTACCATTAATTTCAAAAGGTCCAGCTCAACTGGATCCTTCCACTGATATCCTTTGCAAATGAATCTGTGTGATGCTTTCTGGAGATCATTAAACAGTATAAGAGTTTGTGTCTACAAATGTTGAGGAAAAAAGTCAGCTTTGAAAATGCAAAAATGATGTTGATTTAGAAAAAGGAAAACAAGTTAAAGGCAACGCCAGAGAGAAAACTTAATGCAAGATATTGTCTTGTAACACATACGCTATTTTAAGATATGATAATGGTGTTTTGGGTTAATGAAAACATACATTTCAACAGCGCATTATGTACCTCTCATTCAGCAAAACACCAAGTTATGAAAATAGTAATTCATGCAATATCACCTTATCTGCAACCAAAACATTTCACTCCACATACCACTATTTCCATTCTGTCTTTGAAAAACAGTAATGACTTCTCTCTACAGGACTGAAACACTTTGTGAACAACATAATGAAAAAAGGACGAGACATTCTCCATCACAAAATGACCCAATACAAATCGCAGCATTGTGCAAAAGAGCTTGAAAGCCAAAAGATGACATCCTGTTTCAAATGGAAAGTGTTCTGTTCAAAATGACAGTTGTACATCACATATTTTGTTCCTTTTTGCCACTTTCAGCGGCAGAGGATGAAGACACCCAGAGCTGAATAAATGAGTTTAATGTTCATTCATTTTCTTCACTTTAACAAAATCTCCAACTGATGAGACACAAAACAAAGGGCGAAAGGTTTTATTATCTAAATCTCAACATAGAGGCCATGAAATGAGTGAAAGAGTGCACACACACACACACACACACACACACAGACTCACAAAATGTGCATACCCAAAAGCCCCAAATGCCAACTGGACAAATGAAAAAGATAAAAATCCAAAATGTGTCAAAAACTCTTTGGAAGCCCTCTGGAGGTCGGGTTCATGTGTGTAGATGTGTGTGAGCATTTCATGCTTGTGTGTCTGAACAGGAGAGAGGTAATGAGAGAGATGTGCTCTGTCCAGCACAGACTTGTGACCCACAACCACGGGCAACAGATTCTGGATCATCCTTCAAATTCATTATTCCACAGGCCATGAATACCAAAGAGGAAAAAGAGATAGAAAAAGGCAGACGGCGAGCCAGCCACCAAAACAAGACCTATTTACCCTATCATACAATCTGTTAGCACTGACAGATTACCCCACATCACTGGGCTCAACATTGGTCTATGACAGTGCACACTTCACACTGCTTCTCTCCCTCTCTCTCTCTCTCTCTCTCTCTCTCTCTCTCTCTCTCTCTCTCTCTCTCTCTTTCTCGCCCTCTTTCTCTTGGTTTCCATCTTTTATGGCTCCCTGGGAATCCAAACCTACTACTACTTCCATCAGACAAAGATCTAGAGGATTTAACATCAGGTTTGACAGGGAACATAGGTAAACAGTTATTGAAGATGAAAAGAGGCATTGTCAAGTGATGCTCGATGAAGGAAAAGGTCTCGACTTACTCAGCTATTCTATCTCTGTAAACAAGTAAACAGTAAACAACGGAGATCTACAGTGATTTTATCCTTTTTTTAAAAAGAAAACAAAGAAGAAAATATATATCCACATCCAAATAACACAGCCACAAAAGGGCACACATACATTAGAAACAACAGCGATGATGAGCAGCGGGTAAAAAGATCAGAATGGATTATTGATCACATATTTGCAGTCAAATATTATTGTTGTTGTTATTATTATTATGCTCCAATCCAGTTTTACACCCTCTCCCACCATGCCATCTATGTTGATGACATCATGCCAGAACCATGTTAATTATCACTATTACTTTCCATCACTCCTGTCCTACCTCCTCCCTCTTTCTTCACCTTTCCACTTACCTCCCTCCTTCTTTCCTTACTCCTACTGCACCCTCCAACCTGACAGACAGGCACCTCCACCTGGTTCATTATGTGTCTTAGCGTGAGACTAGCCTCTCCTGTTTTGCTCTGACTCCCTCCTGGGGTGATCCAATCCTCCCCTCTCCTGAACCCCACTGCTAAAAGTCAGTGGTTCAGGCCTCCTAGGACAATATCAGGTCTGCTGTCCATCTGTCACAACAATGCGTGCCAGAACCACACATGCAGATCCCTGAGTACAGAGCTATGATGATTCAAATGATCATTGGACCTATTATTTAAACCTGAGTCTAATACATCAACAAGTCCATTGCTACTGGAACACTGCTTATGAGAGAGAGAATTTGCTCTATCATGGCTGCTGTAAGATATGCAGATATAAAAGAATAACCTAGTGAAAAGATACTGGGATTGCAGTCTATTAAATTACCTTCTACAATGATTCAAAGTGTTGAAGCCCTCCATATTATAACTGCCTCAAAGGACATATGGAATAAATGTGCCGAATTGGGGCTAAAAGAACAAAGATTTTGCTTTAATAACAGTCAATTTGTATTTTTGGCATATCTTAATGAAACTAGCGGAGTTATATATGTGCGTCATATGGGTTTGCAAACGTGTGGCGTGCTGTGCTGTGCCACTGTGAGGACGCAGTCATCTAATCTAAGATCAAGCAGCCTTGGAAACCTCCTCATTGGTTTCCACTGGGAACAGGATGGAAGGCTGAAGTCCAAATCCATCCATCCACATCACTCGATCTTCCCTCCCTCTCCCCTTACACATGCATCTCATGTCTACTTCTGGTACTTGTTAGTTCTCCTTTTCTGCACATGTTATTCCACATTGGAATCACTTTAAGTTTCTCACTGGATTACAGACCCATGATCTTAAACTTCTCATACGTCTATTGTCAGTAAAAACGACGTTATGTCCATGTACATGCTAATACAAAAGGATATCAAAGTAAATCTTGTCATGCTTCCTTGGAGGAAAGGCATAACGGCAGATGATGCCTTAATACAAGGTCAAGTATAGAGGGTTTGCATTCAATGTTCTAGACAAAAGCCTGGCGGCGTCTTAAAAATGAATTTAGATCACGTTCTGAGTCCCGTTTGACGGCATGCGAATCAGATGAGTTGCCATTAATGATTCACAGCAGGTCTGGATTTGCTGGAGGTTCCTGGCAGATGAATGACGCTATTTTCTAGTTGCTCCAAGGTTAGCAAGACCTTAGTGTGCATGCTCCTGGGGCTAACTAAGTCTTATCATTACAGGCCCCAGCTGCTAGCTAAGTTACTATTCTCAACCCAAGGCATGCCGTTCATCCATCTGAAGACGAGAGGTCAAAGAAAGAGACACAGAGTGATTCATAGATACTGATTCAAAGTGTGGTATCAGGCTTAAGGCTTTTCTTTGGATTTCACTGCATCCTTGTATATAAATTAATTCTCCATATCAGATGTCAGATCTTAACTATGTCAATGGTCATCTGACACACATTAATTAATCTCAGGCTTTAATGTCTCACCCTTGTATCTTGTTTCACTTCCTGCAATTAGGGATGAACCAATTAATCAATTGGACAACTATTTTGTTAATTAACCACTAAAGTGATCACTGGTTCCAGCTTCTCAGATGTGAGTATTTTCTGTTTTCCTCACTTTCACATAATTGTAAATTGAATACATTTGTGTCATAGACTGTTGACTGGACCCAAAGAAGAAAGCCAAACAAAACAATTTAGAAGGAACAGACTGACATTTTCCAAAATGAAGTTATTTGCTTTTTCTTCCTGAGAGAGTGAGATAAGAAGACCAATACCACTCGGGCATGTCTGTAAAATACAAAGCAACAGCTGGGAGATGGCCATCTAGCTTAGCAAAAACACTGGGAGCAGGGGGGGAAATAGCTAGCCTGATTGTTCCAGCTAAATGTCTTTTAGCTGTAGCTTCATATTGAACGGACTGATAAGAGAGCAGTATCGATCTTCTCATTTAACTCAAGAAGAAGCAAGACTAGGCACTACCAAACTATTCCTTCAAGCCTCGAGGAAATTGTGATGAGCAATTTTAGTATTTCATAACATTTTAAACACTAAGGAAGACTAGTGAATTATTCAATTTAATCAATAGTTGAATTCACACATGTAGCTCAGACACACAAATACATACGCGATACATCTTACATACATCATACATCTTGTTTTTGTAGAAGTCAGACTCTGAGATTGGGGGTTTAGTACCTTGCTCAAGGGGTGCTGAGTGCCACAACAAACCCTACACCAGTTATCCCCCAGGCCACCAACTATAATACTTTCAATCAAAAAGAATTTAATAAAGTCTTCTCATTTTCTCTGCCTGCTCCATCCTCAATCTCTTCTTCATTTATCAATCTCTATCCCTTCTGGGAAATCACAGTTGATCCTTTCTCTCACCACATCCCCTCACCTTTAACTCTCCACCCCATTTGTCCATTCCCCTTAACCTTGTGAGGCAGACAATCAATCAGTTATCCATCAACATTTGTTTACTAATCAATTCCAGCCACCTGATCACTTTCCGCTTCTTTCTCCGTCTCTCTTTATCTTCTCTCTTTCCACGCTTATCCATTTTTTCCCCCCTCTCCTCTTACTTCCGCTCACCTTTGTTGATACCCTCCCTCCATTGCGGTGCTCTTTTAAGGGAGCACTGGATCAAAGTCATGAATAAGGTGGGTTAGCCACAGGCATGTAAGCTGATGTGGCTACTCTCCTCCTACCACCCCCTATTAAAACACACACACACACACACACACACACACAAACATCTGCAGCTTCCCACTCAAAGTCTGACTAAGACTCACGCCCACATGTACACACAAACAACACAAACACTAACGCACACTCACAAGTCATCTATTCTGAATATAGAGCCCATTTCAGCTGTATAGGCTAATTCTCCACTCAGATCAGATGTCTGGTGTTCATTGATGTGGGAGGAAAATAAAAGCACAGATTTCAGAGTGTGGTAATTCCATTTCCTTTTCACTCCATATCTGTACTCTCAGCAGGGCAGAACGCTACATGTGTAAATGTACACATCCACTTTTATACCAAGAACATGTAATGCATTTAAGTGTGGGCCAACATCAATAAAAACCTGACACTGAAGCCTTTTTGTAAACACACGTATGGATATATTCACAGAGCTGCATGCAACCTCTGTATACACTCTAAATACGATTACGAGTCATACAGTAGCACACCTGGAGGGGCTGTCAAAAAAAATCTGACCCGTACAGTAATCAACCATTAAAGTTCAAATTTTCACTCGTGGAATGGGCCATGCCTTATCCTTCAGTGGGTTTCCCCCTAAAGACACTGTTTACTGACTTTGTTTTACACAGCAGCCTTGTGATGTTAACTGAAGCAAGGTGGAGGATGCACCTTATGTAAGCAGAACATAAGAGGATTTCACCTGGTGAAATTTACTGGCGTGCTGAGGCAAAAAGCAGGTGGGACCGAGAAAGGCAAGCATAAACTGCAAGATCATAAGAATTTAGCTTGTGGGCTAAAACCAGCATTTTTTTATGAATTTAAAATCACACAACATTTTATCAAACACTTTATTGTCACAACCCTCTATTGATGACCTTGCAGTCACTGTTACCAAGCAGCAGCCTTTCATTTTTGAGCTCTGCACAACAAGACTGGGTCACTTTGCAGCCAGCAGCAAATACGTTTTGTACTGTTGGTCATAGAGATGAATGGAAAGCAAAATCTGGTGTGATTGTAGCCTAAACATACTTTAGGTCAGACTATATTGTTTGTATTCAAATTCATCGAAAGTATTTTTCATGTTATTTGAATGAATCTCATTGGACCACCATAATCCTTAGAGGCAGTGATTCTAGGAAAAAGAATGACTGAGAACAAGTGTTCAAAATAGAAGAAAAAGAGTGAACCTGAGTGATGAATCCAGACATCAGATGTAAAATGAAATGGTAGAGGGTAATGAACTGCAGAATATCTCTGTATGTGTCAGACAGCTTGTCTGTATGTCCATCTCATGGTACCTGAGGGGTGAACTGTTGTCAGTGCTGCTATTTAGACAACCTGCACCTTAGGGCTCAGCCAGCCCATCTCCTTCACATGAACTCATCTAAAAGAAAAAATAAACACAACTTATAAAAGGGACAGGAGCTGTGGAAAAGGATATGAAGGTGTACATGAAAAGAGGAGAGCTGGGAGTCATACAGAGTGGGAAGGCATTTCAAAGGAAAAATGAAGCTCAGGACTTGAACCCATGTAGACCAAATAAAAAAAAAAGATGATGAGCGATGGTAATACGAATGACGTCTGAGTTACTCAATCGGCACATTATGATAATCCCACTCATTGTGATCTTCATATAATCTAATCTCCTCAAAAGGTACAGCAGCATGTGTTCCCAACCCTCTCTGACTCTTTTTACATAATCAGGGCTACTTGACCTACCATCTCTTTCTGCGCCTCCTCACTTACACAACTCTCCCACCTACGACACTCTGCATCTTTCATGTCCAAGAATCATGGAGCGGGGAGAGAGGGAAGAGAGAGAAAAAGAACTGTAATACTCTAACATCAGTATATATAGCTGTCTGCTACTTATGAGTAAGAGAAACAGAGTTTATGAGTAATTCACTGAGTCAAATACACATGTCTGTTCAGAACCTGCAACACAGTTTGTTAACACCACAGATGGATTTCTATTGTATGGTGGAATATACTTGTCCAGGGTGTAACTCGCCTCTCGCCCAAAGTCAGCTGGGATAGTCCTCCACTCTGACCCTGATGAGGATAATAAGCGGTTACATATAATACATATAATGGGTGGATGGGTGGAATATATTGTGTAGTGAGGTGGGAAAATATCTTTAAATGACAAATATAAATACATTTCAAATTCGTAGTGTTCCTAGCTCATCACCGCCTCCACTCTTCCCTTTCACACTTATCATCTCACTTATTGTGTCTTTTGAACAATGTCGACGACCCTGGTACCAAAAATAGCTCTTTCCACCTCCCACCCGCTTCATTGGGACAAGGGCTCATGGAAAGGGGTCAAGGGGGTGAAAGTCAGTCCTCGTCAATCTGGAAGATTCTGTCAGCTGGTTGCCTGCAGCCACTTCTCTGCCAGTACTGCCCCTCCAAATGACTCTGCCATGACAACCCTGTACCAATCAAAAATACTGTTCTTGTGACCCCACAAGCTACCTGGAGCACCAACTGAAGGTAAGAGACAGACAGACTGATTACACAGCCTGTCTCTAGGTCATTATACAGCCTTGTCTAACCCTGTCTATCCCTTCATCTTCCTCCTGCTCGCCTTTTCTTACACCTCTCCTCCCCTTTCCATCTGAGAGGCCTTTGACCCCCATTACTTTTTTGGTAAATAACACAGGAGCCCTTTTGGAAAGATGAGTGATAGCAGAGCGGGATGAAAGTGGGGTGAAAGGAAAGAGACGGTGTGAAAAGGATGAAGAGGATAAGTTAACTGAGCCGGTCTAAATGGGCTCCGAACCTGAATCAGAATGAACTGGCAGAAAACAGACAAGTGAAGTGAACAGAGGAGATTGGAGAGGACATTAGTTTAAGTCAAAAGAAAAAGGGAGAAAGAAATACAGAATGAGGCACTAGTGCATGCACAGATGTAATGTGGATGGCAGCAGTATCGGTAGCAGCATTTGGTGCTACCGCTGTTACAAAACTGTCACCCCTGACCGAGAACTTTACACACTCACTGTGAATAATACACCATGTTTACTTTAAGCTAGAGTAAATGATTCTTTTCTGACATTTTAAGATTCTTTTACAACCATCAAGACAGACGGTAATTGCTTCGCACAGCGGCAAACTGCTGGGATCAATGCGGCTTTAAGTTACCATATCCGCTGGGAAACTAGTAAATATTATAAGTAATCAGTCTTTAGTTTCACGTTGTGAAGAATGCTCACACTGAGCTAGTCAGCTTCGGCACATTATCCCCGTCTTCCTCAATATCACTGGTGTGAATTTAATTACCCTTGCCATGACAGTTGGGTGTTTTTTTTGTTTTTAAGGGCAACAAAACCACACATGCATAATCAACAACACAAAAAACATAAATGTTCACTTGCAATTTTTTTTTCCTTCGGGGGAAAGTCATGAACAGGATTGACTTCAATTAGACTCTCTTAATCTTTTATCCTTAAATGTTTTTATTTGACTGGTGCTTTGTATTAATCTCTGCAGTGCAGAACTCAAAGAATAAACATCCAATATGTTTGCGGGAGACAGCTACTGTAATAATAATGTGTATACATATTCATACACGTACTCTATATATTCTCACTCCAAGGGCATGTGTGTGTGTGTGTGTGTGTGTGTGTGTGTGTGTGTGTGTGAATGTGTGCATTATTGTACACAATTGCTTCCCTTCTTTCACCGACAGTACACTCATCATGTCTGTCGCTCCCCGTCCTATGTTGATGAATAATAGATGGTGGCAGTACAGTAAGAATCAGAGACAGAGCAGTGATAGATGAATGTTTCATGCTGCCATTCGTTCTTTATATGAATGTCGGAGGTATCTCCATGCCTGTCTGCTGGCTTTCAGCAACAATGGCACTCCATCAACGTCCTGTGCATCTTTCATGTGCATATACCCTTTCCCGCGACGTCATTTTCTTCCCTGCCCGTCTGCCCTCTATGAAAATCCAGATCTAATAAAAATAATGAAGCAAAAGTTTTAAACTCTTGTGTCTTTGTGGTATTTCATTCAGCTGGGGTAAAGGTCAGATTTTGCAATCTGCCTTGACCTGATGCTGTAAAAGGCTTTTCAGCCTCTGACAACTGAACTGGTACATTGTCTATCTTTATGTCTGCTAGCTTTAAAAACAAGACTAAATGAATTTTGAAAGAATAAATGACACTTCCTCTTACTAATACAAGGCTGTTCAAAAACAACAAAACTAGTCATGGCTTAATTCAACAGAAGTTTTACAACTATTTTACAGCTTTGTTACATAGCAGCAACAGTAACATAGTCTCGCTTTTCAGGTTGACATGTTTTTCCTCTGTGTGTCCATGTGTATCCACAACACTGCAAGGGAACCCTAAAAAGAAATCTGAACTATGCAGAGAAAACGGAGGTGAGATTATTGATTTTGTGGAAAAGAAGAGGCTGAAAACGGATGTGTGAATTTGTCATCTGAGGAGAGCCTCGGGGGGAAATAGCCGGTGCAATCAAGAGCAGAGAAGAGCCTGTAGGGAGGCATTCACACACATAAACACACGCATACACTTCTTTATAAAGACAAAAAGGAGAGCAGGCACAAGACAAAGAGATAAAAAAAACAAATAGGAAGCTCAAAACTAATGAACCAAGAAATGGATGTCCAATTTGTCTTACGCGCACCAACCCAAATTTCAACTAAAAGATGACAAACAGACTTTGTGAAAGCCAAGAGCTATTTGGGGTAACAGCTGGTTCCTGTTTATGTTTCACAAAAGCGGCATCAAATAAAGCCATGTGGATGACAATCTGACCGTGATATATAGTCACACTGTTCAATTAGAGCCACAACAGGTGTCTGATGTAGACAGAGGGCACACAAAGTGAGTCACTGTATATCAAATCAGATGCGCCGTGCAGAATGAAGAATAGTTTGATTGACTCCGCTTTGCTCTTGAAGAGAAAAGACAGGGAAGAATAAAAGAGAAACACACTTTTGCAACAGTTTTATCAGGTCACCTCAGTAATTAAACACATACAGCTGTGGTTACAAGAGAGAGAATGTGAGAGCCAGAAAAAAGAGAAAGACATACCAAGTGATAACGAAACAGATGGAGACACATTTTTGGAGCGAATTTAGGATTAGGATACACTGAAAATGGAGAGAGGGATCTTAACACACCACCACTGATCCTCTTAGGTCTGAATCTCTGCTGCCGCAGCTCTGAGTGTGTGTATGTGTGTTATAACTATGTACTCAACACATAATTCTCATTTACAGCCTAGGGTTACCACGGAAACACATACAGCCGAGCAGGAAATGACATGTTTAAAAATATGACACACACACAAAAAAAACAAAAAAACGCTGTAACACCTCATCTACATGTGTGCGTTTTTCAACTAGCGCGTGTGTAACCGTGTGTTAAAATATACACCAAGTGTGTATTATGCACGATGTGTGAGAGTTGCGCTGTATGAATGTGAAGGGGCTGCGGGAGGAGACAGAAGGAGAGAGATGTGTTGAGAAAGGGGAGATAATAGGAGCGAGGGGAGGTGGTAGAGAGGGAGGGCCTGATGATGGGAGTGTGGATGGTTTCTATTTTTAGCCTGCATGTGTGATATATGCCAATAGGTGTTCACGCCACAGAGTAAGAGAGGCTTTGGCAGGCTATGATACGTCTATTCTGTGAATTTTTCACATTTGAAAGTCAATACTGAAATACTAACTTTGTCTGGTATCATTAAATTGAACTTCTGTAGAGATAAAACTACCGTAACTAACATAATTACAGTCCATTTTTCAGACGGGTGACTGAAGATAACTGTTGCCCCCAATATTTTCTTCCCATGCCAAAAGGCAAAGGTGCCGAAAGCCTCCATAAAACCAAGTAAATTGAATGTGCTGAAATTAAATTGAGTGCACTATGGAAGCAGCAGAAAGAAAAAAAATCATATCATAATGAAATCAAATCAGGATTATATCCATAAAGCCCTTCAATCACTCGTTAATCCCAAAATGATTGGGCTTTGAAAGAAAAGACACACACACATTATGTGACATCAATCAATAAATCCAGATCATGGAGCAATATCAAAACATCCCAACAGTAACAGATCCAGACAATTTCTCAAACACCATGCTAAACACAATAAATCAGTCCTGAAGGTAAGACGTTATTATCAGTGATAGCACAGAGAAAGTCAGATCTATTTTGGCCAAATTATGGCTTCCCTTTCTGCGATACATCTTTTGTTTGTATTGCTGCAGTGCAGGGGCCACAATCACTTATTGGATTATATGGCTATCACATCAATCACACTGTGCTGTGACTGGCCTCCACTTACCAAAGCATTTATCTGATCATCCTCTCATAAATGGCTTGATGAATTGCACCGTCCTCTGACTTTGGTCTAATCATAATTGCATCTGTCTCCAATGGAGACTGTCTCTTGTCCCCTTTCTGTCTCCGTCTCTCTGAATCATTCTCCGGAGGGGATCATGCACAAACAACAGAACTGAGCATGAATGGCAGGGACAGACAGAATTATCAGTATCTATTGTAAGTTATGTATCATTGCAATTTTAATATTCAAAGCATAACATGGTGGTGTCTCTGTGAGGCACCAATAATTCATTAATAAAAACCATAATTACATGCTCACTACCATGACCATGGTAACATGCCCATGTTTAACATATTTACCAGGTTGACAGGAACTTGTGTTGGAGGTATGATAAATCAAATTTTTGGACAAAGAAAAATTTTGACCTGATGATGGTTCTTCAAAGTTATTATATTTCATCCTGGGGGGGACATAAATGTCTGTATCAAATTTCAGGCCAATCCATCTAATAGTTGTTTGACACAGATGGATCACTCATGGTAGTGCTAGGGTAAAAAAGCCAAGAGGTTTACTATGTAACTTGTCATTTATATAGTTTACTATGTATTTACCGGTATATTTTAGTATGGACCCTCAGTATGCGTATGAAAAAACTGAATAAGAGCCTCAGGTATTGTTGGACTTGGGCTGAGTTGCAGACCTCTCTTATAATCACTACAACCTTGTTTCGTTAATCAATTTAGTGTCGACACCAATGGGGCGGCAGGTGAAGATTAGGAGACAATCATGACCAAGAAAACTAAACGTAACACAGGCGAGATAAAATGATGTTTTACAAGCAGGTTTTCTCTGTAAGGTTGTGAATAAAGAGTAAGATGTAAACAAATACAATAAAATTGAAAGGAAAAAAAATCATCTTTTTTGGAAAGCAACATCATCAGATATTGCAGGACAAACATAGATTATTTGATGTCTGGGATGACATGCAAACAATCTGACTAGTTAGGGCAACAAGCCTCAATGCACTGTGGAAACTGAAGCTCATGAATAACATTGTTTTGTTTTTTCCTGCAGCAGATATTTAACCACTTTGAATCTGCTTCTCTCACTTCATCTTTGCATACATACAAATGCCTGTATACATGCACACACAGGTAGACCCAGGCAAACATGCACAATGATGCTTATACACACATTTGGTACACAGTAAAGCCCTCAATAGCAGCCATCTGTGAATTTCTAAAAGCATTTGGCCAGGTCGTTGGTGTCAGTCTGCTTGTCCATGGGGCCTGGCTCAAATCTGTTACTGTTTCCCAGCATGCCTTCTGTATAGAACACACATCAATGACCTCACGGCTGGAGAGTGTATCACAGGCCAAGTTTATGGCTAAGAGCTACTCTACAGGAAAGGAAAAACATACACAGACACACTTACAAATAGGGATGCAAAGACAACCACAAGTTTTATGTTTTCTACTGTCTTCCAAAAACTCTTACTCTCCTCACCATCTTTCCCCTTTCTGCTTTAGTAGCTCTTTCCCTCCTGATTTGATGGGCAATAGACTGCACGCTTCAACCGTATCTGGGCAGCTATTTGTTTCGTAACGTTCTCTTTGTGTCCTCTCTTTTCCTGTCTTAGTGAAAGTGCAGGGCACACTGGTCAAACTAGTCACTAGTAATGAACAACAATGTGAAGAAACATCTAACAATTACAAGTCTTCAAGGAAGGTGTGAGCTCCGCTCTAGCTGTTTGGAAATGTTGTGGGAGAGAAACAGGTAACAAAGAAGTGAAAGTTGAAATGTGCGATTCACAATTCAACCTATGCTAATTATAGCAGCCCAGGTCTCATCTGCATCTGTTTAAAAGTCACAGCTCCCCGACGGTACAGCTAGAACACAACCAACACTGTCTCCACACTTCTGGAGCTGTGTGATGTCTCTCCTCTGTCACTCACCCTCTAAATTGTTCATGTCTCTTGGCAATTTGGCTCATGCATACATGCAACTCATCATTCATGTGTGAATAGAATAGAGATCATGCATATACAGAGGGGAGAGTGTCCAGAGGTGTGTATGCTCACAGTCTGCACAAGCCAAGGGGAACTACTGGAAAGCTGTTGCTCCAGTTACAGCCACCTGCTGCCAGTCTGGTCCACCTGGCCTGGGGACATTCATTATGGTCCAAAGCACTTGACCACAACATCCATCACTGCAGTCTGATCTATATCCACCCATTAGGCTGCCGCTATCATCACAGTCCAACACTGATTAGCCACATTGGTAATGTGAGTGGATAGGAACCTAGATTGCGTAGATAAATCCCCCCAGGATAACACTGGTGTTTTAGTCATGCAGAGAACTCACTCGGCATGCAGAGTGCTGGTTGTAGAAGAGCACGACAGAGTGCTGTATAAACTATAAAATAAAGAGAGCATGGAATATTAATTTTCTTACAGTACAAGTCACTCATAATTGCCGTCCCCAGTTGGCTACCACCCAGATATATCAATTCATACCACTCACATAAGCAACGGCCTGCCATGGACCTGTCATGGACCAGCTGACAGTTTTAGATGGTTGCATCTATATTATGGTCAACTGTTTGTGTTTTTCCATTTCTGATAAATATCTCACCATCCATATTCTCAAACCTAATATCTATGAGTCACACTGGACCACCTGCCAGAGAAGAGTGGTAATAAGGAAATAATGTATTTGGAAATAGTAACATGACATTTTCATTACTGTCATGTGACCACTTCACTTTAACTAATCACTATAAAAGACCTGACCTGTCGCAGTTTCACCTCATTTTTGGTTTGCATCCATGGCAACAGAGACAGGACTCTGGTGTGATCTGCATAAAGTAAATGGCAGCTGATGGAAATATATTATGAAATATATAATGTTTACTTGCATGTTATCATTCCTCAACCAATGTTATCAAGTGTTATATTGCCCCATTTCCTTCTGGTGCGCCTTGGGAAAAATTATTTAAAGATCCAATTCAGACATAAAGATAAGAGATAAAGTGGGAGAAATGGTCTGCTGGTATCTTTAATAAGCAAAGTTGGCCCATTTGTAGAAGTTCAAATATAAAGCAAGTCTTTATTTCTCCAGGGGATTATTGTAGAACTTAACAGTGGCTGAGATATCTTGTATTTTCTACAGGAACCTGAAGAAATCTGTGTTTTCAGTTGATATTCTTCATTAGATTATATAAGTTGACTGAAGTCAACCAAAACAACAAAAAACAAGAAAAATACAGATCCTTTAAACATTAACATGATAATCTAAAGAAATCACTTGTTAGCAGTAGTCGTAGCTTGACTGTTGGGATTATCGATGTTTGTCATAAGAGCCCCTTGACAGTCTCTCACAGTGAAGTGCAGCCACTGTAGCAGTGCAGTCACTACCTAGATTAATGTAATTAATTTGTCCTCCATTTTCCTCCAAAACAATTTTAAAAATCTTCCCGTAGTACCATATACTGTCATTAAATCTAAGGGAGATTTCAAGCCACTAAACACTGGATACTGCTGTTCCCTACTGTGTTATCAGCCTTGAGTCCCTTTAGAGAAACAGTTCTTATTCTACCAGAGCAGCAGAGAAAAATATATTCATTTTATTGAAGTACAAGCTCTGCTCAGACTTTTTCCACTCCTTTCCAAGAACACTGAAATGTGACAACTAATTTTTTTGGGTATTTCTTAGAAACCAAGATCAAATGGCTTTATATGTCCTTCTGTTTCATCCCTCTACTCCTTATCCTTGGCTTTTGTACTATTAATAATGAAAAGCAGATAATTTTCTTTTTCACCTCACAAACATGCTGGGGAGATGAAATTCCCCTGCTGTGTGTCTACAATGCCGAAGGCTATTGAGCGTAGAGCACAAACTGATAAATTAATTGTAATATAGCCTGTTTTGAGTGGATGTTGAGCGTGTGCACTGCAGCAAGGGGGTTCAAAGTCACAGTGTGTGTGTGTGTGTAATGAAGTCTAAAAGACTTTGTTGTTTCTTCAACATAAATATTACTTTGTAGGTGGAGAGAAAACAAAAATGAGAGGCAGAGGCAGTGGTGAGGTGAGTAAAGCAGTTAAGATGTATTGTTTTATGAGAGGAAAAAGAGAAAGGAGAGAGATAAGAGCCGATAAAGTGAGATTGCATTTAAGATTCCACATGCAATTTAGATTTTCTTTTCTCCTCGCAAAATTAAACATCTTACCATTCATCGATAAAAATGACAACTAAACTAAAATGATTTATGGTACAAAATGAACAATGCTTTGTTGAAAAGATGCTAGAATAAAAAATAAATTGAATGAATAAAAAAAAAACAGGAGTTTCTAAATAGACACTTTTGCCGATTAGATTCATAATAAAAACATCAGCTGATTTTTTTTAAGCTATGACCTCATACCTGAAGCCAGTAAATACAAACTACTTCTGAGTGGAGCATAAATGTTATAACCCCATTTCCGCACACTCAAACTGTCCATAACATGTCCATTTAACAGCATCATATTTCCAGGATAGATCTCTTCTGTATTACACATGTTGAGGTTCTGTCCAATCTAACAAGCCTCGGCAGAGAAACAAAATCAATTTTCTCATGCTGCGCATGTATTCAATTGTCCCTCATGTATAACATTGAAATATATGGTTATGTATACAATACCAAGGTTATGGACCATCTCCCCTTAACAGCTGAAGTGGTTTGCTTACGGTGCATTCAGCATGATATGTTACCAACAGTCAACTGATAGCTTCAGTGATCCTCCCGCCTTGAGAAGTGATTCTAAATCTGTTTTGCATATCAGCTAGAAACTGGATGCGCTCTCTGTTTTTAGCAAGTCACTGATGTGGTGTTAATTCAATGCTAATAAGATTAAAACATAGTGCAGATTGTCTCCTGTGAAATGAGACTGGTTAAAATCCTTTGAGGGGACGTCTTATTGAGCGGCACTGGACCATGGCCTTGCTCCTGACACACAGCGAAGAGGTAGAAGACGGGTTACTCACGAGAGGGGTTTGGAAATTGAATTAATATTGCTGCCAGTCAACTTTTGAAGGGAAAACGGCTTACTGAAATCTATTAATGGTGTTAGTCTATGACTTGACTTTTATGCTCCTCACAGTGCTTGCCGCTGTCAGATGGCACATGGCAGGGTTAATCTCTCAGCATGGATAATCCGCCAAAGACATCTGCATCAAAAAAAGTTGATTCCTTGCTTTGTGAAGGACATATTCAACAGTACGTCCATGTAATAACACAAGAATGGCAATAGAGAGAGCGAGAGAGAGAGAGAGAGAGAACTCCAATACAATATCTGCATCGGGTACAATGTTAGTGAGGAATATAGTTTTTCAATAAACTGCAGAAAATCAAATGTTATGACATGAAATCCACTAAGATCATCCTAAATGAGGCCTGTCAGGGTGGAGAGGAGGAGAGAAGGGAGGACAACCCACACATACACACAGACACACATACGCTAAAGCAGAGGGAACAGCTCCAGAGACAAACATTAATCCACTCGGATTTAGTGTAGCAGAACAATTGCTTTTGTCACCCTGGGTAATCAGCACAGAACACAGTTTATGAATTACAGTACACTCAGAAAGCCATAGACACAGAGAGGATGTATGTGTGTGTGTGTGTGAGTGAGTGAGTGAAATGCATGTATGTCAGTGTGAGAGTGAAAGCACGAAAAAAAAATGGAACAATGACGTCTACCTGTTCAAAAATCCTGGCTGTGAGTCTGGAAAGATTAATCAGAGTCATTCAGACAGCGTTTATCACATTCTCTACAGGGAAATGAGAGGTGATTTATTTCTATAACTTGGCCTACATATATGGAGAACTATCACTCACATTCACTTCAGTCCCCATTATCCACTCAGTAATGAGCGTGTCTGCCCAGTAAACACAATACTGTCTAATCCATAATTGTTTACATACTGGTGTTTGTTCACAGCCAACTAAATCAAGAGCCACTCCAATGATACAACTAAGACAATGCATAACCAAGTGATGGTGTAATCATCCTCTTAAATCAGCCTTTATTTATGCAATATAGTGAAATTAAACCAAGAAAGTGTGTTTGCTACCTAAAAAAGGCACATGTACTTTAAGATTCCTTATTTATCTTCCTTTATTAAAAGAAAAATAAACACTGTTTAGCAATGCAGTCAGGTTTTCTTGTAATTACTTTGAGGAATTTTGGTGTATAATCCGCACCTTGTTTGTATTTTACTCTGAGTGTAAGGGTGGTGCATGGGCTAAGGAAGAACCCTTTCGGGTAGATCTGAATCATTATCATGAACATTGCAAGATAGGTCAATTATAATACATACATATTTTATATATAATATTTGTTTTTTGTATTTGCACAGCATAGAAGATTATTGGCCTTGGTGGAAGTCCTTAACCAAAGTCATGCACAAGTAAAATGTTGACCTTATGATGGTGATAGATAAAATCGATTAGCGATTACCAAAGTTATAAGACTTTATTCTCTGGGGACCGTGAATGTCTATACAAAATTTGATGGCAATCCGTCCAATGGCTGTTGAGATATATTCAGTCTGGCCAGTGGTGGTCTGACTGACAAACTGACACTACCGTCATCATTAGAGCCATGCTGAGAGCTGGCTTAAAATTGGCAAAATGCCAAAACACGAGCCTTAATCTGTTTTAAACAGACAAATCCACCCCCTTACTTCCTAGACCAAAGTCTGAATGTTGCAGAAAATGATAAGAAGGTGTTCGGGTGGGTTTGCTCGCTTAGTGGGTTTGCTTCCACCATGTGTCTTTAGACCCACTCAGTGGGCAGCAGCCATCAGTTGTCCAGGATGCTGCTAAACACCCTGGAAACTGATAATCTCTGACTCATTTTCAGGCTCCTCACTGAGAGCCTGCTGGTAATTGAATTGGAGGAGTGGGCACAAGTGTAGTGGGCTTGGAAAGGCCGTAGCTGAAGGCAATCAGCTGTGACAGACAGAGAGAGACAGATAGAGAGAGAGAGAGACAGGGAGGGAGGGAGGGAGAGAGAGAGACAGTTTCTATAATGAAATGTTCACGTCTTTTTTTTTGCAACACCTTGAGCATCACTCCAATCACTTATGTCTAGTTAGTTGAGATGAAGTTATTCAGGACACAGTGTCCTATGACAGGGCAGCATTTACATGCATGGCACACCAGTGATGAAAAGGGGGGTGGCAAAACAAAGCACACACTTCAAATACCTCACTGAAAGACCATCCCTGTCAATTAGCCTTCATAGTCACATTGGCCATAACAAACTCTCCCCTTGGTTGACAGGTGGCTAGGTAAATGCATTTTGCAGAAGCTTGAAAGGCTTGGCGCTCGATATCTCTTTTCAAAAAATTGGCAACCATCCAGATCTCTGCATGAAAAGAGGGTAAAATACATACCAACAACAAAACAAAGGGGGGGTGAGCAAGCATCTAGCAGAGCTGAAAAGAATCATTTCAGTAAGTCAGATTTTGGAAGGCAAACTGGGGTGCAGTATTGACTTGTGTGACCTCAAACACAAAAACACAAGCAGCAGGTACCAGTTCTACAAGCTTCTATTCCCTTTTTTGATGTGTATAATCTCATTTTATTTATTCTTCATATAGAGATTATTGATTGTTTGCAGATTTCTTTAGAGGTTCTTGGACCAATTTTCAACTGCTGAAAAGGTGGACCATTTTTCAGCTGCTGTGGACAAATAAAGATTACGATAACAGTGTAATTTAAAATTTGTCATCTGTAAAATCATGTAAAAAATGGCCAAGAGGAGACAGGTTGTCTGTCAGTCCACCACTTTAGTCCAACTAAATGATAGATTGCAAAAAAAAAAGTACAAACATTCATCATCTCTGTAGATGGAATCTTACTGAATCCCCTGACCTATTCTCTCCACAAAGGGTCAAAGTTTATCTTATCTTGTGAAAATCTCAAGTTTTTTACAGACATTCAAGATTCCCAGATGATAAATCTATATGACTCTGGTGATCTCTTTTGAATTAATAATTATTAATTAATATCTTGACGGCTGCTGGATGGATTACAAATAGTAAATGGACTGTACTTATATATTTCCTTTCTAGTCTTCTGTCCACAGCGCTTTTACACTACATATCTCATTCACCCATTCATACAATGATGGCACTGGCTGCCATGCTAAGTGCCAACTGCTTGTCAGTTCCAGTATCTTTCCCAAGGACACTTTGACATGCAGACTGGAGGAGCCAGGGATCGAACCACCAACCAGTGGATAATGCCACTATCTGCAAAAAAATTAATGGGCCATCAATCCTTCTTTGGCATGTTTATGTGGGCGTACCAAATATTTAAATAAATTAAATAAACAACTAATATAATGTCTAGCTTTAGTGTGAGTTTGACTCAGCAAACAACCCCAAAAATGTTACCTAACTATTTCTCATTCACATTCAGGTGTAACAGTTTAGATTTGTGATATCTGCTCCTGTCCTCTGGTGTGCCTGACCACCAGGCAATGGACACAGTGTCCCCACCGGTAATCAAGGCAGTTGTAAGTTATGTTCGCTGGTATGAGCAGAACATGAAAATACTGAGTTATTGCTGTGTACCAAGAAATTGCAGACCTGGAAAATTACTTTAGTGATTTTTCTACCTTTATAACAACCTCAGTATCACACAATCAGCAGCCATACATAAAACTAAAAGTGGAGGCACATAATTACTTTAGCAAGGTACACTGAGTTACAGAACATAACTAAACATGTAAACATATGCCTTCACAGTGGGACACAAACACACTAAATACACTGTAAACATTACAAAACACAGGCACACACATACACACAGCCTCAGGATATACATCAGTCTTTTGGGGGGAAAAAAACAAGAAATAGAAAGTAGTCAAAGTTTAGAGTAATTAATGAGGGAGAAGTCAAAGAGAAACAAGAATAAAGGTCTACAGATATGCAGCTCTGTTAGTCTGTTATGGGCACTGCAACATAGCAGAAAGCAAATGTTATAGTGAATGAAAGAAACACGATATGGTATTCTTAGATCCATACAGAATCGTTCTATTTGTTAATGATTCCAGGATATGTACTAAACCATGATGATGCCGAGTACATTGCTGTCACAATATAAAATGTGATGTTAAGATTTCCGCCTGCAGAAAACGGCAGACTGACTGACCGACACTGCCATCCCAAGGGCCACGCAAGAGAGGAAGAAACTAAGATGCGAGGGCTGAAAATGTACTGACTTGTTTGTTTCTTCTTTTGTAGCTGTGGAAATGTGAGCAGGGGTCACAGGGGTTGGGTGAGAGCAAGTAGCATGGAGCACTTCTTATGATTTCTTTCCTGGAAGGGAGACTAAGGTAGAGGAGAGGGGGAGGAAGGGACAACAAACTGAAGGAGAACAGCTAGGTCAAAGTTAAGATTCACCTTTTCTGATTATTTTATGCTAGTGTGTGTGTGTTACCATGTATCCATCATAAAGAATTATTTCAATATCAGTTACTTCAGCGTTGTATAGAAACCATCATGGAGCCATAGGTGACAGAAGAATTTTAATACACTGGTTTCACTCTCCAGCCAGGATAAGACAATATTTACAAACATGGTTTTACTCTCCTCTGGAATAAGAAAAATAAATGTGGATAATCTGTCCATGATTTATTATGAATTAAGATTTCTGCTATGTTGTGATGTTGGGTTCCACCCACCACAGTAAGTGCAGTTAAGGAGAACTAATTAATCCATAATTTATGACAAGCCCTGATATATTAAAATTAAGTTATAAAGCCTTTCCAGTCTCGTTGCTGTTATTTAAATGTTGCAGACTTGTCTGGATGCCTGCCAAATGCCTATTGTACCATAGCTTTTACTGGCCATTTGCTGTTGCAAAAAAAAAAGAAAAACATGAAGGTAAGAAAAAAAAATAAAAATGTGCAAGCCTAAAGACCTAAGAAGAAGCTTCTTGACAAAATCACCAGAAAGTGACTTAAAAAGGTAATGTACTCCGTTATCAATCATTTTATTATAATGCTGACAACTAACAATACATAATGAAACATTCCTGGACATAGGGAAATTATCTCTTCTAGTATAGTAAGTAAGGTATCTATTCTTGGCCCCATGTTCACCTGTTATTATCATGTGATCTATATCTGGATAATTACATCTGGATAATGATCCTTTCCATTTTTACCACTAGTGTTAATTTGTGTTTTTCCTCATTCAGATAGGATATCCAGATACAGATTATATGTTGGAGTATTAATGGTAATTACCTGCTTGATGCTTTGTTTTGCATACCGTGAAGTTGTAACTTTTGCTGCATGTATAGTAACAGTTCCTGCGTTTTCAAGAGAAAATAAATTATTAACAGTAAGTAAGCAGGAATGGCTGCTATGTGCCATTTAAACTTAAATCTATGCTAAAAAGGGAGTTTAAGCGGGTTAGTTCAGCACACATTGCTGCACTTTTAAGCCCCTCCAGCACTTCCGCTCAGCTAATCACTGGGATGATGATTGCTTTTAAAAGTCTGCCTTTACTTGAACTTGTGGTTTTATACTGAGGAGTGTAAGTCGCTCCAGATAAGAATGTCTGCCAAATGCTGTGCCTATAAATGTACAGTAAATGTTACCTTAGAACTCAGACCTTTAGAATATCGCCATATATCAATCCCATGAGTAAATCCCTGCAAAACCCCATGATAATAACTCTACTACCTTCATGAATATTTAATCTGGATGTATTAATGAAACTGAAGATATTGAAGGGAACATTTTTTTTTTATTTGGTTCAGTGTATGCACTGAAGTGCACTATACATATAGAGTTGATATTTGCATTTCAACATACCTTTCAATACATGGTTTCTAAATAACCAAAAGCTGAATTCTCTAATGTCACATTTCTTACATGTTGCATTTACATTAGCCACGATAGAGCCATAAATCATTCACACTGCAAATCGCTTCATGGTGCTGTATGCGTGTTACGCACTCGTGATCTCCTGTCATTATGCAAACTTGAAATAAGGCAAATGATATGAGTGCAGGTCAACTCACCACTAATCCTGACCTTAATAAAAGAAAAGGTTATGACCAGACCTGGACCTTAATCACCACGGACAAATTACTTCCTTAACCTCTCTCATAAATCCAAGATTAAGGGTCAGTGACATAACATTTAGGTGCTATATTTCAGTCATACTCTTATCACCAATTCTAATTAGTAGCACTAACAATGGCTGCCACATTTCTCACTACTGCCCAAATCAATATTCACTCATCTGCATTGATCATCGTTTTTCACAAGCTGTTGGCTCCAAAATAAACGCTCTATAAATCAGAGCTCGCTGACAATGAGTTGTGAAGGGGGGTGGAAACACAGATACACACACACACATTTATGGTCACAAGTGAACGTAAGCAGGCACATGCATCCAAAGTGCAGATACTGCCAACATACATCTTTTACACGCACACACACAAAGCCATGCACCAAAGCAAACAATAGTGTACGTGAAAGGTCTTGTGTGGTTGTCTGGGAGACAGAGAGCGGTGCATAGATCTTGGAGGAGTAGTGATCAAAAGAAGCTGGTCTTTGATAAGGATATTAATCACACTCAGGGATGGCTATGCTAATGACTACAACAACAGAAGCACTCCAGCTCTCATCAATACTTTTGCATGCAATATAGCCTAATGAGTCTGCAAAGATGACAGGATGTATAGAGAACAGCAGACACGTTTTGTTATTTGTAATAGAGTGCATTTTAATAGAGCACTGGATGTTTTTTATTGCTCAAACAAATTTAAAAAGTTTACTGTATCAACTTTAGCCTTGTAAATAGACTACAAATTACATATTAAATGCTTAGTTTTACACATAATGCACATCTTGAATGTTTCCTGTATTTGAAAAAAACAAAACAAAACAAGCTTTTTCGACTAGCCTACACAAGATTGGTTTAGAAAATAACCCAATTTACAACTTTGTTCTCAGATAAATCAATTCTTCACTACTAACCAAAATGGTTCATATGTAATGAGGAAAATCTTTTAATTAAGGCAAATGCTAGATGAATCCATAGCTGCATTGTTGCTGTCAACACCAAAACTACATGGATTACTAATCAAATCCAAGCTATTCAGAAGTCTGTAACAAGGCAATGGTTTGGAAGCTAGTGTAATGGTTTACTATCCCTCACTACAATGCTAGCTTGGTTCACTCTATCAGTCACAGGAGACTCATTATATAGCGGACCCTTCGATTCTAGAGACCAGTGCTGATGGGTGGTGGTTTCTACAAGACTTGGAGCCCACATTTTTTACTCTTTCTAGTTAACATCAGAGAGAGGTAATTGGGGTAAGCTGCTCCTGAGATTCAAAACACCAGTAGGCATCTTTAAATCACACTTTCACAAGTTCTCCTTCATTAAAAAAGATTTGATTTGACAATTAGCAAAAAGGCTTTTTAAGAAGTGAAAACATTTACTCATGTGTTTAAAAGGTTCAAGAGTAATACATTTTTTAGACTCATTATGATTCAAATGTAAGCCATTAAAGCAACTAGTCCCTGTGTTAAACATAAACAAGAAAAGATTTCTTAACAGATCATGATGACACTAGGACAATAAGTCAAGTTTTCATTTCATAGCTTACTGTGTCTAGATTATAAAGATGTCAACAATGTGAAGTTTATATAGACCAGTAATGAAAACCTGACGTTTTGTATCTCTCTCAGAAAAACCCACCAACACCCTCTCTGCCTCCTCTCTAGCCAGACAACACTTTATAAAACTGGTTCAAACCAATCCGACAAAAGCTCAAAGTTATTATCACACAAAGGTCAAAATCAATTTGTTTAACAACCAGGGAACAAAATCCCTCTCAGGTCCTGTTGCCTAAATGTCTTTGATTTAGATAAAGCCTCAGCACTATGTGTGTGCCTGCCTGCCCCTCATTTGCAGGATTTGAGCTAAGCTGTTTAGCTCTGCTATGCAGTGAGCACCGGGCTCTAAGGATTGCAGCGATGGTTGGTGGCTTTCTAACTTGCATGGGTGGTTAAACATCTTTCGTCCAGTTGATCATGATGAACAGCATAGGCTCTAGGGTCCGCTTTTTGTGGGACTTTTATCTTGTTTGTATCAAAGCCAGTTTAGTGCTAAATATGTCCACTGTTTGATATAACTAGTCAAGTCAAATGCAATCAATAATTGCGTCTTTTTCTCTATGCATCATTTTCTCCCTCTCTTCTTAGCCCAGACTTAATTTCCTTCCTCTTCTGACTCACTGTTGTCATTGCAGAAACTTCCTGGAAGAAAGAGGAGAGCTGCACTTGAAAAAGCTATTTACCCGTTGCCTATTGTTGTAGAAGGATTATGGATTTGGATTGAGGCTGGTTTATTGTCAGATAAACAACCGCGTTTAAAAAGCCACAGCGGATATTCATGTATGTGGCAGAGATAGGGTACCCTTTGTTGCTCTGCGTCACGGTTTCAAATGACTACATGCATGTAAAAACACAACATAACATGGCACACTCTGACATACACACCCACAAAAGTCAAAACACATAGAAAATACAGTATTTCTCTGAGTGCAGCAGAGATATCAGGGCTAAGGCTCACAAGCGAGTAGTAAATTAAACATGAGAGTGCAGATGATATGAGTATCTCCATGAGGAGAACAAAGTAGAACACACTCTCGACAGCACAACACTAAAACCCTGCAGCACCTAGACAGGAAGACAAGAAGTCAAGGAAAACATCGTCTGTGGGACCTGGCTTTCATCTCATTTAGTCAGATGAGTATAAATTGCTGCACAGCAGACAGTCAAGATATTTTCCCAGAGATTTCAATGCAAGTTAGTAGAGAAATGATTGGAAAAACTTCAAAGATGGTGCTTGCGAAAATGAAATCACATTCAATAAAGGAACCTTTGAAACAGACTAACGCCCACTCAAGGAAAACCAACATACAAGGTCTTATGAAATGCACACAAATGCAAATACACAGAAATGTTCTTCTTGCAATTATACATGCATAAAGCCAAATATTGTCCTTGAATATATGATTAGTTTGTGTGTGTGTTTATGACGTAAACCGCGAGCAGAGACCAGAATGTCAGGCAGGTTTACATTAGTCAGCAAATGCAGTGGGCCACATCATTAGTCACTCTGACACCCACTTCTGGCCCCTGCTTTATTGATGAGGCCAAGCTCAACAACTACCCCCCTCTTACTGTTATACACAGACACATCCACACACACGCACGCACACCCTCCTCTTCCACAATCACACTGAAAAAGCAACAGGAGACCGGTTTCGCGTCTCAGGTCTCACTCCAGTGGGAAGAGACATGTACTGATGAGTGACTACAGGATAACATGGACAGCAAACAGAGTTTCCGCGTGTTCACAAAATTAACAGGCAACAGACTAGAAAATGCTAAGTGCCATTTTCCACAATTCAGTGGTGGTTGCTCATCTGTCCAGGGACGAAGCAACCGATCCAGAATCAAACATCTGCTCAACACTAGATCTTCTGGCCAGGTTGTGAATGGCAAGACACGATAACAGGATGCCAAGTGTGTCACGGCAATGAGCTCAGAGCCATTTATGGCCTCCATGACTCTGACATTTAGCAGGATGCTGCAATTTGTCAGCCTCTCAGTCTGACTCACACATCCACAACAGGGGACACTCATGAAACACATTACCATTAGGCCTAATAGTGCCGCATCTCACTGCTCTATATATGTGTGTGTATGTGGGTGTGTGTGTGTGCGTGTGTGCACCCAGTGTACAAGTGATGATATATGTGTGGTTCCACTCACCACCATAAAACGACTGGTGGAAATCAATGATGACATAAAAATGAAGAAAAACAGGTTGGGAGGCGTAACAAATGAATTCATCAAAAAGCTTGTCATGTTCATCTTGTAAAATCTATAAGCTCAATCAAAGCCAATTCATGACCTCGTAAAAGCAAACAACAACACCGCTCTACAGGTAATTTAGACATTTGGAGAACAATGAAAACATGTATGCCCTCTAAACTTGTGTGTTAATAACAATAATTATGTCTGCTTGTTATCCAAATGCAAATAACTCAACCACTCACTCACCACTTAAAATGAAGAGCAATTTGATGTTCTGTATCAGAGCCTTTGTACCAAGAGGCACTTAATTTTCAAGGCCAGCAACTAGTGTAACTCACAAAGAATGAGTTGAGGAGGAGGAGGAGGGGGAGGAGGAGGGGTCTTAAAATGCGCAGTCACTGTTTCAGTTCATTGTGAATTGGAAGAGCATTGCTGCTAACCGGAGGGAAAATAGGAGAGGGAAGTAAAGGTATAATCTCTGAACCACTACTTCCTATCCAATGTTTCTATTTCATTACGATACTTTCAACTAACCCATTTTCCCTAAAATCTCCTATGCCTCACTGTTTGTCTTCACAGCTATGTATAGAGGGTATACAATGGCAAAGCCTTACCGCCTTACATAACTGGGAAAGAACATCTTGATGACTGCTCTTCCCCCAGGTGTACTGCCAGTTGTTTGAAAAACCTTGGACAGTCTATCAAAAAGTGCAATTTCTCTCTAGTCTCCTATCATAATGCGTAAAGTTTGTAAAGTATGTCTTGGAAAAGGTGGCAATGACTTCTGGAGGAATTGTAGGTTTTGGGGTCACAGAGTCAAGTCATAATCAAACATTTACTCACATGTAACAGCCCCAACTGCTATACACAAGTACACAGATCCACACACACTGGCATATACAAACATTGCACTTTGCACACACACACAGATCACTCACAACCAGATAAAAGAGGTGTCTGCTGTGCTCTTACCCGAGTGTTGTCATAGTAACGATGGTGTACCAGAAGGAGGCTGGGATGCTGGTGAATTTGCTGGAGCTTGAACCCTTTTCTGCGTAGAACATGACAGTAGCAAAGATAATAATGGCCATAGTGAGGGAGAAGAGCAGGAAGCCCAGCTCCGAGGCACAGCTCTTTAGTGTGTAGCCCAGGATGCGCAGGCCCTGCGAGTGACGGGAGAACTTAAAGATACGGAACACGCGGAAAACACGGAGCGTCACAAAAGCTCCACTAACGTCCTCATTGTCAGTCATCACAAGGCCAATGTAGTAGGGCAAGATGGCCACCACGTCAATGATACTCATGACGGACCTCATGAAGCGGTAGCGGTTTGGTGCAGCGAACAAGCGCATTAGGTACTCCACGGTGAAGATCATGACACAGGCCGTGTCCATGCAGAAAAAGGCCACGGTGTAGCGCTCACCACATGGCACCTCCTTCTGGTTGGGCGACGAGCCACAGGGCACAGTCTCCACCACATTGGTAATGACGGAGATAGCAATGAAGAAGCCAGTGACATAGTAGAAGACAAGGGCCATGGTGGAAGTGTGGGGGTTCTCAAAAGCTCGCCACATGGTCTCCCTGAAGGTCATGTTGGGAAGTTTAGAGTCCTTGTTGTCCTCCTGGTCATCCATCAGACGCTCTGCATTCTCCCTCTTCCTATCCTTATACTCTTCATAGCAGCAGTCACCGATGATCTCTGGGACGATGCCAAAGAAAGCCAGCTCCTCATCATAGGAGGAGATGCACTCATAGCGTGGGTAGTGGAGCTTGCCTGTGCGGTAGAAGTTGAGAACGCTGCGGAACACGTCAGGGTCCCGGTCAAAGAAATACTCTTTGGTCTCCTCGTTGAAGAAGAACTCCTTCTCTGAGCTCCCCAGCAGGGTATCTGGATAGCGGTCCAGAGTGTTCCTCCAGGTCTGGAAGCGCCGTCCACTGACATTAAGAATGATTACCTCATCCTGCCGCTTATTCTTCTCAGTGGGGGCCACTGGCATGGGCAAGTTGGCCACGGGCATCCAGCCGATCGCTGCCGCCCGGGCAAAGGGAAGCCATGCTGCTACTCCCGCCGCCATGCTGTGTCCGGCTTGGGGCGTAGGGGGGAACAAGTCCAGCACCTTCACAATCAGCTTGACTTCAGCTCATTCACCATCTAAAGGGAAGACAGTGAGGGAGTTTCTAAGGAAAGGAAGGCCAGTGCTGTTTTGGGGAAAGAGAGTGAGACTAATTGATGATAAATGAAAAGAAAAGAATGAGGACAAGAGAAATGAACGTTACAGATGTAGAGAGAGAGAGAGAGAGAGAGAGAAAAGTGATGTTAAAGACACAGATCTAGTGGAAAACGTGAGCCATTAAAAAAAAGAGGAACAGGAACAATAAAGATGAACAATACAACTCTAACAAGCAGTCTAGCTGAGACAGCAAAAACAAAAAAAGTATCTTTAAAAGAACTACAACTTAACTTCACACTTAAGGTAAGAGATCCTTATAGTGCACAGTAAAAAAAAATATACATTTGATATGGTTAGGTTTAATTGGATTACAGAGGCATACTGCAATTTCCACTAAGCATCATCTTCCCCATAATTACTTTAAGGCTATATTTCTCACATCCCCTCTATTGAGTTACAGTTAAGAAGCATCCTCAGGACCATAGTTCACTGAATCTTTTAGTAAAAAACTGAAAGCAGAAAAAGAAAAGCAACTGCATCATAACATAGGCTATATTGATATTCTGGATTAACTATATTCTATAAACAGGCACGTTTACGAGGCTACAGTCTGTAAAGAGTTTTAAAACCTGTTGAGTTTCCAACTAGAAAACCAAAAAAAAAAAAAATTCATTTTACTCAAAATTGATGAAAGTAGTTCAGGATTATTCCGATCAAATTCACGACTGAATTTAGTTGCATATGAACCGATTCGAAACGAGCATTATTGAATATAGATAACACATTTCCTACTCATTCTCAACACGGACTAAACAGAAGCGGTACAATTTGCCGAACAGGTTGATAACTAAAACACAAGCCTGTCTTGGCAGCTTTATCTTCGATTAAAACTCACCGATTCAAAATCCTCCATCCAAAGAAAACACGACCTTCTTCCAGAGCAGTTTTGTTACAAGTCGCAAGGTTTGGTTATTTCTGAAAGCGGGTGTGTGTGGGGAGGGGGAGAAAGAAAAAATACCAGGAAAGAAGAAGTTATTTAGCGAAGAGGAGAGACACGTTAGACAAACGCTACTGCTGAGATGGAAGCGGAAAAGTACCGAAGACAGACGTACCACAGATGTTTTAATTCAGTTTCCATTATAGGGGAGATATGATGAGAGGACTCAGCCGTGGAGATCGAGTTGGGTTGGCTTTTCGGGATGAGTGGTGAGAAGAGACGGAGGAGGAGGAGGAGGAGGAGGAGCGCTCTCTCTCTCTCTCTCTCTCTCTCTCTCTCTGCGCAGGGTGGATTGTGAACCAAAAACTGCAGGGAAACCTCGATCAGGACTCAGAACGATGCGAAGAAACTGGGTTACTCACTCATGAGAAGAAGAAGAAGAAATATAGATATATATAATTATATATATAGATATATATATGATATGAGTATATATATTTACACACACACCATTCTGACATCACTCAGAATTCATTGACAAAAGAGTTTCCTCTTCTCAGGGCAAACATTGATAAGCAATCTAACCAGTTTATTGAAGCACTTTTATTTCCACATATGAAAGGTAACTGCTGCCAGCTGACTTATCAACAGGATACGTCCCAGCAGGGGCGTAGCTATGAATTTAAGAGCCCCTGAAACAAGGCCACCTTTTTTTTTATTTGGCCACTTGGGGGCAGCAAGAACAACTTGTGAACAGTGTTGGCACATTATTACTTTTTTATGTTGATATGTGGCAAACCTTTTTGTAAAAGGTTGCTTATTATACAGTACATCTGGCAGGAACAACATTATTATTATTAATTTGGTGAATCATTTTCTTTTAGCTTCATTCTGTGTCTACTCTTTAGCTGTTTGTCCGTCTGCCATTTGGTGCTGAAAAGGTTAGCATACAGCATACATTTTAGTGCTAAAAATATTGCTATAATTATTTTTTTAATATACACCGTTGCCCATAAATCTGGAATTATTTTGTTTTCAGACACATTCCTCCTTTTATTATCATTTATGCACATCAAGTTAATTGTGGTTTTCACTGTGATATATTTAGATACATAGATACATGTACACAGATTTATACACACTTCAGAATTTTTCGGACCCTAAGTGGAAAACCTACTCAAACCCTATGAGCATAACTCATTTGCATAAAAGAGAGGCCAAGTTCGTTAATTACATCCAATACAAAATTTAGTCGACCAGAACAGATACTGTAATAGAGAGGGAGAACACTGGTATCAATTAACAAGTAGCTGCAGTCGATAAGAGCAACAATTGAATAATAATGATGCCCTAAGAATGTAAAATCATAGAAACTAAATTAAGTTATTCATATGCCACAAAGACTAATAGAAATAATTAAAAGTCCTATTTTTTACCACCTGCTCCAACGATAAAAACATTCCGTGCCTAACCGGGAGGAACAGACATATGATTACAAATTCCAATTATTACCAATTTAATATCTGTGAAGCAAATTCGAAAATATAGCTATCATTTAATAGCACCATCATTCAATAGACACACCACACGATCAGAGTGGCACACCTGTGGCAGTAAAACAAGATTCTACCCGAGATTATTTTACAGAATTTGGACCCAGTATCTAACTCGAAACCTGTGAAGACCTCTGGGGTTTCAGTGGATCTCTAGATTTTAGAGACACTATCTTTCAAAGACATGTAATACAATATAAAACGGTCGTAAAACATATTAATGGAGGGCATGATCCTCAACAAGAGGAAGACTTATTCATCTAGACAGAAAGCTACAATAAAAGGGGCATAAAATAATATTTTGCTGTATTTCTCTGGCGGCAGAATCTGAACTACAGTATATCTCGCCCCTTGATATCTTCTGTTTGCATTCCTTTCTGGGGCCCTTGGTGTCTTCAGAGTCTGGTAGTCATCTCTACATGTAAGTTTACTCGTGAAAGCAAAGCAAACGAAAAGGGCTCCAGTGGAAAAGCTCTCAGAGCAATCACTGTCTGCACTAAAAAGAAACAGGTGCAACATGTAGAGTAAGTCCATCTCTATCATTTATCATCATCTACAATTTACACCACCTATAACTGTAAATGTACTATAGTTTATGTAATTTCTTGGGCAGGTGGTTCATGTTCATGCTGGGCTAGTAAATGTTATTCTGATGGATGTTAGATGACCCAATTTGACATTTTCAGTGCCTTACTGAAACATGTCAGTCAAGACTGAAATATCTTACATAGCCATCTATGCTAAAGCTGATAATTTAAGGGAGTATAATGTGAATGAGTACATGGTCATTTATATTCAGACTCAAACTATGTCAATGTTTCTGTACCTACATTATAGGCAGCAATATGCAGCCCTAATTGAGTCAACAGGGATCATATCCCTGTATAGTCCTTATATGTATATGACCTTATTGATATTCCCACTGGAGTATTCACACTGGAATATCAATAGGGTCAGGGAACACAGCTTAAACACGAACTGCAACACATATGGTTATCTTATTCTAGTTATGGATATACATGTGTGCAATATGAAAAATTAATAGTAATGCACACACCATTGCTCACCATAAAATCACTGTGAGCTTTGTATACTCTCGTTTGAAAATGACAAATTACTAGTGACTGTTATTTAGACACAGCTACACACACACACACACAAACTTGTTAATGCTTCTGTGCCCTTGTATACCTATCCTCAGAAGCGTTGACTCAATTAAGTCCCTGACCGTAAACTGGCCCCTTGATAAAATAATAATATAGATGACCTTACCTTGTGAAAAATGTCCCCGCTCCTTCAGCTCAGACTGGCTGTCATAAGAGTCGAAGTTATACAAACACAGACACTCACACAATCACTGAGACACATAAACACACCACACAGAGAATGGCCTTTTCCACCAAGGAGTCTGTGAGCGATTCCAATAATTCAAATGTCACTGAATAACAAGGTGGGTTGAATTTCATGGTCAACTGCCCTCTGTAATTATCTGAAGACACTACACTGACATTAAAATTCTAAATTCTCCTGCGGCGCCTTAAGAAACACACTACTTTTGTTTCAGTGACAAAATCAGTTGAGTAAATAGGTTTATTCAACAGTACTCCTAAGAGAGACAAGTGGAAAACCATCCCCAGTAGTGACACATGACTGAGTTCAACATCTTATCAATCTACCAGGCTTCTAGATGACAGAGAGATTTTTCACATTTGGACACAGCCTGACAAGTGCACTGGAACTTATTTTCAGCAGGAGGTGCTGCCCTCGATTTGTATGTGCACGTGACGCCTTGTGACACATGTGCATTATAAACACCTGACACATTATCTTTATATAGTTAAATATTAAACTTAAGTGGTAATAATATTACCGCGCTTTACAATAGTCAGTGGCTTGGACGAAATCTTGGTCTGCACCATTACAACAACAGTCGGCAGACGACTGGCCACAAAAAGTCACACATGAATCATACAGTACTAACAAACAAACATTATAACATGCTTGATATTCAAACCAACACGTCTGAAAGCATTTCAGATATTTAGATGATACAAATTTAGAGGTCAAAATAGAGGTCAAACTAAAATAATTAACATTAAAATAAAATTCTATGGGTTTGAAAAAAGTTTAGACAAACAACATAATGCAATGTCTTTGAAAAAAAAAATTGTTAGCATATTTTAGGAAACCCTAAAAAGAAATGTGAGAATTTTAGTTTTGCACATAAATCATTATAAGTTGTTTACAGGAGCACAGAAAACATTGACCTCTGTTTCAGGCCAGGGTTGTTTTTTATTTATCATTTTAAATGAATATACATCACCATGTGGACACGTTGCAAGTACACAGTCAACAGGTACATGAATTTTTATGTGATGCCCTCTGTGCCTGCATGATTTTAATGCGTTTCCAATGCGGTTCCTGACCTGATGTCGGCTGTGTGTATTTGTGTATTACACCAACTCTTACCCTCCTCTGTGAAAGATGTGACTTAAAAGGTCTCTGGTGACTCCCAAAGAGCAAACAGTTCTGATCTAATGAGTTTACTGATAGAAATTCTGAGGTAAAGCTGACAAATAATTTCCCTCCTCTATCGCTCTCACTGCAGTTACCTTGATACCTCTGCTGACTGCTGATCTCATGTCTGGCACCCACACACAGACATTCACACATACACAACATTCAGTAAAATAAATACAACTGCATATTCAAACGCTCAACCACTATTACCCTCATACACACTTTCTCCACACGAGTAAAAGCAGAGGCTTTTGTTTTGACATTTCTCTCTTTGTGCATTTATTTGTTTGCTGACTTACTTGAGTTCAATTATTCATAAATTCCCCACAACCTGCCTTCTTAGTTTGTCTAATCCCCATTAGGTATCTGAAATCTTCCTTTGGGGATTTAGTCTCTGACTGTGGTGGAGTTTATCCTTGGTGTGCCAAACACTGACTTGGCAGCCCCTTTGTCTACTGTTCAGGGAGGGAGTCAGTGACACCAGGAGGGGGAGGTTATAGATGTGCTCTTGGCCCCTTTCCAGCACACAAAGAGACTAAGACAGCAGATCTTGCACCTATTCCAGCTCTGTAAAATATCACGCTTTGTCTACTGATGCCCAAACTGAGTTGGCTCTTACCAAGGGAGCAGGAGCAAGGTGCTGCCAGAGCAGGCTCTGTATACCACCTCAAATCACCCTTTGTTTTGACTGTATATCAGCGTGTTTATATCAGGAAAGTAGCAATAAGCCCTGTTGAGTTTTCATTTGTCATTCAAGTAAGATGGCTCAGAGCTGAAAATTGGCTGTAGCTCAAACATAAAAGTAAAAGCAGAAAAAAAAAAGCATCCAAAATTAATGATTGTGCCAAAGTAAAGAGGGATGCATGAAACTAACGATATAAAGTTAATTCCACTGGGGTGATGTTTATGTTATGTAAGAGGAAATACTGAGTTTGCAATGAACAAATGGGTTGGATCATTTTAATACTCAGAAAGAGATACTGGGAGAAAAGCACTGAAACTCACCTCTGACTCTCTACTCCCAATTTTCTCTTTCATCATTCTGCACCTTGGGGCAGAGCAATCGCAGGTGCAAAGAGGTCATTGACATACACTGATGCTCACAGAAAATGTAATACCAACACACATGACCTCCCTGTAAACACGTGAAGCCCCTACAGCAGCATCTTATAACATGTTCAAGGAATGAGCTGTCTGTGTTGTTTCATCACAGACAGCTGTATATTCATACATGATGTATTATCCCTTTCTATCTCCCAAAGGCGCAATGAAACACAGTGGCTGAAGACCTTCAACTTTTTTACACCTACACCGTGTATGGTATGTTATATTACTTACGATATTAATTTTAGGATTACACATTTTTGCTTTTCAATCTACCTTTGTCAGATATTTTGATGAAGTGGTCTTTTAGTAAGGCCACCATTGTAAATCAACCAGTTTAATAACAGAATGAACAGGTTTGTGTAACCCTCGTGCACAAAAATGAATTATAGCATAATCTCCTGTTGATAAACAGAGCAGAAGACTGGAAGGTAGCATCATTTCCCTTTTTTTCCCCTTTCAGTGCTTCTAGAGAGTGATCTAATGTTTTCTATTTGTACTTTGCCTTAAAGTTTGGAGACTATAAGTGCTGACATTGTAAAAAGGTAGAGCATCTTTAATTGATTTTGAAGTGTTGCTCACAGAGCATTACGTGACATCCTATTAAAGTGTGATGAGTGCATTATAATTAAATCAGAACATGATTTAAAATACGTTACAGATATGGCTTCATACTGCTATAAGAACATTAAGGACCACGAGTTCATCACTACAGAACATCAATACTTTCTTACTGAAACTCTTAAGAGTCTCATAAATTATCTTATAAAGTGGTCTTTATGTCATATAATAAAAACAGGAAGGGAAAATAGGAAATTAGTTTTTATCCATCATTAGTCTAATTAGATCACATCCGGAAGTTCATGCAGAAATCTGACCCTAAAATTTGACCTTAATGCCGCTTGAGGCCGGATCAAATCAAAGCCAAGATGGTGCAAGGATTTGTTTGATATGCAACTTTTTATTGTGGAACCCTAACCGTAAGTCATCCATGGGGAGAGGATTGAGTTTCTAAAGAAGGATAGTATTACTGTACTAAAACAATAAAACAACCAAGAATAAAAATGTAAAGAACTGACAGAGACATGTTTCTACTGTTGCAGTAACGCAGGTTCACACAGGTTCAGTGTTAATTCACTCTTATATTTTAGAAGAGTGTATATTATCACTTTCTGACAGTGGATGTCGTTCAGGACAGTGTCTCACATAGAGAATTGCTCTCATGTGAGTTGCCAGAGCCCTACCACCACATTTACATTGAACAGACACACTTTTCCTTTAATCAGTCACCGTCAGCGTTGAACATGGAGCCAGAGACACACACACCAAGTGTAACCTTTTGAGAGCAACACACACATCCATACGACAGCATACTTTACTTTACAAGGCCAGGAATGAAGTACAAATGATGTTTTTTTCTAGCTTCAATCTAAACAGCTTTCACTGATCATTCAAACTAATGCTTTGATGGGACCAATATGGCAAAGAGTAGATATGATTTAAAACAGGCTGTATAAGGTAACACACTGGTACACTAGTGCTGGCACAATACAAGAGCTCTGACTTGAACTTTTTTTGTGTTTACTACGTCTATGTAAATATTTGATACTACAATCACATCATAATGAACAGCTAACAGGTCACCTGTGAAAAGTGCTGTATTTGTATTACTGTTTCATTCACCAAGTGTGTGGCTCTAGGGGTAACATGACTGGTCTAACACTGTGGTATAATCTCTATAATATCTAAAAATGAACAAATTTACATTTGCCTCAGTTGTAATTCACCATTAATGCTAAGGTCAATCAATTATGTATGTTACGACCAGATATAGGGGTATGAGGCAGTAACATAAAACCAAGATGTTGTGGTTAATCAACAAAGGTATTCATTAAATGAAAGTTCAAATTGTTCAAAAGGAGGTGAGGCAAAAGAGAAACAAAGGGCGAGCAAGTGCTGTTTAGAAGAACAAACAAATGTCACAGGAAACACACAAAAGTTATACTTGCTGACTCTGTCACAGTCAGAGTTTATATGGTACCATTCTACCTGTAGGTTCAGTGTTACCCCCACTAGTGCTAAGGATCTATAATAAGTAAAGTTTCTATCCATTATGACCAACATTAAGCCAATTGGAACCAGTTTCTTCTTCTGTTCTATTAGAATATGGACAATGTTCAAGCAATAATGTGATAGCTACTGTAGCCATATGTGTAGCAAGATTTGTACTTGTTGGGACATTTTGCAGTTGGAAAATATAAAGGGGAAACTATGTAATGGTATTGCTGTTTTCAAACTACCTCAATGTCTCGTTACTTCAGCTGACATATACTCCAATACCAGTATGCCTGCAATAAGCTAAATTGGCTGATTTCTCTCTTGCTAGAACACAAACAATAAGCACGCACACAAGGATTTATTATTGTCTGTGAAACTTCTAGTCAGACCAAGGTGAAAAGATCATTATGTTTCTCAGCTCGTCTCCTTTCTTTGTTGCTGTGACTCATCTCTAATGTTTCTAAGTGAGATTAATAGAGCGTTCAATTCTCATTCCAGTGGCTCCTGCGCATGCAATTATGCAACATACACAATCAAACCGTAGCAAACATCAAGCATCACGTGGAATTACTTAGCAGTGGTAGCATTTTTAACATGGGAAATGCATCAGAGAGAGGGAAAGGCAGAAAATAGCCCTTTGATTCTGTCTTTTCACAGTTTTGCCCATCCAGATAGTCATTAAGTCCTGTGCACACTTCACTTTTTTTGCCTAATTAAACCAATCTCTTTTCAAGGGTGGTTTTCGTCTTTTTAATTTGTATTAGGAGTTGGGAATCTTTTTGGTTGATTACTTAAATACCTGGAACTCCACTGCATCCTAATGGTAATGATGAGAAGTAATCATTGGAGGTTAATAAGGGTGCATAGCACTAATCAGAGCAGGTCCGTCTGGTTGAACAGTTGCTGCCTCTTGGCCTTTGTATTAAAAAGTCAGCAAGGAAAGCAGAATAAAACTCCAGAAAATCTTCCAGACAAAATACAAAACAGAATAGCATTTAAGACAATGCTGATTATTTATATAGCTAATTTAAGGGTAATCACTTAACTTAACTTAACTCAACACCTAGGTCTACAGTACATTATTTACTAAGTCAAACATATTTCAGCTTTTTCTTATACTTGTTTCTGACACCCCATCTTTCTTATCTCTTCAAAAGCAGGAAAGGAAGGTTGTGTTTTGACAAGTGGATGATGATGGACAGATAAAAACTTTATTTTTTCATCAGATTTTCACTATATATAAATCACCTCAAGTTTTTACTGTATATTTTATACCAATCACTTTCTTGCAAAGACCCGATGGTAGACACATGCTGCTATCACTCTTAAAGGTTTAGAGTTTCTTTCTTCCACTTCTCATATGTGTTTCCACTTCTTCTCACTTCGATCTACAATCCACTGAGGATTACCTGCAAGGGCCCGTAAGACACAACAAAATAATGAAAGACACAAAAATAGTGCTGTCGCCACAACCCCTGTCACACATGCGAGTGCACAACACATTTAAGATGGTCCATTGGGACAAAGATAGACACAGTCACGTAACACGCACACACACGGAAAGAGAAGAAACAAAGTACTCCGGTGTAAGACAGCTTTCTGCCAATGGGGTTGTGGCCACTCACCGGGTACGGCAATGTGAACAGTGACTTTGAAAAGATCAAATGTAACTCAGGGTGAGCTGACTGTCCTTTTGTACTAGAGGAGAGATACTGATGACGTGATGTTAAGGATAGGAGCAGACAGAGTAATGGTCCAGGGTGATGGTGAGAGGCTTGGCGCTGATCACACTGTCACTTTTAGGTGGGGAGAAGCCAATGCTTATGCAGTAACCACGGCAACACTGCCCTAAAGTATAGCAGCACTGATGTTTGAATCTCTGTTTTCTGTATGCATACAACATGAGTGCTATGTATAATGTGGTCATAAATATATTGGGGGTAACACATTGGTTACATGTGTGGGCACTTCCATCTATGCATATTTGTGTAAATATGTGTAATATAGAGTGAATTTAAATGAATTATTCAAATGTGTGCATGTGTGTTTATACTAATGTTTTTATGTGCACAGTCCAGTTTCTTTTTTTTTAAATTCACTGCTTTGAGATTGCTTTTTTCTCTATGCATATGCATTACTCATTATTTTATATACATAGCTAATATGGCGAAACGTAACCCTGCCATGAGTAATTTGCGGACTGATGAATACATTATAGTCCATACGGGGAATTCAAGTGGGAATACTGGCTAGGGAAAATAATTCTATTTCAGTATAAGCATTATGAGTAATTTTTGCACTTTAATGGAGAGGACAATACCAATGTCAAAATCTATCAATCAAATTCCAGTATGACCTCTTTTTAGAAGTGAACTCACTGTACCTCACTGGCATCTAAGCATTTTTCTGGAGAAGTGAAAGCCATCTATAGACGGATGGATGGACGGACGGATGGACGGACAGACAGACGTATGTGTATGTGACCCATTTTTCCATGTGTCTGGGCATCTGTAGCGATGTGTGACATCTGTCCTGTCTGCTGATAGGCTGAGGGCTGTCAGAGGGTGTGTCCAGGTCTCTGTGGTTCAGTAGGGACCAGTTCTATTTGTAGCCCCACTTTGCAGGAGTGGTAGTTAAGTTCAAGCCTGAGGGACATGGAATATTGGCTGAGTTTAATGTAGCTGTCTGCTCTGGACATGGTAATATGGAGAAGCATATGGAAGTCATGTACTGCTCCACTTACAGAAAGTTGCAGTGACCTGAAATATGGTGTTAATAAAGCATTTAAACACTTAGACCTGAGACTGTAATTAATAAGAGGTTGAAGCCATCATTCAAGGCTATGAGGGATATTGGAGGATGGCAAGCGGCGATCTACTTTAAATTAGTTTTCACTAATCTGTTATTCACAAGTTCTGTTTATGAATTCAGTGTTCAAGGCGATAGGAGCACTTCACCAATCTCATTATAGACACCTGGTTCAATATCCTATTGATGCTGCATCACTTAACTTGCCATGTAGACCTCACTCACTGTAGTAACTTCATCATACACATAAACATTTCCTTCTGTTCCGTCTGCATAACCTCAAGGTTGAGATCTATACATGGCATGCATCCTAATTCGTCTTATCCTACAGCAAATATACTTTATCAAATCTGTGCATGTTAGCAATTAGAACAGGTTGTGTCATACTTTGCCTATGGGAGCATTGGGGATTTGGAGGGGTCTAATTAAGAGAACAGAGTAAACTACCCCTGGCCTAGTGAGTGTACAGGCTCAGCCCCCCCTGCTCTCATCTAGCTCAGTTTCATTATCAGCAATAAAGAGGTGCTGTGTGAACAGAATACATCAATCTTGGTGCAGATAACTGCCAGCAAGCAACTGGTTGCAAGGGCAGATAGAGAGCAAGATATGTCAGAATCAGTTACGGGCAAGGATGAAGTGGAGAAGAAACATGACAGGTTGCAATGTTTATTAATTCATTAGATGTACTCAAAATTAGAAACTGGTGTTGTTAAGCTGGAGTTTCCCATCACGTGGCTGACATGGAAACAAGATTGGGTGTGTTTTTGCTTTGAATGAGCCTTTTATATCTACAGACACTGCAGGTCCTCTCCCATGTTTCACATGTTTTGTTTCATGTTAGGAAAGGGAAGGTGAGGCAAGGGAGTTGCAATCAGCAGCTACACTTCTAGATGCCACTAAATCCTATACACTGCTGTATTTCTAAAGTTTAGCAAAAGAGGCATTAATAATCCAAGGTAGCCAAATCAAGTAGGGGCCTTCCAAATATAGTCTTTTTAGTCTTTTCTTTGTGCTTCATCGGACAGTGTTTTCTTGCACAGCCACAGACAATTCAATACTGTAACTTTGAAGACACTGTATCCACTTGATTTGTTTACCTCCTCGTCATCCTCATCACTGCCTTCTCCCCTTATCTTGTTGTTATCCACAGCGTCTTTTTGATGTTTCACTTCACAGTGCTTTCATATCTTCTTATTTTTTTCTTTTTTTCTCTGACTTCACAACAACAACAACAGCCAAAAGAGAACACTCACAGTCTAAACTCACAGTCTAACACTGAGGAGAACCTTATGTAAAGATGTACAGTGAGGTGGTATATCAATGGACTTGAGTCACTTGAATAGATGGGGAGAGCAGGAAAGTCAAATTATATATTATTTTACCTTGGCCAGTCTTGAGATAACAATAACTGACTTACACTAAAATAGAAATAAATCACAATTGCTGGTTCATATTTTGCTGGACCATCCCATACAGATGGCATCTCTGTCACTCTCTGGCATCTGTTAATCCCTGCTACTTAATGCAAATAATTTATCAGCATATGAACAATTAGCTATGACCTTATTAGAGATTCAGTTCAGTCATTTGTTCTTGTGTAACTGACAGGCGGCCTCAGCTAATCTAACATCTGTTCTATAATTGATTACAACCATTGTATAATTCAAAACTTTCTATAAACTTATTTAAGATCCAAATTGAACAGTGAAAAGAAAATTACAACTCCAGATACATTTTCCTTCTCCATTCTTAATATAAAATACAAATGGTCTCTGGTTTAAAGAAGGCTAATTTGTAGGACACATTAGCCGTTTTGATTGAGTTTTATCCTCTGCACACAAAAAGGAAATGGAAAAAATGGTAACATGTGATTCATAATTTAAAAAGGCCCTTAAAAGTCCATTGGTAGGACTGTCCACAGAGTGGCCCCAAGTAATTTGGTAATGGAGAATCCCAAGGCGGGGAGAGCTGGACTGTATTCAAAGCAGATGAATCCATTTATAACGAGATGTAATCTCATTTACTCTGTGGCATATGGTTTGGTTTGCCGGGCTGTCGTTGTGTTCTTGCTGAAAATGCACTTCTGGTCCAAAACCTGAAAAGAGAGGAGCGCGGTGTATTCAGGGGGTTCTTCTGAAGCCTTATTACCATAAATCAGACAGGCATGAAAAAAAGATTCAACATTGCTACCGAGCATCCTAGGATTTCTGCTGTTTGCTGATTCAGTCCTTCGCCACATTACTTGTGTGAGTGAGGGACACAAGAGATAATTCTGCCAAATAGTAGTCTACTCTGGGAACTTTTTTTTTTTTAGCAAAAATACAGCCATGTAGCCTGAATACCGCACAAAGAACAACATGAGATGAGTTTGTAAGTTGTATAGAAATGTTAAAATAGTAACATTTGGCTTCTCTCTGTAGGCATAGCTGTCACAAATGTTGTCAAAATTAAAAAAGACAGTCTTACTTGGATCAGTCTTTTGACAGCTCTTCTGCAGTTAACAAGGCTCACATTTGTCTTTTTGTTTTTTTTGTTTCATCCCTGTTGTAGGCTGTTGTTGAGAAAGACAATCGTGTGAATGATAGCGATCCCAGTTATGCTACCTGCTTCAGGCGCCATTTAGGAAGACGCCACCTCCTGGGCAGGCCAGGTGGAGTCTAATGAGATGGCATGATATGCAGTTATTGATCTCCTCTGTCAGACCAAGGCTAGAATTCACAGGGGCTTATCCTCCATTCATTATTCCAATGATTAAGACGTGTCACCCAGCCTTAGATCCTCATCACATGAATGATAAGTGATGATGGTAATGACAGGCGCCCTTGAATGCTGATGTACCCCTGTCTCCTCTGAAAATTAAGACATTCTGCCCAGAAACACTCAGAATCAGTGACACAGACAACAATCTATTTATGGTATATGTATTTTCAGGACTAAAATGGGCTACAGAGCATGTAACAGCTGTGTCTTGACCTGCTAGAGATATTTGTGGATGTGTACGTATGTGCACACATATCTGTCTATATGCCTGCACGTGTTTGTTTGTGTATTATCGCCCCGTCACACAGTATTACAAAATGCACCTGATCCACTTCCCTACTGAAGAAAAGAAAAGCCACCAACACCCTCACCTTCTCTGTTAGTTTGGAGGGACTTGAGAGTGAAGAAAACATTTGATCTGGTTTTCATCAGTCCCTCTTAAAGCTGTCTGCTTCACTGAGTTTCTGAGGTTCTCTGACTGCAGTGAAAAAGATGATCAAAGTCAGTGAGGACAGTGTGATTAGCGCAAGTGATTAGAACATTCTAAGTTGATTAATAATCAGTTGATTTGCCCTTTGCAGCAGAACAGACACCCTCCTCTGCAACATCAAAGACACGGTTTCTTTAAACAGTGCATCAGTGTTCTTTTACCATATCCAGGCAGATATGCACACACACACACACACACACACACACACACACACACACACACACACACACACACACACACACAATGATGCAGCTCTCCTTTGAAGTAAGAAAGAAATGTTCAAACTGAATGCATTCTACTGAAGCTTGAACACCAGCATGAACAACTCTCATATTGTACAATCTGACCACCTCTAGCATACCACCATGGCTGTCTTCTTAGCCTGCTGTACATAATTTACATATAGTGTAAACCATTTTCCTCATCATCTTTGCTGTTGGCAACAGCACTGATACTTTATGTATACATGGAAACCTACAGAGAGGCATTCAGAAAGCAGCACCAGTGATCTGCCAAGACATTCTGGGACAGTCATCAAAATAGGGAATTAATTAGGCCCTCCAACAGCATAGAGTATATACTGTATATGCTCTCAATTCCCATTTCATTGGAAATCGATAACAGGCAGCCCCATCTGAGCAGAAATTGCTGTTCACTCAGAGGCAGATTTCACTGGAGCTGTCATAGTTTGTTGATGTAGCCGAGCTATGTGTGTCAAAACAGAGAGACAGAGAAGGAAACAGAGGGAGAGAACGGGTGAGACATGGAAAAAGACAGAGAGCTAAGAGGAAGAAGTGTTCAAACAGCAGCTGAACACTGGCTGACCAGGCATTTAAGTCCACATCTGGTGGTTGCCGACAGCTTGCTATTCCATTTTAGATGAACCCATCAACTAACTACAGAGTGAAAGAGTTTTGCTCCAAAATGAGCCATCCATGTTTTGCTGTGGGAGGAAAATACATTATTGAATTACCTTAAAAGCACGGTTAAATAGCTGATTTATTAACCTTTTTGGGGGGGTTCTGTCCTCTTAAAGACCCTGAAAACCCATTTTCTCTATTAGCTTCTATGGGCTTTACATAAAGATTTCTTGTCTCTTCTTGAATCAACTGGAATATCAACATATTTATGTCCCCGGATCAGGATTTAGCAGCATTTGTATCTAAATCTGATGAGAGTCGGTCAGTTGTTTGCTTTTGTCGGCAGGCCTCTGTCATTAAATCTGATCAAATGAGACTGTCCTTCCAAGAAGAACAACACAATTCATTTCTGGAAGTTCCCCAGAGTGACATATGTTTACAGTCAAGTGACCGAGGCCACAGTAATTGAGATGGCAGTAAAGAAAAAAGGTGATAAAGTTTACATGAGGGTCACCAAAACATCAGACTTCAATACAGGAGACTGCCAAATGTTTCCTGACAGTTTATAGCATGGCAGTCATTCCTGGTGTTCCTGGCCCTTTTCCACTTGTTTTGTGTTATTGTACCTATAGTGACTAAGGTTCACTAACCTTAAAGAGGTAATCATTTTAGCCCAGACCATGATGTTTCCATAAATCTAGCAAAACCTCAACCAAAGAGTTGTCACATCATAAAATGGATTAATTTTCCAAAAGTGATTTGTAATGTAAAGTGACACATACTTTTTTTCTGAATGATCAGAAAACATAAAAGTAAAAGTAATTTTAATTTGTGGTTTAATATATAAGACTCTTTGGAGATAGATTTTATAGAGATGTACTTCTTTCAAGATTTGAAACCACATTTTAATGCAGAGCAATGTTTCATGACAAGAGTGACTTTCCTGTTACACACAATTAAAAATATAATAACCCAAGGATATAAAACTAATATTTCCAAGAAAAAAAGTAAAGTTTAGGGAAAAACTTAAAAATAAATTGAATTTTTGTGATTTGTGATTTTTGTTTCATCTTGCCCCTATCTCATGACCCTCCAAATGAGAACCACACTATATGTACCATTAAAGTCTCCTCAGTTACAAAATGTGACCTGCCTGCTGCTCCTGCTGATATGGTAAACCTATTAATATTGACCTGTATGTGAACTGGTTTACAGTAAGTGCTTATTCATCCTGTTCTTGCAATCACGGTAATGATAGGTCATATGCAAATAAGCGTTGAAGACATCATCATATTCATCTGCAGAAGGCGAGGCCATGTCACAGTGTGTTTGATTGCATATTGATTTGCTCAGGAATATCAGTGCAGATTTACAAAGAGGATATCTCCTCCCAAGAATCACCTCCTCTCCTCTAACCATCCTCCTTCACCCTTCACCCACCCAGCCCTCTCCTGCTGTCATTTCTTCTCCTTGTTCATCCCTCAAGTTTCAATACATTTTTGACTATGTTGTGTCTCTTTTAATTCATAATTCCCTTTCAGTCTTCCTTCTGGAACTTGATTCTTTTTCATCCTCCACACCATCATGCTCTCTCAGCTTGATCTGCTTCCCAAACCTCTCAACAATCTTTCTCCAATTCTGCCTTCATCTATCGCTTTCCATCTCCCGCATCGCCTCACCCTCCCTTCATCTCTCTGGTCCCTCTACCTTCATTCACCTTAAGCCACAGTTAATGATGAATGAGACGAACCTCCCTCAGGCTCAGACCTGGATAGCTCTGTGGGATAGCGGTCAGCTTCTCAAAGGACATTCAGGCCTAATTCCTTATTCATGGGCTGTACCCACAACAGTCCTGTTAGTCCCCTGCATCTCTAGAGACCCATCATTCTCATGACACCTGATATTCAAAGTTAACACTTTTTTCCTCACAGCAGTTTTTCCTCAATTTCTTTGTTCTCAAAGCAGCTTATAGCATTTTCTCCTTCCTGCACCACATGGTGCTACTCGATGAGTAAGCTACTTTTTTTTCTAGCAAAGCCTATTTAAGACAGCGACACCTTCCGCCCTTGTCTTCTTGATGGGCTTTTGTGTTGATTTCCCATTGAATCTTTATTTGTGGTTTAGCAGTCTATATGGAAATATCAGCATTTCCACAATACAGTAAAGTATAAAGGAACATAAATGTTGGTATACAGAGTCTTGAACAGGGTTAGGGTCCTGTTCAGCCGCAGAAGTATAATCCTCATTCATTGATAAACTGTTTTACATTTTACACATGCCACTGTTGTCACATTAAAACACATTCTAAGTCAAATCTAGTGTTAAAATCCTTCTCCATCTGAGGGATTATTTAGGAATACGAAACAATTTTAGACTTGAGTTACGGATGTTTTTCCATCTTTTTGTGAATGTCAGAGTGAGAGCTTATAGATATTATTCTGACTGTTCTTGTAGCAAATGCAGTCTTCCTTTCCAGCACTATCGCCTGGAGAATTACACAAAAATCACAGAGCAATCACTTCCAGCAGCTCTTTCGGCAGAGACGCGTGAGGTAATCCAAGCAGAGTGTCAGTGGTTCAACTGAAAATAGGAGGATTCACTGGAAATACTGCAAGTGGCTGCTATCAGGGACACAGTGCCCTCCTTTCAGCAAGCGAGCCTACAAGTCTAATCTGCAGCATGAAAATGAGAAGAGCAAATGTGCGAGAGAGAACAGAGAGAGCTTTTACAAGCCTATGTTTCCACAGTTGCCCTGTTTATGCAGTGTCTGTATTAGTACATCTATGTTCATAATTAATGCAGTCTTCTCCACATTGAGTTTATTGTAATTGAATGTGGGTCAAATCCCGAGCGTTTCCAGTGGCGATATAACTCCAGTGTGAAACAGCGGTCTGCCAAACACAGCTACTGAGCACTTGTCATCCACGTACATCTTTCTAATGCCCGCAAACACAACATTGAAATAGATTGCATCATTGTGCAGTTGTGCATGAGAGACAGAGTATTCATGCACTCGTGGTCTTTACTTAAAGGCGTGATGAATGTGGTTTGTTGGCTTCAGCGGCAGCAGCAGAGGAGGAATGAAAGGCGTGGGGGGGGCGGATGAAGGGAGGTTGTTTCTTTGCTCCCTTCAAAGCCTTGAGCAACATTGATCACTCTGTTCGCGTTCTCACATGAATATTGTGCATTAGTTGTGGTTCATGAACAAAGAGGTTGTAAATGTGCTTATTCCATAAGACAGACCAATGTAAGGACTCCTCTGGTAGCTTGAAACACGATGTTTCAATCAAATTATTACAGTTCATATCATGTCACTGGGATCATTGTGATACTTGGTAAAAGAGATTATTATTGTATAGTAAGCAATATAATAGTAGTATACATCTTGTTTTCTTATTTTGATTAAACATGACAATGTTGTTTAGTGGTCGACTGACTTTGGTACATACCATGGACGGTATTTAATTAGTGGACAGAGCTTCAAGGTCGGTTGAGTGAAGCCATTGCGGAAGTGTATGAAATGTGTATTCTTTCTAAGGACCAGCAGGGGGAAACACGATTGGCTATAAAAAGAATTCTGACTGTATGGAGTTGTACGGAGCAATAACGTTACTTCTCACTTGATTTATTGCCTCAGTAATGAGTTTATGGTGTCAATCTCTACTTTCAAGTCTTCTTCCATACACCATGATGTTCATTTTGTAAATTATGCTTCCATTTAGAGTAAAATAGAGAGTAAAGCAGAGTACGTTTTAGGGCGCAGCCACCTTGTGACCGACAAATCATTCAGTGAGTGTAACGCAACCAAGTGTTAACCTCTGTGCCTGTGAAATGAAGTCAATGCAGAAATGTAAAACTGCAGTTCCTCAATGGCCACCTGAGCCTTGCTACATAACAAGTCTCCTTATCTCCATGAGCCTCTTGGTCTCTATAGATACGTTCATGACAACTTTATTGAGTCGATTTTTTTTTATATAAGTTACCTATTCAAATTATATTAAGACTCAAAGTTATGCATAATTAATAGCGTAACTGCTTTGACTGACAGGTGAGTGCCGTTACAGCTGGTTTGTTTGAACAACCAGGCTTCATTCAGCCCACCTCAGCTCCACCCATAAGCCACATCCTCGCCCATTTTTAGGTTTGCTGGGATGCGGCAGAGGCAGGCCTCCAGAGCCCCCATAGTCTGAGCTTCACAACAGCTCTTCGGAAACCCTAACACTCTTTCCCAGCTTGTAAAAGGAGTCAAAAAAACCAAGCACAGCCCAATTCACAGTACGACACCCACCGCCTCCACATTCTCGTCCAAATATAGAGACTAAAGACATTTCTGGCTCCAAGAAAACGTCAACAACTATTAGAACGCCTCACTGACACACACATGCACATGTTGAGCTTCATCTCATCTGCATGGAAATAGTATACACACACATACAAATACGCTGTCTCACATTCTCTGCAATGATAAATTGAAGCTTGAAAACATAAATTTAAGTATTGCTCAACACAGGGTTTTTTTCTCTCACCAGCCAGCCATTCTTAGACGAACACACACACGCACACTCACACACACACACACACACACACACACACACACACACACACACACACACATACATAAGTGTAATATTATTGAACCAAGTCTAGAACAGACTGGATTCACTTTCCAGGAGTCTAGCTGCTGTGTTCCTTTTGGAGTTAGATTTTCTTTTACATTATTTATTACTCATACAAACTACTTTCGAAATAAATAACAGAAACTTTTAGCCACTTTCCAAAATTCTAACTTTTTATTTCTTTCAGGGGAATACATGACTACTTTAAACAGTGCTCAGCTGCTCCTGGCAACAAACTGTCTCTCGTTACACAATTCATAAGCGCTGACTCATTAACTCATAAACTTTTCTTATTCTTCATCATCGTCACCGGGCTTTCACCACCTTTTTGTCTGTTCCTCTGTCTACCTGTCTGCCTATTTAAGCCTCTAGCTTTGGCTATCTATGCCAGGCAATGGTGGTATAATTTATTTAAGGCTGCCATATTCAAAGCTGAAAACATGCATAATGAATGACTCTTATCGTAAAGAATCGCAGCACAGGTTGGTTTCCCTCACAGATAACGAAAGGCTGCTGAGTTTCTTTTCCCTGGCAGGCAGCTCAAGTATCTCTGTCAGTCTGAGCCAGGCAGTGAATCGTCTCTCTCTTAACAATATTTACATCTTATGACACACAGCTACGCCCACATTTACCGCTTGCTTAACCCCTGGATCATTTCTATATGTTTTATTCATTTCTGCTGTCACATAAATGTTTTATTAAGGCGTCTGGATGTAGTTTTTTTTTTTTTTTTCAAACCTACACTCTTCACCGGCTTCTCAATGTAAACATACAAGAATGAGTGTTGATCATCAAGCTGTTTCAGTGGGTGTGTTCTTAGATTATCAGCTCATTGCCTTTAAGTATCAAATTAATTGCAGAATCATTGTGTATATTCCCCCAAGGATAGAGAGATTTAATTAGATATTCAATCTAAATGGCTAACCAAAATGAAATATTCATGACTTAACATAGAAATTCCTTTGATGTCCTTTGGCAATGTTCTGTTTCATATCAAGTGAACATTTATTGATAAAGAAAACATAACACATTTACATTTGGGTGTGCTGCTGGGAATATCCCAAGTCATTTTAGAGATATATTGGGTTTAAGCACTATCTTAGATCATATCTGTTACAGAAAGCAAAAGAACTGCCGTGTCATAAACTCGACCCTTTGAAAGTTAGGTAACTTTATGGGGGATTCAAGGAAGAGTTCACTTCATTTTTGGAAGTGCACTTATTCGCTTTCCTGCCATGAGTTAAAGAAAAACATTAATACCACTCTCATATCCATCTGTTAATTATAAAGCAGCATCAAGGAGCTTAACTTAACATAAGGACTCAAAGCTAGCTGGCATTAGTGCTTCTATCAGCACCTCAAAAGTTTTCTATCTTTTGTTTAATTCATAAAAAAACTGACAAAAATGATGATGCTGAACAGTTTCCCAAAAAATGTGTCTGGTTTTTGGTGGCCTAGACAGCAATTGTCCCATTCATTTCAAGGGTAATCAGACTGAATCCAACCAAGTGGTAGGCATCGAGAATAACTACATAGAAACCATCAGTCTTCTCACAGTTGGTCTTGTTTGTTTATGTAGGTCATATAGCATAGCAACTTCCTTCTAGTATGTGCTAAGGTGCAAAAGGGTGTCAACAATCAACTGTTCAGGCAGCGCGATATGAGCATCCCATTGGAGTCATGTGGGGTGATGTTTCTGGCCAGGTGGTGAATGTAAATACAACGGAGTCCACAAGCCAAAGTAAGTGACAGAATATTTCACCAGGTCTACACTTTCCACCTCATTGTGCTTCATAATAAATCTTGAAATATGTTATTCATAAAATTCTCATGTACTGTATGCTTAAAAATGTCTTGACTGTGCAAAGCAGAGAGTAGATGTACTGCAGTGGCGTTATACTGCAGCAGAATTAATGGAAGGGAAAGTTCTGTTCTGTCCCGTCCTGTCAACTCTCAAGGTGAGAGACATGTTTTTCCATCTGACTGGCCCTGTACCTCGTGGGTTGGTGTCAATTTCACTGGGCCTTACACTGAAGTGGTTGATCACATAGGGATTGCAATACCTTCCCTGGAGATTTCACCATTATCATTGCTTTATACTGGGGAGGATTGCACCCAAGCCCCCTGGGTTCTTCCAGACTCAGCTCACTGTGTTGAGGCTTTAAACTGTCTGTCGCCCTCCTGAGACAGCAGCACCATGCTTGGCTGAGCAAGGACTCTAACCTGGCAAGGCCCTGGTCAAAAATTAAACTGTAATAAAGTTTTTCCTGAAGGGGACTAATCATGGCCCAGGTGGCACAGAGAAAGGCATTTACACAGCATGGTGCTTTATCATCATGAAACACTGCAAATTGTATATAGATATGCCACTGTAAGGCCGGGGATTTAGGAAAGATTAAGGGCTTAAAACTTCAATGTTTCCCAGAAGTGTGTCCATTCAAATTAGGTCAATGGTATTTTAAGGATTATAATAAGATGACAGGCAGTTTAGACTTGAGATTTTAAGTATACAAGTGTTAATTCCCTCTCTGGGTGTAGTTTTTTGACTCAGCCATTGTTCTTTATCAATTTCCCAGGTGAATTTTCTGTAGATTACTCAGTAGTTAGTATGCTCGCTTTATTTTCCCTCTGGTTTGTTGCTGAGAATAGTCGCGTGGCAGAGCATGTGACATTTGGAGTCACACAAGGACATGTGAACATGAGAAGGAATCCCAGCAGAGGCAGAGGACTCTAATAAACAAACCAGACAGGAGACTGAAACCTATCTGTTCACAAATCCTAACTGAATGCTTGTCAAATAACCAACAAAATAAAATAAAAAGTACTCCAAAATCTTATAATTCCGGTTTTAACAAAAGTTTCTCAAAACTAATGAAATTTCAGCCAAAAAATCTATACCAAAAACACATCATCCATACAAAAGACAATAGGTTTTATCGTTGACAGACGTTATTTTATTATTATTATTATTATTATTATTATTATTATTATTATTATTAGTTTAAATTTCAACAACATCAAAAATGCTCTGAAAGCTGCTAAAAGCTTCATATAAAGTTACAGACCAGGCTGTCGACACTTTCAGAGTTATGTGCAAAAAAATCATTATTGAAACTGCTGTTTTATGGTTTGCCAAAGGGCCTAAATGTAATATGATCTATTATATTTATGGTATGATGTTGACAGTATTTAGCACATTCAGCTACTGTGAGAGTACACATGACTTAGAGTAATGTGTGAGCTTTGCGTTATTAAATAGGATTCAAATGCATGTAAATGTATTTTATGAGAACACAATAACAGTAAAAAATAAATTAATATAAAGAAACAAAAAGCAGCTAAAGCAGGTCTAGGTGCTATATAAATACTGTATTGTGAAAGTATTACAATAGCGTGTGAGAGAAATGCACACAGCCCATATTCAGAAACTGTGCCTTTAAAGTGTTGTTAGGACTTCTGTAAGGTTGTGATGTCACAACTATACAGTCACCACCCTCAGGCAGCCTACAATCCATTACTTTTGGTTGGCCTGACTGTTCGGAAAACAGTCAGTTAATCAAAGGAGAGGCTCTTTAATATTAATGAGACTGCTCTTGCTAGAGCTCTAGAGAGAACTGTGTGTGTAAGGAGATGTAAAATGACGTCCTGAGATGGTTTTTGAAAAACAACAAATATATCGTCTTCCTCAAACTTCAACTAAAACACAGTGTAAAATGTGGGACATTTAAGCACATATAAAAAAAATGTCATATAATTTTACGTGGTACACATTAAATATTGTATATGATGGAAGTAATATGTGGTGAACGAATACATTATGCAAGTAAGTTTGTGCCTGCAGTAATATGCCACTATAAATTAGTTTTACATCTTATGACCCTCATGACCACAATCAGTACATCTTTGCCAAAATGTAGGAGAAGACCTTTGAAGACATACGCATGCACGAATGCATGCATGCAAACACACACACACATGCACACACACAAACACATGCATGACCTTTCATAATACAGTGCATTGCTTCAGGTCCCGGACAGCACTGTGCATTTACGTCATACTCTATAGCACCATGAACCTCTAGCTTGGTCCCTACTGTGAACCTCTCTGGAGAGAAAATACACACACACACACACACACACACACACACACACACACACTAATGTACAATGATTGAAATCTATTCTGCCGACAGTTTGTGATGAGGTTTGAAAAATTATAATAATCACACACTGAGGTATCTCAAGACCGACTGTCCACCGAGAGGCACAAGGTCAGACTTAAGTGTGCGAGTTTATGTAGAAGTTCCATACTGTTGATATCTTGAAAGGACATAGCACAAATAGAAATTACTTCAATGCAAGAACCACTCTGCATAATATCAGATTAGATATTCAGAAGGCTTCTCGGTTTTGATGATAGTAACTGCAGGGTCAGTCACCTGTCTCTTTTTACTAAACGAAACAAAGATGATTGAAATTATATAATATAATTATACATCAAAGCCGTTGTGCATGCCCTTTGCTGGTAATCATTTGATAATCCAAAAAAAGAAAATTACAGCATAATTCTCAAATGTCAACTTCAATCTGTTCCATACCAACAGAAATCAACAAATTCCATAACAGACCTAGACCTACAGTAAATAACACCAGCCAAACACTATAGCTATGTGAAATACAAATGAACTCTAGTCTTTGGAATAATTCATCTGAGTTAATTAAACGTGATTCCCCTCAGTATTCTTGTTAAAACTAATTAAATGTGGTGGTAACTGACATTTTCTAAGTCTGTCAAGAGATTCGTTTAGACATAGTGGCAATTAGAGTGACAAGCCAGAGTGAAACAGCTTTTAAAGTCCAGCTCAGCTTTAACATTGACAGGGGCTTTAATGGTAAAATGTTATGTGCTTCCTAACTACCTGCCTACCTAGTGTTTCAAAGTCTCCCGCCTTGCTTTTTAAAGTTGCTGTAATTGAAGTTTCCCTGTATAAAAGTACATGCTTTTAGGCATTATGGCATTTCATTATGCAGTACTGCTTCTTTAAGCATTTAATCTGTGGATCCTTTGTGTCTAGTTTGAATGGAATAAGCAATTAAGTCTATTATTTTAATATTTCATAGGTCCAGTGGAGCTTGATGACATGTCTCTGGTGCATTTCAAAGCGTGTTTTTAATCATGAAATAGCACATATTTAGAGAGATGTCCTTCACTTGTCTCTCTCCTTTCTCTCGCTCTGAATGCTTGTGCCTTTCAGAAAGATATAACTTGAAGAATTATCATGGTGGAATTCAAAATGTTTATTTTTTTCTCAACAAATTGTTGGAAATCATACTGTATACTCTGATAAACCGATTTGTGGATCACTTGTGAACACACTTTTGTGAAATAACAGAATCAAGAAAAAACAATGAAACTCCAAATGAAGTTCGCACATCCACAAAGAAGAACCAGGGTTAGTTAATTGCACCTTCCAATAGACAGTTCGGCACATGGGCAGTGTCTCAGCTGAAGTTAAAGCAAGCATCAATTAGTTTTAATTGGTAACATACTGAGATATACAGATGGGGAACCAATTAAAGAACAACATGAAAGGACTTAATATGGACTCCACTATGGTCACTGTAACCCTCCAAAACAGCTTCAGTGCTACTTGTAAGTCTATGGAGCTGTGTTGGATCCATCTAAGACAGTACAACAGAGAAAAAGAAAAGCAAACAAAGCCATGCATAACAAAAGGACATATTGCATACAGTCACAGACATCACTAAATACTTTTGAAGAAAAAAAAATTATGTGATATAATTTGCTTTTATTGAGATCGTGGTGGTGGATTGTGTGTGGAGTCAAATAGCTCCTATAGGTGTTCAAATGGTGACTGTAAAGGCCACATTTCAATACACATCAAACCATGCAGTTAGCCCTGGTGCATGGAAGCATCTGACATTGATATATGTCTCCAGTCTTTTATTTAGGCTTTCTTTTAATTTTGTCTCCCGTTGATATCTGTATTAAGTTTGAGCAGCTGCTCCAAAAGGGTGTCAGGACCCTCCAGCACAGTGTAACAAGGGAGCACAACAGCCTGCAGTCAGACACAGATGGGGTGATGCAAAAGGCCATTCACAAAGAACTCATGAGATGGAATGGAAGTAATGAATAATCTTGTGGGAAGAGCAGGTTACATAGTTGATTCTGTCATGTCTAGCAACACATGATGGGCACTGAGTGTGGCAAAAGTCACAGGTTGTCATTCCATTGTGGAGGATGAAGCAAGCAAAAGTCACCAACCAAGCCTCACTGTCATTGCAGAGGAGCACCAGGAGGGAAGTGCCGCAATTAGTCCACTGGCTGTGAGTTCTGGATGCCAACGGGAGAGTGATCAGAGTCAATATGTGGCATTCAAAGCATAGCTGATGCAGGTCTTTCGAGATGGCCAAGCCAGGGCAGGGGAAAGCAATTCTGTTGTTGGCTGTTGCTGGAAAACACTGATCGGTGTGTTGTCCCATTAGAGTTGCATAAGCCATCTTAAATAGCTGGGAGTGTGTGCCTGCCTTTAATCAACCATATGCTGAGAATTACAAGCAAGAATCAAGGAGCAAGAATCAGTTCAAGATTAGTTCGGCAGGGATCACAGTACCTGATTCACTTTGAAGAGGAGATATGTTATTTCTTAACAAGAGACTGTAATGTAGTAGTCTGTGTGTGTTCGATGTGATTCTTCAGTTCACAAAAAGGAATGTTGATAGCTCGAAATGTGGATGTGCTGGGGGTCCAGATGAGCTAATGCAGCTTTGACTGAGGGCTCTTTTGAATCACGCTCTTGGGACCCAACTCTTCAAAATCTTCTCTAAGAGAAACACTCAAATAAAGAGCTACTTTAAACAAAAATGGGCCCATTTAAGTTATATGGCTGTGAACGAGATGAATAAAACAAAACAGCTTTCAGCTCAGTAAGTACAAGTATGTCAATTTTTGAATATTGTCATTTTCTTTCTCATTATTGGGCCTGGTTGTGCACGCATAACTGCAAACATTTTTGTGCTTACTTCAAATGTGGACATTAGATCTTTTTTTTTCATTTATGTCTTGCATAGGCTAAAGCGTTTACTGTTAGCAGTGAGGCCTGGGAGAGAATGCTATTCCCCCGGACACCGATCTGTTTTCAGGTTTGACATTTTTCACTTTGATGTAAACACCAGGAATGAGGCAGAAGGGTACGCTGACCATTGCCCAAGGGCCTCCTGCATCCAGCCCACTGATGACATCAGGGTGTGATTATGAAGTGCTGTGAGGAGCATTCATTCTCTTTTAGGAGCATGGGGGTCAGTTTGCGGACAAAACACAGGTTTTCCATTACACTCTGCTGAAGCTGGTGTCGCCTGCGGTTGGATATTAGGGAAGTGGGAGTCCTATCTGTCACAATGCTGGTCTCACAACACTCAGCTGGCCCAGTACTGTCAGCCATGAAAGAAGAATTGATAAAAAAAAATGAATGTGGGGAAGAGGTCTGAGAATATGGCATGGAGAAAATTGCCTATGTCTTTTTTTCTCTTTGAGGAAAGAGAGTTGCGAGGAAAGGGCCTAAGAGACCAAAGGAAAGTCTCACAAGAATGAAGCTCAGTTCAGCCTAAGGGCTTGGTTACACTAGGAGAAAACTAGTTTCTATGACATGTCGTCAAACCATCAGAAAGCAAGAGGTTTTATAACCGGTCACAACGGACACTCTGGTAGGCAAGGTGAAAAGCCGGCAAGACGCAACAATCGTTTAAATGTGGGTATGCAGGAGCACAAAGTTTCTCCTGGAAGACATTCCTAGTTTAACATTTGTTCACTGAAAAAGTGACAGAAATTTGTGTTAAGCATGAAAAAAAGGGAACTTGGGGGAGAATTCCAATTCCTACGGTCTTTCTCACCTCCATACACCTGGCCAATCACTGGGAGAAGCAGCAGTGCTTGTCAGATTGTCACTTTCAAAATGTTTATCCGACCAATCGACAAGCACTTCTAAAGGAGCACACTAACCCCTAATGGCTTATCAGTCCTATAAATCCAGGTTTGTTAAAGGGTTTTTGGGGAATACATTTTTCATACATAAAGTCAGACCACTCTGTCAGATGTCTCTTTTGTCTCTCTCGGTGCATGCAACAAGATGTATTGAATGGTGAACCGGTATTATCTTTTTAGAATTGCATTGCAATGGGTACTGCTGTTTCAGATATAGGCTTACACACACACACACACACACACACACACACACACACACACAGTGATTGTATTCCTAAGAGGTGGCAGCACACTGTGTGCGCTTAAGAGACAGATTAAACTGTTATTGTTCTAACCATAAATACAGGTACTAAATACTAATAAGAGGAACAAATGTTTAAAATATAGCCCAGACTGCACTCAGTTTTCAGTTTATTGTGTACTCCTGTAGTTCAATACGGTAGCCCTAGAAAAGATTCTTCTTACCTTCAGTCAGATTATAATGGGCAATTTTCTGTTGAAGCTTTTTTAGAGAGGCGTTGATTCAGCTGAATCGTGATGTTCAACAGCACAAATTACATCATCCAAAATGACGATAAAAATAAAACAGCAGCTCTTTAAAGTAGTTTCAACAACAACACCAAAAAAGGAGAACATTATAAGGTATCATTTATTGCAAGGCTGGTATTAGATTGAGTTTATCTAGTTGTACCTGATAAACTCATATATTGGGAGCTGGGTGAATATCTGCTCAAACAGCATTTGTCATCTTATTTACCTTTCTAACTAGAATCAGGGGATTTATGTTCAGTTAAGACCAGTAAAAGCTTGTTTATTTTAAAAAACAGTTCAGGTCATTACTCATCTTTAACTAATATATCCTGGCTTTATAAAATAAGTAATTTAATTTAATTTATCCGATCAGCCAACAGTCCAGCATACAGTGCACAAATGTAAAACTTGTACCCTCATCATATATAGGCAAATAGAAAAAGAAGATATACATTATGTCCTTAATGAGGATGTTCATGTAACCACTTCTGCCTACTCACAACCTCATTATGTCCCAACTTGAGCATGTACAGTACTGCACAGAAACAGTGATGGCCACTGGAGATACAATTAAGGAGAAAATGAATGACAGTGATGTTTTTGAACCCTCGTAGAACCTGTGTGCCCCCTGGCCCTGAAATGTTGGGTCAAAAATAACATGGAGAATCATTTAAACACTAATGAATACAATAACCGTCGGGTGTTCTCCACAGAGCCAGGCTCACTCTGTGTGTCACCGTGTTCCCGTGTACATGTGTGAGTGTGTGTATTTGTTCTCAAGTGTGTGTGGGTTGCCAGCTACTGTTCGTCTCGTAGGTGGTGCCATGCATTAGGTTAGAGGTACTAATGCAATCACAAGTGATTATCTGAAACTTTTTGCCCTGTTCGGAACAAGAAAGTTCAGGTGACCCATTGAATTTCAATTTCATCTGAGTACACGAGTGAAGAATAGTGTTCTGAATGGTGAGTGAAGCTGTGTAGCAAATGAATTAAGCTTTTAGATGGTGAAAAAAAGACAAATAAACAGTTAGTCATGAAAAACTATAAACTACATACACACTATCTGAATTATATTTTTTCTTTGTACTGTTATAAAATTATAGATTTTATGTAAAGCCAACGTTACATTTATTTTTCACGATCAGGTGCATGCATGTATATGTATGTAAATATGTTCCCCTATGTTTGTGTGCTTAAATGCATAGCTATGTTTCCGTATAAGTGCAGCGTAAAAACTGAATTTCAAGTAATTCGGCAAAAGAAAATATGAATGAATGCTTGCTTCTGTTCACTACAATTTGGTTATTTGGTAGGTAAGTAGTAGGTGGCACAATTGGAAAAAAACAGATGAAGAGGGCGCCACAAGAACGCCAGTCCAACATCAACTGGTGAAATATGATATTTCCGTTTGTTTCACATATTAATGTGAGAAAGGTTACATCTGATTGGTGTGGAGTAATCATGGACATATGATAGAGCCACGGGAGCGAAGAGAAGAACGTTAAACATGAGTTAAATGTTTGCTGGTTCAGAACTTATTCCAAAAAGTGTTTCCATCTCTCATCAAGCCCATAAACTCTTTTTTAAGAAGCGTAAAAACTTTTCTAACGCAATACTTCAAACATGCATCAAAATACATTATAGGAAACACAGCTTGTGTGTTTTGCATCATAGACTTTGAGATTGACATACAATGATTCTGAAAATCCAGTAAAACACATTGAAATGTATTGGACTGACAGGTTTCAGTCTGATTTTCTGGATCCTACGATTCTCTGAGACAGGTGTTGTCAGTTTTGATCCATGCCCTGAAGAAACACAGAAGAGAAGAGGGTAAGAAACCATGATGGTAAAAATAGACCATCTATTTGTCAGTTCATCCAATTTTACTCGCTCGACCAAATCCTAAAAATCGCTCATTTATCCAGTTCCTGATCTCACTGTGCAAGCAGTAGCTTACTGTTTGTCTTGCTTAAGTGTTTTCTAAAGTTGACTCAACCTTTGTGAAAAAAAAAATCTTTGTCCAAAGCCTGCTGAGTGACTTTGTACAAGTGTACAGTGTCTGCATGCATAACATGAAGCCAAGCTGAGAAGCAAACATAGCTGACTGATTCAGCGCTCAATCAGGGATTGACTTCCCTCTTTCCATCTCGTCAATCCTACCATGCCTCTTTTGCACCACTCTTTCATCCCTTCTCCTCATCTTAGTCCAGCAGAATAAATCAGAATAGAGAGCAACATACTCACCCAAATAATCAAGTGGCTCATGAGATTTTGCACTGGCAAATTGCTCTAGATCTGTTACAATGGCCACACAGTGACATTGGCTTGACTTTCTAAAAGACAAAGAAATAGTCCCATGACTGAAGACACTCTCCAGTGTCAAGGCTGCACTCCCATGTCAGCTTACACACAGGACTCTGTTACCCTTGTCATAAAGCATTAAATATGCACCACAACACAACAAATTATCATAACACACTGATTATTAACTCAGATTATTAATATATGGCATGCAAAGCACAATTATACATCGGATAACAACTGGTCATGTTTTTTATAACCTGTCTGGTCTTTTTCCAGAGTTGATAATTAGCCTTCTTTGCAATGTCCTCGGCTCTTTGTTAATGAGAACACAGCAAGGGAAAAAGCAGGGTAAAAATTATACATAATGCATGCAAATGTAAGCACGTTTATCATTAAGGGGGACTATTAATGTGTGTGTGTGTGTGTGTGTGTGTGTGTGTGTGTGTGTGTGGCCCTGGTCTGTTTTAATAGGCCCACCGGTGACAGTGTACAGTCCAAAAAACAGAGAACCTAGAAAGAATAGACACATAATGCCTGTTTCAATCAATACACATATTGTTTTGTCCTATCATCAATAAAGGAATGCATATTGAACAAAGTAAACACAGAAACAATAAAAGCTGCAAGCAGCGATGGTCGGGCCCTCGCACATGTGCGCATGTCGAAATGTGAATAATATTGGTCTTAATAACCACAAGAAGTTTCAGACAGCTCTGAGAAGGTACATGGAATCCCAACACTTGAATTTCTGAAAATCACAAGCCATCAGCAGGTTCTTCCTGCCGATTTCTTCTTTGAATCTTTTTATGGATCGCCACGCCCACACCGTTTCCCCAAAATTCATCATTTTGATAGCTTTTACTCAGTACATCTATATGAACAAACCTACCAAGTTTGAAGTCAGTGGGATAAAATCCCTCGGAGGAGCGCATTCAAATATGACTCCTTCTCAACCAGCCCAAAACAGCAAAAATGGTGATTTTAATTCTTAAATATCTCGCTTCCTGTTCATTGTAGCCCATTGCTCCAAGAGACTTTTTTGTAGGTCCTGCCATGTTGTACAATTCAGCTGAGGTTTCATGTGTCCAAAACTGTAGCGGGGCTGCCTCAAAGAAAAGTTCAAGGGGGCGCTATAGAGTGCTTTTGCCCCGCCCCCTAAATAATTATGCAGCTGAAATTTGCATAATATTGGTCTTAACAACCACAGGCCCTAATAAACAAAGGCAATAGGCAGGCTATGGTTATAGCTGAGCCACTGGGCAACCACCAAAACAGAAACATTTATCAAGAGGAGTGTATTTTCATTATAATGGGTAAAACTAATGCTAATGAAAAGAAATTGTTAAAAGTTTCAGACCAATGTTTCTCCCTACCTTGCCATCCACCTATCACTCTGCCATCCATGCTGTCTGATTGACAAATGAAGTCACTGATATGTTAAGAAGGAGATCCTCTGAACGTTCTGATGTTTGCAAGTTCTTACATCAACTTATCAACTATACAGCTATGAAGAAATCATGTTTTCATCATTGTTTGAATTAATAAAAGATGAGTGTAAAAATATACATAGCTGAATATGCGCAAAGTTAAACATCCCCTGATGACACAGAGGAGCGTATATGTCTATGTGTCCAGGGAACCACAATCAAAATACTACAGACACAGTATGAAAATCTGCTGTATTAATTTGGAAGATGCAAACACAAGTGGAAAGTCTCCCACAAAATGCCCACAAATACCAATCTCAATACTACAATTAGAACTGACGGCATTGGTTAACGACATACTAAGTAGGATTTGTAAACACACTATTCTAAGTTGGCCCCTCCTCCCTGGCTCAGCTGAGAGCAGCAGTGGTAACAGCGAAACAGTGACTAAGGAGAGGGGGCGATTTTTACCAAGAACAAAGCAGTGAATCAAATACACAAATAAACACATCTACACCTCCACACAACCCTGCAGACGGTGCCGACTGTTGGATTTTGTGTGAATGCTGAACCAAGTGCACTGCACTCTGTGTAGCTCAGTTCTGCCCTCGGTCAGACAGACACACAAAGGTGCATTTCTTTATACAAAGCTCAGCCAGATGTGCCTCCACACTTTGGTTTGATACTGTGCCAGTGATTCCCAACCTCAGAACCTGTGCGCTGCCTAAACAATCTTGGCTTTATTTTGCTTTGGCTGAAGAAAACATTCGAAAATATCATTATTTATTTAAATAGTCGACACAGACAGGACACAGACAATATCAGAATTTCAAAGCAATAACATTGGACATTAGTCTAGAACATTCAAATAAATCATCAATACAGTAGGTGAAATAAAATGTTTGTTTTCCTCTGGGGACATCAGCCGTTCTGTTGTGTTCTGTGCTTAAAACAATGTGAATTGTTCTTAGAAGTTGCTTGCTTTCAAAGTCTCATGTCATCTTTAGTAATGATCAAAATTAACTGGACCTAAATTATATGTTAATTGCTTAATTGTAGTGTGCAAGTATCTGTATTTGATAAGTTTCTCCACTCATTTATTTAGGTGTTACCAGTTTCTCATACAGAGCAGTGTCATCAGTCAGGTTTAACAATGGCTGGTGACTCATTTTAGTGTTACAGAGAAATGGAGAGAGAGAGAGATGTTATTACATTAAAAGACAGTGGACACTGTGGATATCTTACAAGCACAAACCAGGTTTCGTTTATCTTTTACAACAAATGTCCTCCACACATGGCTCACCTGTTGTGGAAACCTAATTGTTGGTAAAAAAAAAAATAATAATAAAAAAAATAATGGTGAGCAGGTCAAAGTAGTTTGTAAGTAAACACAAAAATAAGGAGGATAATTAAATAAAACTAAAATGACAAAGTAATAGATTACCTACTAGAAAAATAAATCTTGCCTCCCCCTCTCAGCCAGCCACAGTTACACACTTGATCTCTGGGACACATTGAAATGTTTCTACTGAGTCCTGATTATGGGATTTCTATTTAAAGTACATCAGTCAGAATGCAGCAATCAGAGCAGACTAACCAACCATATAGTTTAAGATGGTCAAGAGAAATCAGCAAGTGTTCCTTCTCTGCCTAGGCAAGTATGCCGCCGACTACTCCATGTTAATCTTAACAGTACTTGCAACAGTTCCCGTCCCTCTCCCCATATGCTGCTTTTGATTACTGCAACAACCCAATCCAATAAGCACGCACACACATGCAAACACCAACACACACACACACCGACAAGTGACGCAGCTCCCAGCTGTTTTTGCACAAAGTGGATGTGAACAATGGTCAGCTATTTTTATCCTTTCTATTTCTGGACTTCGCTCAAGAGAATACACTGATTAGTTTCCACCTTCAAAAAAAATAAATAAATCAAATTCAATCAGTTAGAAACGCTGCGAGTATGTCTCAAGTGAGCTCTGTCTGTAATGTGTAAACATACAGTATGCTATAGTCGCCATCATCATCATCATCATCATCGCCTGCACTGCCACCATAATTCTCATCATCATTATCACCTCTCTATGATTCCGTACGTCATTATATATCCTTCCTATGTACTGTACAGTTAGAGTGCACAACTGTGCCTGGGTTGTCTGATTGAGATTTATGACCAGGGAAGGAATGATTATGACTCCATTACACAGATATCGACGACAGGTACATGTTACACATGTTCGGTAAGCCCGGTAAAATGAATGGGCCCACTTCCATTCTGTACCAACTGTTCATCAACTGTCATTTCGAGGCAAGATAACAGATGGTGGTTTGTGTTGATTCTATGACGTATGCAGCAAAGCAGAAACTGAGACCTACCAGCAGCAGAGGAGTGGCGTTACTGTTTCACCAAAACTGACATGTGCAATGACTTCACACAAGAGGTAAACACTGCATCTGAAGACTAATGCAAGATAAATATTAAAACAGCATACCACATCATAGGTACGGAAGCCCTAAAGGGTCATACATACATACATTTTATTCCACCCGTTTTCCCGTGATAATGAGATAATTTTAGGTTAGAAGTTATAATGAGATAGTTTATTCAAGATCTCTAGAGAACAAAACGATAGTCTAGTGTATTAAATCATTGCAGGGAACATCATTTAGTATAGCAATGTCAGAGGAACAGGAGACACCTTTAGTGTATTTTGTATTTGTTCTTGTCTTGTCTCAAAACTCAAAACATTTCAAACAATTACTGAGTTTGAAATACAGATAGTCAGTTTTGATTTTCAGGGTATTTATGACGACATCAGGCTCAGTTAGATTGCGGCTCCAATAAAGCTGAAGCCTTGCTAGCCGTCTTCTCAGATGACGTACACTAATGTGTACATTATCTATAGCAAGGCATAAAACTATTTCAGCCTGTGTCAGGACTTGATTGAAAAGATATGTGATGCGGTGATCGATATTCTCCTGCTCCTCTGACATTGCTACACTAAATGATGTTTCCTGCAATGATTTAATACAAGACTATCGTTTTGTTATGTCGAGATCTCAAATTAATTATCTCGTTATCACAGGAAAACGTAGGAAAATTATCTCTTTATCACGGGAAAACGGGTGGAATGAAATGTATGTATGTATGACCCTTTAGGGCTTCCGTACATAGGTGCCCAAAAGAACATCATATGCACTGGAGGAGACCACTGGTGCTCATTAACTAACCAGATCATTAGTAGGCAGCCCATGACCATATTATTTCCATCCGACTCCAGATCAATTGGGAGTTGCAGTTGCTTTATGTCTAAAAGACTAAAACAATTATTGTTTAATCATTTAGCATCTTCAACACGATAAAATAGTGGAATAAGATGTTATGTTTCCAATATTGTCCATTAATGTCTTTATGATAAATTTAGTCTGTCAATAAATAGACAAACGCGTTCATATTTCCCCTCATTATCATTATAGACAGGAATTAATTTTTGCCTTGCATCATTAATAACATTAATTATCTCTAAACCATATTTAAGCAACTACATTCTTATGTATGATTAATCTGACTACCATCTGCACACGTCATTAGCATGTCTTTGTTTGCAGAACAAATAATAATCAAGCTTTCCCAGGCTGAAACACATCAGTGTTACATATATACGCATGCCAGAATGAGGCTGGTTTAAATTAATTTCTGCTTTATTGTGGGGTATAGAATAAGACTGTTTTTACTTGGTTATAACTATACTATTTCACTGCCTCAAACCTCACTGCCTGCGATGACAACTTATTCAAGGGTGGCTTTGTTTGATGTGACGCAGTCTGATCACTGTTGTCAATTCCCATAAGCGATGTTTTGAGTGTCTCTGCGCTGAGCATGGGTCTCAGGGGGTAATGAAGCAGCTGGAAATGTACAGCCTGTTGGCTCTATCTGCTCTGGGGTATTAGCTCCATTGAAACCATTTTGATTGCTCCCCAAAGTTGTGACTAGCTGTCGCTGTATATGGGCCCAACTGTCATGAGAATGACTTGGTGGGTTTGCTGACAGTACCTTCAACAACTCAGCTATCATATGGGGGAAACCTACGTGCCAGGGACAGAGGTGAGACTTTTGGATTCTGGATGACAACTGGGAGATCCAATTAACATCACTGACAAAATACTGTATGCACATAAAGGAAAACTTTTTTTCAGCAATTAGGTGTTCATTTTTGCATGGCTTGGATAGTTGATCAGGGAGTAGGAGACCTAAACCATCTGGCAGCACAGTCAGCAAAGGCGACTAACAACCTGGGGGTGTTTGGCATGGTTCTATTTCAGCTTGTGTGGGGCTAAAGCTCAAGTTTAATTTGACAACCTTGACTTTGCATTTTGCAGCTAAACTCATCAAGGCTCTTGTGACCATTGCAAGTTGTTTCATGGACACTCTATAAATGTAGTGATGAAGCAAGTAACTCCATATGATCTCCATATCCCTTGACACTCAACAATTTTGCCTTCACTCTCCCATGGCTCCACTCTCACCTTTATGTTGCACTTCATTTTCTCAGAAGGGTAAGAGACAGCACTTGCAGCTGGCCAGAAAGAAGGTTATTCTGGGTATTTAGGGCCTGTTCCCGTCATAGACACAGACACAGATGACTTGATAACCTCCTCTGTTTGTGTCCACACCCCACAAGCTAAACAAGCTTAGGTGCTGTGTACAGCAATTTACCTCTGCTGTTTTAAGAAGACCGTCCTCCCCAAAAAACAAACAACCAAACAGCTGAATCAGTTATTTCAGCAAATGTCTCAAAACGGCTTATGTTAATGTTCGAAGCCCTCTAGCGACCATGGTAGTTATGACAGGAGCAAAGGAGGAACTCAGGTAAAGTAATTACACAAAGAACAAAAACCACAGAGACACAAGTTCGGGGATGGATGGGTCAGTATAATCCTAGATTTGACAGCTATTTTTTTTCCATTTTCCAGCCGACAGTCAGCATTGTTTTCTATTAACCATGGCCAGATTATTCCCTGACCTTAACCACACAAATATCATTGTAACCATGACACCAAAGTTCTTTAAAACCTAGCCTAAACTATAAAATGGAACTATCAAACAGAAGAAGGCATTTAAGAGACAAGTGAAAATCACTGTTGTGATTATAGCTATAGGATAATTCCCCAAATATTTATCAGTGACTATGATACAGCAAGTCAAATGTGTATGTGCACAGTCCTGTCAAAACTCCTCTCCCATGGTGTCTGAAGTGTCCAACATGTCTATCTGGGTATATTTCCAGGTGAGCCCAATTCTACGAAGCTGTAACGCAGATGGTTTACACTTGAGCTGTCACACAGTATTTTAACACTGGACACTGTGAGACTGTGAGACTGAGACTGAGAGCATTCACTGCATTAGTCATGCCTGTGAACCTCAGTTCTTAAGTACTGACAGGGATAACATGAGGTTAGGTCCCTTTCCACTATTAATGGATGAAGGAAGCTCTGACCCTGACTGACTTATTTGTATGCATGGTGGCAGGTAATCAGATCTGCATGTGGCATGTTGTCAGCGTGATCTTATTGCAGCAGGTCAGTGGAGTCATTGGGCCTCAATCCCAAAGAGAATGGAGCCCTGTTAGAGATAGAAATAAATACAATTAGTTAAATATGGTAAGCGTTAGAGCGCATTAATGAGTTACCATGCTGTGCTAGAAATCTCTGCGGACCAGATAAATAGTGTCACATGCAAGTCACATGGTTGAGCCGGCTTATCCTGATTAGAGTAAACGTTTGCAAATTTAACTACATTGAGAAAACTAATTAAGTTTTTAAACTAATCAAGAGAAGATTAGATGCCTCCTCCTGTGACCATAGAATATTTATCGGTGTGGTTACAATACAAAATATATGTGTATAAACATGCATATAAATATTCTGTATATCAACATCAAAGACAATGATTATAAATATGATAATAATAGTGTGTGCACTTTATTTACTATGGTAAAATGCATGACTTGATACTTCAGTTTAATCATTTACTGACTGATTAAACAATGTAATTAATAATCCTTCATGTATCACTGTCTTAGCAAATATATTGGAATGGGAGTAATATGTCATCAGTATTATTGTGGCCAAATGTTCAGTTTACATTCTGCATTCAATTCTTTGGTATGATTAAGTCACAGAACTAATGTTTCTTCCATCATCTATCATCTTTTAGTTTAATAATTTAGCATGGTCAAATTAGAATGTATGTATCGGCCGTGAATTAAACATGAGCAGTAATTTGTGCAGGAAATGGAACCTGATTTGCCAAGGTATGTGGTGACATCCAAATGTATGACTAAATGACTCACCAAAGCAGATTTGAGAAATAGCTGCAAAAACACATGAAATATGCATGGTAGAAAGGATATTATTAGATCACAGATGTTCTATTCAGTCTACACAAAGGTAACCCACAGTAACCACCAGAGAACCAGCACTCCTACCAACCTTGCTCAGTCAGAGTTAGTTAGCAAACTGCCAGCAGAGTACCTGAAGGACACTGATGATATGTGAAAGGTGTGTCTCTAAAAATTATTTATGGTTCCTTCAGCTTTTATATTTGATCTAACAATGCCCTAACAGATTTATGCAGTTATAAATTCTCAGTTTTTTTGGGAGGGATAAAGTTGAAAGTTATCTGCAGTAGCCTTTTGGTGATGGGAGAGAGCAGCTTTAAACTACAGTGTGGAAGGTTTTATCACAGCACGAAAGCTCCCCTCGTTTTGAAGCAGCATGCTAATTGTGAGCTTTGGACCCAAATGAAGTGAAGCAGGAAGTTTGATCTACAGGATATGCACTCTTCTTGACAATCTCAACCAAATCTGCATACCCTTTTAACTGCTCCTTTCCTCTCCTCACCATATATATATATATATATATCATATATATATATATATTATAATGATATTCTATATTATATATGGCAGCTCTTTGGGATTTAAAAATACAGTAAAAAAAAAAAAAAAGTACAGTAAATAAATCAGGAGCTGGAGTATTGATTGTGTGTGTGTCTTTTTTGCAAACTAAGTGAACGTTTTTTATCTCAGCGAGTGGATACAGCTGTATTATGTCAGATTCTATTGAATTGTCCTGTTTTTTGTTGTTGTTGTTTTTTTTCCTTTGGAAATGAACAAATTAATTTGTTAGCTGACAGATTCCGGCTGTGCAACACATAGATTGTGCATTTGACATTTCAACCGTTGTGATCCATATAGAATATGTTATATCACCTGTGAGTAATTGCCACGTGGTAAAACCAAATGGGCTCACTCCAACAGAATGAAAACATAAGCTGTAAATGACCAACACATTTTAAACCTGAAACCAAATGTAGGCTACTCTGCTAAGTAATAAATGATGACCTTGTTCTGTGCCCCCTATCAACAATGACGTCTGAAATGCTTGAATAAAACACCCATAATAAGCCTGCTTTCAAAAAGGTCAGGACTGCACAGAAAATAAATTCATAAGGTTGTGTACGATGACTGAATAAGAGCAAAAACAAAACTTCACACATATCTGCACACACCATGATTGTGCTTCAATAACAAATCATTTTCTTTAGTTGTATCACCCCTTAGAGAAGATCTCAACCAGTCTACCTGTTTCATCAGCCCTAATAGTTTCAAGTTAAAATCACTGTATTTTAAACTGCCAATACAATGACGGTAGTCATCATGCAGTAAATTTTAAATCGATTATCTCTTCTAATGAGAGCGAAAAGTTTTGTTTGAATTTGCAGATGTTTTTTGGAGTCCTGGTTTTTCTCTTAGTATGAATTGATGTTCGAATGGTAACACCCCAGACAAGCCAATATTTCAAGGCCACAGTCTTGAATAAAAGATAGATCAGAACACATATCCTGCTTTTGATTTTAGAATCCTTATTTCAGTCAGCCAACTGTTACTGAATAGATTTATGATTGCAACAAGTGAAAACAGAGAGGAGTTTATGTTTGGCATCTAGTCTCTGATTTTGTGACTTTTTGTAAGCTGAGCACAAAGAATTAAAGTTTTGTACAGCTCAGTAATAACTAATATTACTATGTTTTTAACAAAGTGATACCCCGGTAATAGGTTGGTATATCGGAGTAATATAAGACTAAAAATTGTGTTGCAGGGGAATAAGGCGACAAAACAAAAGGTAATAGATAGGTAACAGTTAGTTCAGTACTACTATACCTATTTATTATCAACCTACTGCATTACACCACTATTACAATGTTATTACCCAAGTGCTTTCCTGTCTTTCACAATCGTGAAAACCCTAAACTTCAATCTGTAAACCAAATTTTCAGTACACTGAACATATTTATGGAATCATTCACCTTTTTCTGAACAAATTTTCAACACTGTCATTGTTTACGCACAAACACAAAATTGTTCACACTTGTTTCTAACGATGTGATTAGTAAACAAAATGACTAGAATGGAATCTGGATACGTAAGCGGGTCAGCATCGACCAGCAATTTTATAAATGTTTTTCTTCGAGCATACTTTCCTTTACTTCCTTTACCCAATAGGGTTTTCTTTGCCTGGTGGTGAAAGGTCTATGACCCAAATCCCTATACCTGTATATAGGGAAAATCTCCTACAGGCAATGGACGAATGTATCAAAAGGAGACTATTCTCCCAAGAAAAAAAGGTGTAGTGTGATGTTGCTATGGAAGCACAAGAGGTCAGGGTGAACAGATGTTTTGCTTCCTATTTCCTACAGTTGCAGAGAAATGAGAACGTCAAGTTCAGTCAGCTGACTCATGCGAAATAGATTATGTGATTGCAGAATATACAGTATTGATGTCTGGTTTCGAGGCTCAGAACTCATCACTCCCCAGGAATCGGCGAATACAGCACAGCAGGGTCCGTGATGTGATAATAACTTATCCCCTTGGGAAACAATGCGTGCAATGGTGGGAGCTTGGATGGAGGTGGGGCATTTAAAATGTTGTATGAACAGCAGCAGCAGTAAGAGACAGCATAGCATAGTGTGGCAGCAGTCCTCCCAAGAGAATACATGTTGTTGTAAAAACATTTTTAAATTCAAGACAAATCAAATCCCTTTAGCATAGAAATCCAGGACATCCAGGAAATCTAGGACTTATGATTCTTATCCAAAGGGAGCAAAGGAAGATGTAACACGAACATGATGTTGCTATAGAGCCACACAAAGATGTCAGGTTGGACAGATGGTCAACAAAATGTCGGACTTGTCGGATCTGATATGACAAATCACAATTTGCATCCCATTTCTCATCTTATCGTTTCTTTCTTTAAATCATGATCTTCATTTTTACAAAGCCTTAAACAAGAGGTTATTTTTAAACAATGTTAATAATTCTATAATCTTTAGCAAATAATTTTAACCCAAACCACAAAGTTTTACTGTAATATTAATTGATTTTAACACAGTTTGTGATCTGTTTTTGTACCTATACCCAACCAAACTTTCACCAAAGCTGTGTAACAACCTCATTTTTGCAACAGTAATTTGTAACTGTTCTGGCGCCTGACACTGACAAACGATGTCCTGCCAAGAGTGGAGTCACATCAGAAATGTGTTCTTATATGTTGTTCTGGAGAGCAACTACAAACAATGAACTTGTTGAACAATGAACAGTGAGCAGAGCACCAATAGTTAAGTACACCACAATGACAATGAAAGGCGCTGAACATGCTGTAGTGAGACTTTAGCCACAGACTTGAGTGAATTGTTGTTGAATTGTGTACATAAACTGGCTTGTAGGCTTTGTTCCATGTAGGTGGTTTTCAATATAAACTTTGAACATTCAACATTGTGCAATATGATAGGAAATATTTGTGTTTCAGCAATCAATGTACTAATGAGTTTGTTACGACAAGGCTGTCTGCCTCCTAGTTCCCAATGTTTTCCCTTTCCTTTTGTTTTTGTCTGTTATCTCCCTGTGGTGGCCATCGGGCATGCGGCCTCCAGGTTTCCCTCTCACCTGCCTGATCACCTCACCTCCTGTTCCTCATCATCTAATCAACCGCTACAGTATAAAAGACCGGCTCAACCTCCCAGACGTTGCCAAATTGTTCAGTCGCCATCAGAGTAATTACCGCTGTGGCCAATTCTGTGATTTGAACTTAATGCTCTTGCTAACTTTAATTTCCCTGCGCTTCAGGATATTCTCCTACCATCCACCTGCGGCACACACCCAGGCTTGTCTTCATTTCCTTTTCAAACCTTGGCACCACGAGCCCTGCCCTTGCAATTGGATTTCCTCTTGGCGAGATCTTCACCTATCCCTGCACATCACCTCTGTTACCTGATAAACTACTGAACTGTGTTTGGTCTGTGACTGGTGTTAGCATTCAGGTTTCATTAAATACAATACGGGCAAAATAACAAGTAAAGGCATATTTTACAGATGTCACCTTTTCTTTTTCATGACTTGACATGGTAAGAAGTGAAAATGAGAATATTGTGAATGGGATTCAACATCACTGCAGTTTGGATGAAATATCTGTAGCTTAAAGCTTTATGTCTCCGGCAGCCATGACAAATGAATAACTCTAATCATATGTCTCCCAACTCTGAGACTCATGAATCATTCCGCATGAACAGATTAATAGCTCATAAATCTTATGAGGAACATTATACCTCTGCAATTAGAGCAGTCGAGCTGCAGCATAAGCCTCATGGTATATTCAAAATGTTTGGTGAATATTAAAATGAAAAGACCAGTTAGGAATACAGATCTGAGTGCAGAAGGAAAGTGATTCTCACTCCAGAAATACATTACAGTAGTCAAGAGGGGCTTTGGTAATGACAGAGAAAATACCAGGGGAAAAAAAAATTACAGCACTTCATGTGAATAATGCGCTAGTTCTGACAGTTATCAAAATGTTGAGAGTCTTCATTAGCCCATTTATAGATGATGGCTGCTGTTTAAGGATGTGGTCATTACATCCCATTCTTCCTGTAGAATACAACTTCACAGAGGCTCAATCAAAGATTGGATGAATGACGAAGATAGACGAAAAAGCTCCTCAGGCCTCAGCATCTGGGCAGAGTTACTGTATCAAACATTACATAACACAGTAACTGTACACACAGAGAAACACACATTGAGAGATTGAGTGACGCTTCCTGACTATCCAACATTTCAACAACCCTTTTGCAAGCATTTCTGATTACTGCAGCATGTGTTCTCTGTGATAAAGCAGCAGATATTCCTTGCAGTGCTGGAGGGAAGTGGTGTGTTCAGCAGCATGTAATTATAATCTGGCAATCTGACAAGTTGTGAATGATTGTGTCTGGAGCATGGACCATAGACAAGCAAACTACACTATGCCAAGTCCCCTATAATATTCTACTCATACTATTTCAAGTGATGTCCTTGGGTCCCTCTACATTTATTTCCTTCCTGATGATTCATGAAACAATTCAGTAAGGCCTAAATCATTCCTATGTGTTATTATACTTCACAAAGGGTGTCCTGAAGCTGAATTGCTTGCAATTAAACACTCTGGATCAGGTAATGTGTCATTTGAGATTTTTGGCTTGCCATTAGCAACTAGGTCTATTTAAGGGGTCACTGTCACTTTCTCACTCTGTGCTGCTGCTTCCCTCAGCATTGCTGCAGCATCCACCTGTGGGCTTTGCTTTTATTAAAGTGCCTCAAGTGGACTGAACACTCTGCTTTTGTTTTGGCTGTGAAATCGTGTTCACAGGCACTGACAAAAATACATCCCTTCTGTAAAACAATAACCTGCATTTGAATTATTCTAAATTAAAAATGTTCATATTTACCTATTGGAGTTGCTCGACTGGACTGGTGTTATTTCCCAGATGATCTTGGTATTGGTGACTGTGTTTGTGGAGTGAAGGAATGTTTCTTGTAAATATTTGTGTCTAGTATTATAATAGCTCTTAAATGTACCAGAAAATGTATTGTGTAAATGCCCATTGTAACGGTGAAATTACAGATTAAGAGATTAGCCAAACAGTATTAACTCACATTTTTAGGAGGAAGCAGTGAATATAAATATAAACAATAACCAATATGTGTTGTGTTGTGAGTTTCAGAGTGCAATTTACCTATACACCAGCATGTACACATGCATTAGTTTTGATCTTTACTCTCGATCAAAAACTAGTGAGTCGATATCTTTCCTAACATAGACAAAGATCAAGCAACAGGACAGAACATACATCCCCTTCCCAAACGTTCAAAGTACCAGTGTTAGCAGTGAAAACACTCCACCAGTGCCCTGAGCTCAGTTGTAACCCTGTTTTGTCTGCTCCAAACTTTTCCTTGCCCTTTAAGCTAGAAGTTGATGCCAGTGCTGTTGGAGCTGGGAGCTACCCTACTTTTCAAGGAAGTCTGACAAACATCAACTGAGGTACTCCACGATCGACAAAGAAACTCTTGCATTGTTGTATGCTTTGCAACATTTTGAAGTCTATCTTGCCTCCAGTGTTAAACCTATAAAGGTTTTCACTGATCACAATCCTTTAGTCTTCCTCTCCAGGATGTACAACAGTAACCATCGGCTAATGCGTTGGTCTTTGATTGTTCAGAACTACAACCTGGAGATTGCTCATAAAAAGAAAGTAATAGTTATCACACTAGGTTATGGGTTGTTGCCTCTGGTGTATTTTTATTCTTTTCAGAGATTTTGGTAGATAAGAATGTTTTGTTTGCTTTTTCTTTTCTCCCAGATAAGGTTGAGCTAGGCCCTATTTTTTTGTACTTTGGTTATTTTGTTTGGCACAACCCCCACAGTTCTCGCCTCCTGTCTTGAGTTCTTTCGTTGTTGGTTGTCAGCGTTATTGTTTCTGCTTAAAGGGAAACGTAACAATTGGCAGCACAGCTAATTGAGCTAACTACATATAGCAGCAGTTTACTTTACTGTCCATCAAGAAACTCTGTAAATCAGAGTCAAGGCAAAGCACATAGAGGACATAGATTTAATTAAAATCAGTGACATCATTAATGATGTGTGACTTAGTGCTGTAAACACGTGATGACCTGCAACCTCAAGTGACAAAAGTTATATGGGCCAGGGCACAGAGAGGAAATGGCAGAGGCATCAAAATGATTTTGAAACTTTTTTTAAAGTAGAAAGGTTGCATAATGTAGCTTGAATGTTGATTATTTAGATCTAACATACCCTATCCTCCAAATTATGTTCAGGCTTTGCATGGTTCATTCTGAAATAAGTAAGTGGGTCAACATTACTACATTGACCTGATTGTGCCAAGGCTACACAACACAAGGCAAAATATTGAAGGTGACATGATGCTACTGTAATTTGCCCATTGAGGCTTTACTGATATTACATCCAAACAATTCTTTTTTTTTTCTTATGTAATTAATTTATATTCTTCAGGCCAGCCAGCAACTACTTCTCAGTTCTTAAGCTGAATTTGTACCCCTATGTGGTTTTATGTGCTTATGTGTGTCCACATAGCAGCCCACACACGCACATACAAGGTCAAATGGAAATCTAATAAAAATAAGCAGACTTCTTTTTAATCACAGCTCTTTTGTTATGTGTGTCCTCATTTCACTGTAAGAAGAGAGGTCAAATTGAATTTGCCCTCGTTCATATTCCTACTTATTGTGTTAGGCCAAAGCCTGCGCAGAACACCCACATTGAATGACAAATGAATGAATGCATTTCACATGTGTCTGTAAAACCAAGTGAAATGGAAAATATGCCCCATATGTGCAACACTGTGACACAATGAAGCTGCTTTGCTTTTTGTGGCACAGTGGTTACAGTGCAGGTTTAGAGTATTGTGGTACTGACCCACTCTCTTCCATCTCCATACACATCCATATACAGTATGTGTCCTACATATGAAAATGCAGCTTTTCTGTCAGCAGCAGACAAATATATTTTTACTGTATACTCTGTACCCACATATACATCCATTTTGTGATAATCACATGGCACCTGGGATTAAGATACTGTGAGACGCTGTGATTGACTGCCAAGAGCACTGGCTACAAAGCAGAGCTCTGACTGGCCTTTAAGGGCTATACCATGCTTGTGAATATTCATTTGGTTTGGGAACATGCCCCAGCATTTAAAGCAGAACAGAGTGCAGCTCTGTGACAGATATCAATCTGGCTGGTGGGCTCCCTCCACTGGAACCAAGAGTATTTTTTACAGACATATAAAGTCCGCTAATGAAATCTATTTCATTGAGGCATAAACAACTCAGTGTGGTTGTCCATCAAAGCAGTCTCCAAGGACACTGAGACCATGGGGAAATTAAATCATGATCCACATCGCATCAACTGCAGGCATCTCCCTCTGAATATGTCATTGTTTTATTTAACACTTATCCACCCATTATATAATATTTAAATAAACAATGTATTTTATTGGCTGCACAATCATGCTCATAAAATACCCCGAAGCATCACATACTGTATATGCATGCATGACTAACACATACACACACACACACACACACACAGAGTGAGAGAAAAAGAGTGGGAGAGAGATTGAGACTGAAAAATGACTTCCAGTGTAGTTTATGCAAAAATGGGTGGAAAGAAAGTGGAACTGGCCGAGAAGTATAAATCCATTTATTTTTCCAGTATGAGTGACAGGTCTCTATGCATTGTATGCATATTGAATGGAGAGCTGAATAGAATTTCATCACAAATCAAGATAACAAGACTAAAAGAGCGATCATTTGGATTTAAAATATTAGTATAGAAATACTCTAACTACAAGTAATAGTTCTTAATCCCATGGTTTCAAAACCTGGTTGTGAGATGATTGATTGGGGAAAGGAAGAAAAAAAAAAAGATTATATATATAAAACATTCCATTCCATTTTTGTTCTTTAGACCTGAAATCATTCTTTGACAGAAATGCTAACAACTCAAGGATATCTAAAGCACAACACTCAGACTACACACTGCCAAATGTTTTTTGTAAAAGGTCACAAGCCAAAAAGTTTGGAAACCACTTATTTTTTATTTAACAATATTTTGTAATTCGACAAGCTCATTATATATTTGTCATGTAAAGTGTAAAAATATTTTCTGACTAAGTGTAATAGAGTACAAGCCTTAGTACACAATTGAAACACAAGTACTTCAAAAATACAGTCCTTGAGTAAAGGTCCACCACTAACAACACCGGATTCTCTATTCTCTATTCATAAAAGGCCTCTTTGGTTCATCTCTATTTTCCTGACTTAATATAAAATATAATAATGGAGCTCAGTGTGTGTGAGTGTGTCACTTTTGTCTATATTCACAGAATTCAGTCTGCCCATATGGCAGGGTAGCAAAAATTGACCTCAAATTCATAAAAGGTTCACTGTTACATGAAAACGATATTAAGTTTTATGAGTAACACTCAGCATTTGCATATCCTCAATGTCAGCTGAAGGAAACTCCATATTGACAAAAGGCCAACACTGGCAGCTTGCAATAATTGCCTGGATAACACAAGTGGTCGGATAGTAGGTCCAAAACATCTGTCATGTTTTCTTTTTGTTTTTGATAATAAGCGTCACATTATTTAACATTAGTTTGTTTGCATGTTTGTGCATGTGCTAATTTTGCCTCTACTGACCATATGCTTTGTGATTACTAAACAAACCACATTTTATTGTCAGCGGTGATTAGTGCTTCTTTGAGGCACTCGTGGGGTTTACCATGAACTGGGAAACTTAACAGCCTGCCACTTCAGTGACCAACAAAATATGTCGGAACAGTTATAGTTTACAGCAGTACTGTGCTAGCACACTGTGTGTGTGACGAGGGAGACATTCAGTTGACATGTGTGTAGTGTAAGTGGTTTCCAGAATGAAACAGCAGTAAAAAGATGTCAGACACACGCTTTTTCCTGAGGGTCATTCACATCAAAGCCAATATCAGTGACACTCAAAGGCATCGATCAGCAGACTTGGGAAATGCTTTCAGACACAAAATGGCTACCAATATCTGAAAAAAAAGCACACTCGCTCTCCTTCAAAACTAGTTCTAAAAGTAGTTTGGGAAATACAGTACTGCATGTGTCATGGGTAAGCTTTAAAAAGGACTTATGTCTGCTGGATCTTGCGTGTCTGAATATGGAAAAGTTGGAAACAATATGAAACATGGTTCCTAAAGCATGCTCTAAAGTGAATAAAGTCTCATTTAAAATTAATGAAATAGAGGAAAAATGGTCTTGGTCAATAAAAGCAAATGACAGACAGAGAGGGGTGATGCAGAGCAACAGTAAGTTTTTCATCAAGCTACTAGCTTCCAGCTACTATATTAAAGTCAACCAGCAAAGTAGTAAGCGAGCCTTATTAAATATTAAAGTGTGTGAGGTCTAATTTTCCAATGTCAGTGTAGCAAAAATACAGTGATGACAATCGACACCAAGGTGATAAAACAGCAGCAGACTGCTGAGTTATATAAGTTGCAGAAACAATCTGGAAAGTTAGTTAGGACAAAGGTATGGGTGTGTGTGTACACACACACACACACACACACACACACACACATATATCTTGTGTTTGTGTGTTACTTGTGTGTCTGTTGTGTGTGTGTGTGTATATATACTGTATATAATGTGAGCAGAAATGATAGGTGTGTCAGGCGTGAGCACACAGCTGACAGTTCTTGTTAACCAGCAGACTGTGTGAGATAAGATGTACTGAGACATGTTATGGATTGAAATGACAAATGTCTCTCTGCTGGTCTCGACGGCCGCTCCCACTGAGAGATGAGGTAGATGGCAGGGGATGGTGAGGTGCATCTCACTTGTCTCTGACACAAATTATAGGCTTCTTGTTCAAGTGCTATGGTACAGCAACACCTCAGTTACATTTGTGTAGGTTAAAACCTGTTGGCATTTAGGTCCACAATCATAAATATTCCTGTTTATCCTGTCGAAATTATCAATATACACATATGTATGTGACAGGGTATACTTGTACCTCACTGGTTTTACTGCTGCATTGAGTGAGCACACTAATTGCACTGAGCTCACAGCCATCATAATAGCAGACCAAACCTCCCATACAACCAAGTAAGGCTGAAGTAGTTATTGTATAGCAGTGTCTGCCTCCAGAGAAGTAGAAATAAATTCAGTGAGATGGAAACAAAATCTGTTCTGAGCAGGTACAATATGTACATGATACATTCCACCAGAATAGGTAGCTATTGGTATTGGTCTCAAAAAACTGAAGAGATCTGTGGCACAACCACGATGCAATTGTTCAAACTTTGGTGTAACTTTGTACATTTTGCACTCTACCATAAGTCTTAATACTGATGATTAAAACATGCCTCGGAGGCATAGCTCTGTTGATTCAGATATTACATTTGAGGTGACTTATGGTTGTATCACTTCAGCCCTGTTGCAAACACTCACGTCTCAATAAAAAATATAAAAACTTTTGTTAATATTATATTGTGTTAAGAACATTTAATCATCAGCCACAGTATTCTAACATTATCATTATTCTAACATTATTTCGACTATCGTTGTCGTTCTGTACTTCGTCTTGATCATTATCCCAAATAGATTAGTTTTCCATTCCTCTCCAATGTCTCAACCTCTGCCTTTCCACTTATCACTGAGAACAGAGGAGTGAAAGTCCTTTATCCATCAGTACTGAGATCCAACTCCTCAGTGGAGAAATAGCCTCTCTTCTGTTCTGGCATTTATCATTTATTGATGACGGTAATTGTCCTGGCACCACTGAACAGAGCAGCCCAGACACAGTGGATATTAAGTCACTTTATCACCCTGAATGAAGGCTACAGTTTCAGACATCAGACATCATGTGACAGTTTAGTTTCTGATCATCATGTGGGGAGTGTAAAGTTTGTACAGTGTCCTGTTTATGTTGGTGTTTCTGTAAATGGGCCTCCCTCTCTGTGGCAACCAGCACATGAGGTGGAGCTGTACATCTACTATACCAGGATTAGCATGATATTAAACCTGTCGTTTTCTCTTCTCAGGCAGATGGGAAGATGTAATTGAACCTGCCCTTTCTTTAATTATTTTTGATGCCAGTAAGTGGGTTGAAAATAAACCGGCATCACCTGTGCGATAGTAGCTCAGCTGCAAGAATCTTTGTACCACAGTTCTTCATACAGTGTGAGGGGTATTTATGGATTTGAACATGTTGTGTCAAAGTAAAAAAAACATTTAAAAAATCAAAACATGCACTTTTAACTTAATTTTATTTATGTGGTGCACACAACACAGATAATCCAAAAATAATCCGAAGAACTTCACAGGAATGCCATCTGTACAGATGTACAGGAGCATGCTAGTTACAGTTAGCTACAGTTAGCACTGAGACAGCACTGCTGAGAGTTTTTAATGATATAATGGTAACTGCTGACTCAGGAAACCCTGCTATGCTAGTGCTCCTTGATTTGAATAGCTGCCTTTGACGCTGTAGATCATAGGATTCTCTTAGCACGATTAGAGGTGGGCATTACAGGCTCTGCTCTCTCATGGTTCCAGTCTTACTCGACTGATCGGAGTTTCTTTGTGTAGCTAGGTGAATTCACCTCATCCTCAGCCCATCTTACTTCCGGGGTCCCCCAAGGCTCTATCCTCGGGCCAGTTCTCTTCTTGCTATACTGTATATGCTACCATTAGGGTCAATTTTCAAGAAGTATAATCTTTCTTTTTATTTTTATGCCGACGATGTTCAGATCTATTTGCCTTTGACATCTAATGATTCTGTACAGACATTGCTCGACTGCCTAAATGATGTTAAATCCTGGATGACCTCAAACTTTTTGAATCTAAATGAAAGTAAGACTGAAATCATAATGTTTGGATTTGGTCCAGCAGTATTTGGTCCAACTTTCCTGCTGGCCTTCTGAGCCCCCTTACTCCATTCGGTCATCTGTAAAAAATCTTAGAGTAATATTTGATGACAGGCTGAAATTTGATCGCCAAGTTAGCTTGGTTGTGAAAAATTGCTTTTATCATTTGAGGACAGTAAAAAGACCTGCCACGTAAAGATCTGGAGACTGTAATCCATGCTTTTATTAATACAAGTTTGGTTTACTGCAACTTACTTTATTTTGGCCTGGACCGCTCACTCCTACACCCCTTGCAGCTGGTACAGAACGCTGCTGCCCATCTCCTTACTGGCAAGTGTGACCACATATCCTCTGTCCTGGCGTCATTACACTGGTTACACTGGTCAACCTCAGTTGTTTTTAAATGTGCTTTATAAATAAAGTTTAAGTTGAGTTGAGTTGAGTTGAGTTACATTTTCAATGACTAAAAGTGCATTTTAAGTTGACTCTTGAAAATTTGGGTGCCCTTCAGCAAGGTCCCTAATCCCACAGCTGCTCAGTGGCCAGCAGATTAGATGGTTGTTGTACTGGGCAGGTTCCAGGTGTTACTGCATGTAACAGTGAAAATGTGATCAGGGAAAGGTTTTCTCTGAGCGAAACATTCCTAAATGAATAAATAATAATAATTAAAAACAATTGTCAATAATAAAGTAGAGCTGACTGAAGCTTGGTTCCTGTTGTTATAATTAGTATTTATTTAGTTGTAGAAATTCAATGCTGAATTCAATATTATAAAGTTGTTTTGGGTCTGATTTCACAAAATGGGAGGAAGAAAACACTGTTTAAAAATTATGATTTTAATAAGTTGAAAAAAAAGGCCATTTGATTTTATTTCCCAAAGTCATTTGTTAAGGTCAATTAGTTTGTTGTAGTTAATCGATAGGCAGAAGTAAATAGGTGCCACAGTAAAAAGAGAGGTTGTGTGTATGGATGATGTGACCTAACAAGAGCATATAGATTAAGAAAATGACTGAATCAAATGTAGACCCTTGGAGGACCCTACAGTATATGTAAGCTAAGTTACCAACTGAGGTTTTGTTAGATTACTATGGAAATCCAGCAGAACTGGAACTGGAAAATCGAATATATGCAACCAATCCCTCTCATTATGAAATAAAAAAAATGCTAGAATCAAATAAAAACTCAAAACTCTGTCAGTATAAAAATAAGAATAATGAAGTGCTACTACAGTGCAATGAAATCTAGGCCAATTTTGAGTTCCATATTTCTGTCCATTTTATCTCAGTTTTCCACTCTGCATCAGAGCATTTCCCAGATTTGCCATGAGGGAAATCTAAATAGGCAAATAATGACTAAGTCTCAGTTCAGAATCACTTCTCTGACCCTTTACTCGGCACTATACATAGTTATCATCTTTCTTCTGCACTGAATTTTCCACGTTTCACTTACAGTCAGTGCAAATATAAGATAAATTCTATGGATGATGAACGAAACTGTGAACCAGAAGGTATTAAAAGCAGGAAGCATAGTTACAACAGAGAATAGTGGACAGAGAAAGGGTAATAAGGACATGAGAAAGCAGATATAGCATGATAGTTATCGCTCACGTCACCTTGCCAATTCTATTCAGCAAGTCAACTCTGAAATCACTTTCTCCAATTAATATTCTCATGATTTTCCGAGGGTTTTTATCTGTTCAAAAAGCTGAACGGGCAAGTGGGAGGTCTTTTGAGGCTGAAAAACCTGCATGAACGTGAAGTGATTTGAATATTAACTATGAGGCCCAGAAAATTATATCCTGAGCCAATAGCTGGAAGCGCAACAGCAAATGAGCTGGAAGATGGGAAAAGACAAAAAGGAAGTGCAGGTGCCAGTACAATCTCCTAAAACATCTGATAAGAAATCAATTAGCTCCACCAAATATCAGTTTTGTATATCTCAACCATCTATAGATCTGCATTAAACAGCCTCCGAGTGAGTCGTGTTGCATCAGTTCACAACAAATTTCCATGACTTCATCCAGGAAGGAAAAAAAGGACAGAAATGATAAATGTGTTGGCCTCAGTGCAGATAAAACAAAACAAAACAAAAAAAAAAAAACAGAAAAACAATGTCATGGTATAATACTATAGCACAATTCTGACAGTTACTCCTATCTTAGGGAGAAAAAGCATGAGTGAGTTAGTGGGTGACTGTCAGTCATCTTGTTTACTCTTTTTCTAAAGAATACTCCGCCAGTTAAGCATTATGCTCTTAACGCTTTGTCTGACAAACAAAATAGTACAACAGAATCAGTGATATCCTTTTTTTTCCTCAACATTTTCTTCTTCCATCTGCTTATCCACAATGCAACTCAACCTCTGACAGTTCGGTCGGAGAGTTGGTTGTGTATTCCAGTAGTCTTCAGACCCAACCAATGCTGCCTCAAGTGACATCACACGAGGCAGTTTATCAGATTTCACGCAGCTCCTTCTCAAGCCACTAAAGGTTTTATACAACTTTTTTTTACAAATGCAATGGGAGCTACTCACCAAGAAAAAATAAGACTTTGATGTGTAAATCAGTGCCGTTCCACATCAAGAGAAAAGTTGTTCTCAAAAGTGCTCAGAAATAAGCTGGAAGATGAAAATATATTATCATAAAACATTTATCTTACAGCTACCAGGCACCACATTTCAGAAATGTTTTTAATAATCAAGCACAGTGCTGACATGCGTGAGTTGTATATGAAACAAAAAATATCCCAGTGACACTGACTTTCTGAATAAGGAAGTCTGTGACTATTTCATGAAGATATGAATATTAAATGCAAAGGTTTGCTCTCTACTGCTTTAGTGTGTGAAATAGCTTGCGAATACATACAACTGAATTCAAATCAGCAGCTCATTTTACAATGCCTATCATTGCTATTATTGTGTATGAATTACTTCATGCTTATCATCAGCACTCATAAGTCCATTAAACTCATAAAAATGTAACTCTCTTAATAAATTCTATTGGTGTGCAGAACCTGTTGAACATGCTGCTAGATGTATACAAGACAGTTGGTTGGACTGACAGTTAAAATAAAATATAAAAAATTCATGTGGTGATTATTGCAAATACTTGTCAGTCAAACTACAGGGTTACATCAACAACACTGCCTTTGATCACATTTTTTTTTAAAACATTCTGACTAGGCCTTTGTCTTGCCAGTCCCTCTTTGCGCTCTGCTGCTGGGAGAAAAGAGGTTAAATGACAGTTGAAGCAGTATGTTTTAATGCCGACCACTTGGAGGAAAGAGCAGAAAATGCCACTTCAAAGACGTTGCTTTTGAGTCCACCTCTTCTTGGCTGTCAGGGACACAACATGACGTTGCGAGCAATCCTATCTCTGCTGTTAGAGATAAAGATAATTGCTGGCCTGATTCCTGATCAAGGGAAGTGCTGCTGAGAGCAACTGAGAAGGATCGTCTGATTCCCAAATGCAACCCTCTGGCATGAGGCTTCTGACAGATCAATTACACCATCTTGTTCATGCCACCATGATAGATGGGTGGGTTGGGGGTGGGGGGAAAGGCTGGCATAAGCCTGTGGATGAATAGAAATTCTGTCCTCTAGGTTGTCGGAAACAGTGGTGAATGGTCCAAGCTTGTGGTGTTGTGCTGGGCATAGGGTTACACATAATCAAGCCTTTGAGAGGAAGACAGAGGCTGAAAAGGGGAGCCAGGATATCATTGGTTCTATCGTCTAGGCTATTGTATCTACGTCAGAGTGGTGAATGCACGGGGACAGGGAAAGGTATGGAAACATCTGAGACATTATCTCTGAATGACAGCTGATACCACCCTGGGAGAGAACGAGGCATTAAATGCTGACATGGTTTGTGTGTATTGAAGTGGTGAGGGAGGTTTCATTTTCTTTTATTGAGTTCTAAGTGTGCCTGTGTGTGTGTGACGTTTGTGCTTTTGTAACTTGTACGCATGCATGTGATTGTAAGGCAATGTGATCACATCAAACCTGCGGCTCTCTGTCTCCTCGATTCCATGCCAGGGCTTGGTGAGTTGTTGAATATTTCATGAGTGCTGGTGGTACTGGGTTCTACTGGGCAGGTGTGGTGTGGGTTACACCTCAAGTAGCCTTAAGTTGCTCGGTAAAATGAACACTTAAGTGCAAGAAAAGTTTTCCCAATCAATATTTCAAACAAGACAAAAAAAAAACTCTCTGTCAACCAGGCCTCTGAAGAATGTCAGGGATAGGAGAGCAGACAGATCGAGGACATCCAGATAACAAAAGGCAAGCTAATAGAGTTTACCTGGGAGTCAGCTGCCTCAAGTGAACTCCACATACCAGTGGTGTGCATAAATCTGCTTTAATGTGTCCTCGGGTCATACATTGCGTAGTGCGCACCCACACATAATGACATACAAACACACACAAAAAAATGACAGATGGGTATGCACAGAAGCTGCCCTCAGAAATGGCCACTTTTCTATTCTGAGGCTCGAGTTCATATGAGGATAAGTAAGCCAGGAGGATAACACAAATAGGCAGATGTGTATACATAGATACACACAAAGGCACACAAATACATGATGATAAAGAGAGAGAGAGAGAGAGAGAGAGAGATAGAGAGAGAGAGAGAGAGAGAGGAAGAGAGAGAGACTCATTTTTGTTTTGACAGGGATGTCTATGAGCAAGTAAACCAAATGAAACTAATTCTGGATAGCTTTTTACTTAATGTTTGTTATGCACCAATAACACCAGGTAAAAAAAAAACAGGTATGTGAAAACCTACTTGGCAAAAAACTTGATTCTAGATAAAACACAGAAGACAGGTGTCTAACATTAGCCCTACAGTGTGTGTGGATTGAAAGATAAATTGAAAACAAAGCACAGCTTTGCAGGGCATGGCTATGAATCTCACAGAAACATTTCCTCTGAAACATTGCTTTTGTAGGAGGGCCTCTGCCAAAGAATTGATCTACCTACAAATAACCCAGATTTTCCTCTAACATCTTAATATATGACCTTCTAATGTATCATCTAAATCTAAGATGCTACAGGCCACTGGTTGTCAGAAGAATATTCATGATGTTTGTGGACATGAGGCGATTCCCCTGGTGACAGACTCGACATATTGGTCCATCAATGCTCCCTTCTGGAGGCAGTAATGACAGACCAGGAAAGGATTCATAAATCAGAATCCGGTAGGGAGGGCGACTGACATTGATGCATGCAGGGACATAGAAAACACAGCGGAGGGAGAATAAAAGACAAAGGGACATGTTGAATGACTTCATATGCAGAAGTCAGTGATGAGTAGTACAGGAAGCACCGTAACATCGGTGTGGGATATATAATCCAGGATTCATGAATGCCAGAGGCTGAAATATATCTCCATAATGTCTCACATGAGCTACATAGCTCCACACCGACAAACATATACACTGACAACAAACACATGTTCTCATGCATACACAACCTTAGCTGTGTTGTGCCTTCAAGGTCGTGGCCATAATGAGTAACATTACCATAAAGCTGAGTTTGAGTGGTGTTGTTCAACACACGCCTGCCCCCCCACCCTGAAGGATCAAAGAGAAGGTGGACTACATTATCTTAAAGGCCAGCTCTAACCTCCCACACTTTATTAAGACACTAAAATACCTGCTTAGCCTGCATTCATCACTGTGGTTTTATGAGGCAATAAAATCCTATGTTAATTTATTTTATTTTATTTTACTATAGGAGGACTTAATACTGACATTACTATATTAGATCTGGCTTTGTGGTTGGCCTCGCTGTCTGCTCTCTATAAAACGGACACACTGTATACATCAATGGGTTGCTTGGTGGGAACAGGAACGAGCATCTGCGCCTGTGTTACACGCAGTGAACACCTGTGGCTGTGGCTCAGCAGGTGGGGCAGGTTGTCCATTTATCGCAGACTTGGTGGTTTGATTCCTCCTCCTGTCCACTTGTTTAAGTGCAGTCGGTTACCCTTTGTTTTGTGGTGGCGATGGTCGGGTCCCTACTAGGAATTTGCTCTGAGTACAAAATGTACCATGTTATATTTAAAGGTAACAAAGAACTACATTACACTCTGCTGCTCATCGTGACTTCTGTTCTTTTTTGTAAGTTTTGTAAATAATGACTTGTTAGACAACTTACCAACTTTCCATTACATTTCTGTTGTATTGTTGCTGGCCAATAACAACAGAAGATAAAATTTAAAATATGCTTGGAGTGGAAATGGACTATGCATAGAATACCAAATTTCCTGTTTGGGATATTAGATTTATATCTGTTTCAAAAAACAATATACTGTGAGATATACTGTAACTAATGACCTAATTCCTCATTCATGCAGTTTATTCTGATGACACAATATATTTAAGACTGAGGTGAATGCATCTTTGTTTCCAGCTTTGAATTTAATCCAAAGTGCATGAATAACTGCATTATATTTTTACATGTGTGGCCCGCGTCTTGATTTCAATCCAGTGACTTCTTTCAGGTTTCATCCATTGCTTTCTGACAAAAGCAATTTAATGCTTTGTGCCCGGATGGAAAGGTTTTTTAACACACAGGATGGTGAAAGCATCCCATGTGTACACCAGCTCTCAGTTGGAGGAAATGTAATCTTCTACTAATGTTTGAATCACACTGTTCATCCCCAGCAGTGAATGATGTTGGTGAACAAGTCTCTGAGGGTAGCAGAAAAGATCAACCCAGACAGATTGGTCCAGGTTCCACTCAGAAATGATTGATTGCCAGGTAAACAACATTACCATTTTAAATCTGCCCGCAGGATTGTTCTGACTGGATGACTAATTGATTGATTCTGCACCAACACCAATTTAAATCTCTTTTTTTCATGGATAGAACAAGGATGTATTTAGAGTTACTGGCTCTGATCTCTGGTAATGTCCCCGAACACAAAACTAGTATGATGATGTTAGCAAACACCATGCTAAGACAACAAGAGTGTGTAGCAGAACATGTAGATAAGGTCGGAAATCAGATTGTGCTATGCAGAGGTGTAAGATCTCTCCCCCAGCTTCAAATCACTGTGTCACCCTCCCACATACAAAGAGCTGCATAAGATATTCATGTGTGCCAGTAACCTAGATTTTATAAAATCTTTTATTTTTCTGCTTGTCTCCTGTTGCTGAACAGAGCCTACGGATGCTCATCTCAGCGAGACCCCCTCTTATCACTTTGATGTCTGGACTGAGGCTTTGTATATGTGCATGCATATGTGTTAATGGGAATGAGTGTGCATATCTTTATTTTTGAATGGCCCGTAATTATGCCAGCCATATAAAAGTATTCCTGCAGCGATGCTTATTATGCATCAAAGTAGGGCACTGCTTGTGACCTGCAGCCTGCCATAACAAACTAGAATGTGTAAGTGTGTGAGAGCATGGTCAAACTAGGACTGGCTATGACTAGGTAACCAAAACAAAGCCAATCTACACCACAGCTCCGTATTGCATTACAAGTGAATTGACACTGATATGGATCAAAATCCACGCAATTAAAGGAATAACTTGAGTTTCAGTTACTGACAGGATGACCAGCCAGAAGCTTACCAGACACTCTCTCTGAGCTGGTGTCACCTGAATCCTTGTTTACTGGGAAAAGGGCGAGAAAAGCAGGTTATCAGGTACGTGACATACTCTGTTAATCAAGTAAGACAACAAGTACCCACTGCCTGTTAACATGCACAAACACATACATATCCATATAGAAAAACTTACCTACACATTATAATGTATATGAACTATGTGTGATACATGGGTCATAATCACAAAATAAGCATAGAATTAGATTAATAGAGAGACAGTTTTTCATGCTGTGTTGCTCTGGTCCCTGTCTTGTGCAATGTCTCATTCTTTGGCTGCTTTTATTCACATTCAGATCTAACACTGAGGCATCAGCTGCATCCTAGTATAGTGCACTACTTGTTTTGTCTATTATATCAGACAGGAACAGAGTAATCTACAATAATACCAGTTTGTGATTATCTAAAGCTGAGCACTGCTGTCCACAATCAGAGGGTATTCACTCTGGTTGTCTGGCATGTCTTTCACAGTTCATGTTGCTTCAGTCATAAAAGTAAAATGTTACATTTTCAAATTTTGGTTTTGTTTCAAATTTAGCATTGAGATATTAGAACTGAATTTAGTGCAAGTGCAAAACTAGCGACATAAAACTTCTATAAAACAATATTGAAATTTTGCAGTGATTATTTGTGCATGGTATAAGAAGCTACTGGTTAGCCAAGCTCCTGGTTGAGGATTTTTGTTTTTGAAACCTGGAACAAAAATAAAACTATGCTCACTGTGCTCTCGGATCCCTGGAACTCATCCAACAACCTGTTGCTCATAGACAGGTGATGAAAAGACAGGTACTAAAAGTGATAGCGCACAACATTTGAAAAAGGATCATTTAGAGCAATCAGCAGACAGATGACAGCTGGCCGATGGTCCACCTGAGAATCAGAAACTCTTTACCAGAGTAGTTGGGGAGTCTGAAACAAGTCAGGTGGTTCTGTTGGACTGGAAGACTGGATGGAGAAGCCACATCAGAGAAGGAGAGCCAGGTACAAGAAGCTAGTAGGTGAGTGCCAGATGCAGGGCTGTTGTGTCTGCACAAAGCTTCTCCCTATAGGGTCCTTAAGCTCTTTCCTAGCACAGGTGGGTTACTGGAGAATGCAATTAAGAGCATCACAGTGGTAGGGAGAGAAAAGGGAAAAAAGAAAGAAGGCTGTGGATAAAGAGGGTGGGTCTGTAGATAAACAAATGCCGCTTGGTCACTGGTCTAATTAACCCTGGCCAAGTGGCCTAAACAAGATGCAGGATTTGTGACCCAAAGGTCCCTGTGACACAGATTGCAATATGTGAATTCAGCAGAAGCTAACTTGCATCCATCTCAACCTGTACCACTGTCAAAATATTAAGGGGTTTTCTTTCTATAATACTGCCTTCACTTTCAAAATATTATTAATAATATAAAGTTAAACACGACACCTTGCTGTAATTGTGTTTTATGACTTAATATTATGTAAGTATCCTATTTCAGGATGTAAGTATTTTGTACATTTACAGTAGCAATACCTTTTTGTCTCCTCCCTTCAGAAAGTTGAGAAAAGTTTTAAAGTATGGCTCTGCAAAAATCACTGGAAATGTATTTTGTCACTTCAGTGATAAGCTTAGTCTGCTATCAACATTTAAAGCTGGAACCTTTAAGACTGTCTGTGTGGGAAGAAACACGAGACATCCAGTGAGTGTATGTGACATAGAAGACACTGAATGTGAAAATCAAGTCTGCCAGCCAGTCTGCCCTGGAAACCAACACCTGCTGATGGGGCAGACAGGATTCATGATGTAGAGAATCTGTGTTTTGTCCTGACCTGGTTAAGAATAGGTGTGCCATTTAAAATGTAATTGTCTCCTGTCTCTTTAATAACTGACTGACAACGTTCATTGAAAATGAAAACAGGCAACAGATCAGGCGGAATCAGTCTGCAAATCAGGAAATATCGACAGGCCTCCATCAAAATGACCTGCCAAGCTGACCTGCCAACATTTCTAAATTCATTATTTTCTCCCTTTGTTTTATTCCTTGTTTGTTTTATTATTTCCTTCCTTATTGCCCTTATTCCTGTCCTCCATTTTGATCTTCCTCTGTTCTATTTTAATTCCCTTTTATCCCAATTTTCCCATCTTAAAATTTCATCCTTTCATTATCCTCCCTTGCCTCCATTTAGCAAAATGACTGTTAATACTGCATGTCCGACATGTGGCCTTACCTATCTCAAATCAGCTGGCCAGATGGGAAGAACTGCCTTGCACACTAGAAATATCGACCCACCACTGGCAAAACAATTTACAAATACTATAGCACTGCCCTGACATCACCCAGATTCATACAACCATAAAACCTACAAATCCCACAGATTTGTCCAGATTGCCAGAAATATCGCACCGTGTTTTGACAAAACTAACCTTCCCACATGCTGTCCTTCCTTCTCCCCCACATTCCTTCCTTCTGTTTGGTCACCTGTCTTCTTGACCCTCCTTCCCTTCCCTTCTTCAATCAATCAATATCTATTCCTTGACTTGTCCATTCAGTCATTCTTTATTACTCCCTCCTTCCCTTTAAGCACTGCTTCTTTACCTCCTCCTCCTTCTTCTTTTCTATCCTTGAGGCTTTCCAGGGGTTTGCATCTGTCTTTGTTCCTTTCTATTTGTCACCGCCTTGATTCAAACCCCACGCAAGCCAAATTACCCACAGAGACACAAGGCGGTCACATTTCATGGCCAGTGAGTCACTGGTGAAGCATGAAAACAGCGCCCCCTGTGGTGCCAAGTGTGTCTCAAGGTGTTGACCCAGCACTATTCCAAAAAAATATTCCCTACCTGAAGACCTTTTCTTTTTTATTTGAAAAAGCAACAATATAACAAAACAGCTCCAGAGTCCAGACTGTGATGCTTCTCTGTTTTCTGCTAGAGTATATTTGGATTGGAGGGCTACTGTTTTGAAACCAAACATATCATAACTAATCACATACGTATTTGTTGACATTTCGCTTCAGCACCGGATGGACAACTGACAAGCAGTGTTTCCCGTTTCAAACCAACTGTCAACGCATTCTTTTCTCTAAGTATGACCATGATTTTGGTCCTGCACACCAGATAATGCCAGACTTTGTTTACTTGCTCAGTTTTGTTGCAGGCAGGGGTATGATGTGTATTTGTATTTTCTCTTCCATTTGAACAGTGAAGCGAAGAAGACATTTTCACGGCATGCTACCTACAATAGGAGCTAAAAGGTTTAAGAAAAGTTTATGGACTTTTGACCTTGGATATTCTGTAAACCTCTTTCCTGCTGACAGTGATTAATTTCAGGTAGAAATACAAGGTCACAGAGGCAATAAAGATGTCTGATTACTGAACAAAACATGAAAAGACAGGTACAACCCATCCAGCTTACATGCTACAGCTTCGGATAATGGCCAGACAAAATCTGTCAGGGGAAAAAAGATGTGAACACTATCACTGTATCATCAACACAATACAGTACATTCTAAACAAGAGACATTAATCATTGTCAAGCACGATAAAAATGCTTTGAAAGATGCTTTGATTCTGGTGCGTAATTATCCAATAGACCTTGTTTATGTTTGAGCCCTTTGACTTAACTCTCAAGAGAATTAAGGTTAATGATACACTGCCTTGTTTACTCACTTGCATGTTAAAGATATGCCTCCACTTAATTATCCTATATTGTTACATGTTGACAAGACGTTGGTATAAATCTTTGAGAAATGCCCAATAATAACAGGAGTTCATATAATACAATGCATGGCTACTTTTTAATAATACACTACATAGGCATTCATCTTTTTCCTGTGTGCATACATACATCTAATCTTTGTCTGTGCATGTGTGTGTTGCTAGAAGAGATAATTAAACATGATATAAAGGGCACAAGAAGAGCTTCAATCCAAAATGAGAAAGCCACCATTAAAAAAAAAACGTGTCACCCTCTCTGACACAATGATTGCTGGCATGAAAGTAAAACTCATTACAGAATATTAATGAGGATATTAGCCATCAAAATAGAATCGTTTCTGATGAGGCTATCAATCATTTGTATTCTTTAAATATTGAAATAGGTTTCAGGCAAAAAAAAATCTACTGTCCAAAAAGGAAATAGTACATAAAAATCATAAATATATATCAAGGTTGTACCACATCAAGATATCTGTCTGTCTCTGATCGAGAATCTGGTCAAAATGAAATTCAAATTAAATACAAAGATATGATATGTATGGATCTGACGGATTACCCCGGATTGAAATCCCATGCTAGAGGAAAGCCACCCAGGCAGGAACGTCTCTGTGACGTATCAAGGTCATCTGAGGGACAAACCCCAAATTTGCCTTTGTACTTAGAGTAGGAGGATAAATGAAAACATAGACATGCATTCACTTTTAATCAGTTTATCTCCAGTCGAATACACTGTGTATGTGCATGCACACACACATGTATGGGAATGGATATGTTACACCACTGTAATCCAACAATCCTACCTCATCTGTCTCTGTCTGACGCTGGATATCAAGGCCAATTGGCATTCACTAGATAGCAGGCTAAAGCTGAGGTGATCTCCCTCCATACATATATCACCCAACCTCATTTGTCCATGGATTGACAGATAATAGGAAAAAAGTGTGTGTGTGTGTGTGTGTGTGTGTGTGTGTGTGTGTGTGTGTGTGTATGAAGTCACGTATTTGTTGTTTCTCGTATTTTTTTTTTTATTTGCTTGAAAATGACGTTTACGGGGGCAGCAGGTATTTTAAAATGGGAGCTTTAACCTTTGCTACACTCAAGAATTGAGTAGCTTGGATCTCTTTATTGCCACAAATTCTACTCTATGCATAAGGGTAAACATAAACAAGGATTATCATATCACGTTGTTGCGTGTATAATCAAAGACATAAGTCTGAGTGAAAAGGAGCTATTTCTATTATGTTTGAAAGATGAAACAGGTGCTCAGTGATTACAGTGTATTTCAGTGCATTGTGTTGAGTGCTGTGCAGAGGGGGCTGTTTTTGAAAAGGAGACTAGTGTGCCGCAACTTGAAAATGAGTGATCTTCCAATCACTCTAATGAGGATGGATAGCATTCTGTTAAGCCTCACGACCGTTTTTCACAGACACAAACAGTGGCTTTACGAATCACAGTCACACAGGTCTGAATGGGAAAGAGGAGAGATAAATCACATGCATCACCGAGGCATGGTAAGTAGACGTATTGTCATCATTTGAATGCAATGAGAAAGAATAGCTTTGATGTTGAGGAATCTGTGTAGATCTAAGTTAGTTTTATTTATGCCAGTGCAGCATTTTTTTTTCCTGGAATCATGAGTTGAGGATAATATTTATGAATGAATGAATTCACTTTTCTTTTCTTTTTTTCTTTTTTTGATTATATTTTTTGGCCTTTTAACAATAGGACAGCTGAAGATAGACAGGAAGCAGAGAGAGGGGGAATGACACACAGCAAAGGGCCGTCTGATGCAGGATTCAAACCGGGCCCGGCTGCAGCAAGAACCGCAGCCTCTACACGCAGCCGCTTAACCCACTAGGCTACCGACCGTCCTGAATGAATTCACTATTATTGGTGTGAATTTGAGTCATATGAATCTTTTGCAACACTTCATCATATACTTATAGAAAGGACATAAAAGTCATTTCAGCTTAAACATAGACGTTGATTTGGATTCTATTTTTCAAATTTCCATTTCTTCTTAATGGTTGTATTTGTGTAATAAACATGATACAATAGAGCAGCAGGAGTAAGGAATCTGAGAACATAGTGATAGTAACCGTTCGGTTTGCAGACAGGTCAGTGCTGCTGAGGCTGATGGGAATGCTATTTGGTCATAAACCAAATTCAAATTTTGTCCTGAGCAGTAGATGATTTGAGGATCCATCATATACTTTCCCGATTCCATGATAGTTCATCCAATAGTTGTAGAGACCTGTCATTTAAATTTAAAAATGTGAACCTCGTGGGGGAAACAAGAGGAGAAGTCAGTGAGTCTACAGAGTCAGTAGGATTCATCCTCTGTGGACAATGAATGTCTGTACAGCATGTCATTGCAATCCATCCAATCCATAGTTATTAGATATTAAAGTTTATGCCAAAGTGGTGGAGCAAGTGAGCGTGGATAAAAATAACTATTAATTCCAGCACCTTTGTTCATAGTAATGTTCCCCTTTGCTGCAGTGTGTGCATGTGTGAGTGGCCTCAGGGTGAACAGAGGGGGTCCCTCCACAGGGCTACTACATAACGAGTAGCTGCCACTGCACTCCTACACACACACACCTCAAACAAAAAGGACAAACTTGTGACCTCTATGTTATGGTGCAGCCAGAGTCTTAACCTCCTAAATCAGCGGGGTGTGTGTCAGCCACCACACTGGAAATAGCCTATTTCACAGGGGATGAGAGGCTAATCTCTCTGTAATGACTATTCTTGGGCACTGCATCACACATACACGCTATACACACATGTATTGGTCGTGTGTGTGTGTGCGTGCACATGAAGTCACAGGCTTCAGATAAATCAAATGCCTCCTTTCACTCTCTCTTTTTAACATTATTGTGCCGACCACATCCTTTTTCATTTTTACCTTCTAAAATAGACCATTAGAAATCTTGTCAGGCATGCTGCTCCCATACATCATCTCTCTCTTTGTCTTATCTTTGCTCTAACTGATGAATGAACAACAATATTGATCAAAGCTGACATCCAAACTTAACAAACAGCAACACTTACAGGATGACAGGCGTCATCCAGGTGGTGCTGTTGGCCTCTCGTGTTGGCAGCAGTCATCCATTTAGGGATCATACTAACAGCATGTGTCCTACACAGTAATGGCAAAGATAGAAAATCCACTGTAAACATCCAGATGCATCTAATGGATGGCAGTATCAAGCTATTGGTTCAGTATTTGTTTCCTGGAAGTGTATTTGTGCTCTCATGACATATGTTGAAAGTACTCTGCTAATATAGAGCACTAAAATATAGTGCAGTGTACGTCCATGTACTAATGTCCGTGTGGTTGTGTGTGTATCAAACTCTGATACAATTTTAGCTGTCTGAAAATATTAAAGTATTCCAGCGTCACTCCAGTCCCTGTTGTACAGCTTCAGTCGGTCATGGCGTCTCGAATAGCATTATGTCTCAACATACATATGACCTTCTCACAAAAATGTGAATTTTTAATAAGAATAAAATTGGCCTGTCGTGTCTGCTTGCTAATGCTCTGTATTATTCATGGATGTAGCGATAATGTTCTTGAACTATTTCTTACTTTCTGTGGCAGCGTTTTATACTGCAAGGCTCTAGTCTAAGACATGTTCCTTAACTTAGATGGTAGATTGTCTCGTCTATGAAAAGGCCCCAGTTGTCTCTCTAGTTACGGTGCTAACAGAATTGAGAACGTGATTTAAGGTTTTACATTTGTTATTCTTAGTCTCTGACAACCTGATCAATATTTCTGAGCATAAACAAATCTCTTCTGTTACAAGAAAGATCCAAAAAAGAAACCAGCCCACTCACTGTCTTTCTCATCAGTCATTGTCACAGCTCGCACAAATCAATGGTTTGATTGGTTTCTCTAGGGACACACGCAGCTTATTCCAACACATTCATGCGTACTTGTATACACAAATGCACACACACACACACACATATATCAGTACAGTCCATCCACTCTTAAGAAATGAGTCGGTAATTGATGACGTTATCAGTTCCGCAGCAGATGATGACGAATGTCATTACTAAAGGCACTCATTCGGTTGGAACGCGGCAATTCAGTTATTATTCTCCTATCTGTTTGGAGATGCGAGTTATTTTCTGTCAGAGACACCATGTCCTGACAGATCTTCAAGGAAAACAGCTATTAGGAGTGCACCATGCAATCCAAGGCTTTCACATACACCCAAAATTTCCCTGAAAAAGCAACTGCAAACACCCAGATTATTCAAAGCAGCGAGAGGTTTTTTTTTAGCTTTTGAAGACACCCCACCCTCAATCAGCCCCCAACTTCCCCTAAAGCACAATCGATGCTTACCAACAAGGTTGCCTAGCACCAGTTGCTTAGTAACCACCAGTCCATTGCTTTCTACTACAGAACGTCTCGCTAATTCTATGTCAGAGCTAAATTTAGAAATGCCTTTGATTTATCCCCCTCGCTGGATTGACAGAAGTTGGCTGCACAGAAGGAGCTCGAACGGCAGCATGCTTGATTTTCACCCTCAGCGCTGTCTTTCTCGTTCTGACATCAAAAGCTGCCAGCTATTATAAACAGTGCAGTCCCATTAAATCAGTGCCAAGATGGAGAAATGATTCATTTCTGTCATCTGTAGGATACTGCTGCTGATTACAACCAATCAGATGTTATTGTTGCTGATTGACAGATAAAGAGCAATAACTGGCATTATGTTAATCAACAAGAAATACAGTTTTCTATGATTTTATATAATAAAAAAAAACAATATTCTCTTGATTTAATAATGAAGTTGATCAAAGCAAAATCCTTTTACTTACTGTGTGTAGCTGTCAAGACTTCCTGGTATGCTGCTCATTCAGATTTTGAAGGATGACACGATTCGTCATTTAAACAAGTCTGTCGACATAACAAGGGGATATTTCTTTTCAGATATAGCAGAATGTTTGTACACATATACCCCTTAAAAACATCAAAAATGTGAATAATACATTATGTAACTCTCAAGGTTGGCTTAGAAAGAAAAAAAAACAGCATTTCTCCAGCATTATCTAACGTGCACTCTGGCACACACACAAAGGATTCTTCCTAATCACAGATAGCAAATATTTATCGGTTGTCATTTCGGGCATTTGCCAACACAGTAGACTGACATGTTAGAGCTGCTGACATATCCTACTCACTCCTCCATATTCAGAAAGGGAAAGTAAAGCAAGAGGCAGGGACGCAGAGAGGGAGAAAAACAAAAAATGGATGCCAAGAGATGAAACCACAAATGAAATTGAGCAGAAACAGAAAATTCAGAGTTAGCACTGTCACAGCAAGAAGGTTAATGATTCAAGTCCCCCAATGACAATGAGGATATGAGAGATTGTTCATGACAGTATTGTCTGTGAGTTCCCTTCATGTTAATGCACTTTGATTGAAAAGTGATGTCTCTTTTCATCTGTTTGCACAAGTTGTTTCTCTGTTTCTGTGAGTATGTGTGTGTGTGTTTTCATATGTTGTCTTATTGAGACATAGTAGCCTTCACCTTCTCGCTCTCTAGACATCCATCAATGTATTAAACATTTAGTTGGGAGATATACAGCCTAACAACTTGAATTATAATACACAGCAATCACGCTCAAAGCGCAGGTTTTCATACAACATTCTCTTTGATTGTCTCTCACATACACAGGTGTGCAAGATGGCAAATATGACTTCTTATGAATATACAGAACAGCCACAGACACAAATCCACTGTTGTGATTGAATTGTGTTTTACAACAAACACTGCAAATATCCATTAGGTGCGGTATTTGAAGGTAAATAAAATCAGTCTCGGGGAGAGCCTTAGAAGCCATACTGAGTCGTAGCCTGAGCTACACTGTATTAAGCACTGTCACACACACACACACACATATATATTTATATATGTGTGTGTGTGTTATCATTACTCCATTATTCTCCCATATCCTCTCTCTCTATTAAGCACTTCTAGTGAAATACCCTAATGCTCGGTGCATTATATTTCATTATTTTAGGCTCAGCATGCAGCTATGTTGTCTCATTGTTTGCAGTGATATGAATTGTTATACAAATGGATAAAACCTGAGAGGCCCTTTCATGTCACTATGAATGCTTGCAGTCTGTTTTATTTGGTCCATTAGAAAGCTTTGCAGAGGCAAATCTCTCGCTATGCCAAGCTAATATGGTCAACCATGCCACGCGGCTGACTATAAGCCCTGAATTTAAGAAATAGAAGCATTCAGGCTCACTTATTTCCTAGACCATTAAGCATTAAATATTTCTTTTAAGCGAGCTCTTTCAGCCATTGTACCATTTCACCATCATTGGGTTTCTAAACCACAATCAACATTTTCCCTTCAGTGTGTTCAAGTGTTGAGACCTTTTGTTAAATGTTAGCACAATTATCTCCAGCCACACATACTGAACAATAATGTTGCTGATTTGATTATGACACAGCTGTCATTTTCTTCAGGGACGGAGCCAGGGACACTTCACATTGACAAACAAGCCAAAATTGAGGTAAACTGACAGAGGCACACGCATCCACAGTTAACAAATATTACATTAGCCGAAGGGTATGGAAGCATGTTGGATTAAAAGAGACAGGTCATCAGAATCTCAATCAGGACTGTGTGATCATCTTGCTGCAGTGCTGATGAAGCAGCTAACAGGTTCGGGCCTGTCTGTGCTCTTCAGGTGCCGTGACAGTTTTATCTGCAGCTTCTTTTCACTGAAAGGGGAAATGAATGGCTCGACTAGGACAACACATGCCATGTTCTCATTAGTTAGATAAAGCAAGGCGTTTGATTTACTGACAGAGGCAGTGGTTGGCTTGACGAGGCCATGGAGTGATACTCAGTTTGATGTCATTGCAACGAAACATGTCTTACCTGAAAATAAATCCATTTTAATGGTTTTAGTCGTCAGAGTCAAAAGAGGTTTTTTCCATCTTTTTTCACCCTTTTCATCTTTTTGAGGTGTTCAGATACAGTGACCAGGCTTTTTTTTTTTAATAACAATAAATGACAAAATGACAAAAAATAACAATAAATGTGTTGTTGTCAAGTCTATTGCTAACAGTTTAATTATAATCAAGCATAATATGTTGTAATGCTTACATCTCTGTTAGGCACAAAAACTACTACTACTCCTTCCTTCATTCAAGTGCCCAGCAGTGAAAACGCTGCAATCACGGAATCAATGGAGTTGAGAGGTGCCACTCTGTAGGTGTGGTAATGAATGGTGTGAAATAATTGTCCTGCATCCTGATAAACCTTTTCTTTGAACAAGCAACAGAGTCAGAACCAATGCAGAACGTCACAGCACAGTACAGTACAGAGCGCTGCGATCTCTTAGGTTAAGAAAATAATTAACAATCGACATGGTCAGTGACTACAAATCTTTGACCTCAACTGAACAAAAGAATTTGAACCAGCATACCGATGCATAATTTTCACTTCTACTTTCTTCTTCTCTCCAACCTCTCCTGGAGAGGACAGGAGCAGACAGACACATATATCAGGCTCCTTCTGTCTTGTCTAGCACCCATCAAACCATGACATGTCACTGCCGTGTGTTGCCGTGGCACCAGCTTCCCTGTCAATACACATTGCTTTGACACGCACTCACACAAAAAGCCTCTGCTGAGCAAGATAGATTCGAGAAAACAATACACTGCATTGTGTTTCATGACCTCTAAAGGTTGCATAGCCCTTGACTGGTGTCAGTCAGTTGTCACAGAGCAATAGATTGTTTCAATAAGCTCTAATGGGAAAGGCATAGTAATTAATCACAAAAAATGGTGGCTACATCTCATCCAGATGAGCCATTTTCAGGGACCTTAATGTGTATGCAGACTCACTGTGATTGCTTACTGAGACACTTAGTGGAAATGAGCCATTATTGATGTTATTAGCTGACTCATTCTTGAGAGTCGGGACAAAACACTTTCTGACAAACTTTTTTTTGAAACTTTACACTATATTGATTAGAGTTATATATCCATGTAGATAAAGACCTGTGCTATTTAACCGTGTAAAGGTGGAGGCTGGAGGTTAAAAAACATTTTTAACAAATTCACATGTTTACCTTAAAAACTTGTGTCAACTCCATCAGACACACTAAAAGTATATAATTATATAATTATAATAGCCCAACAAGAATAGTGTTTAGTTACTCTGATATGCAATAAAATATAATATATAAACTAAAGGCTTAATTTCACACTTTTATGAATACACAGATTTTAAAAAAAATGCATTTTCAAACTTTGTCTTTTATTTTGTCACTAAAGAAAAAAAAGTGAATTAGATCTGATGATCCTTTATTACTTAAACAACAAAAACTGAAGGTGTTGACTCTTAAAGGTGCAGTGTGTGTTCCTACAACCAGATGTTGAAAACATCTACACACTGAATTTGGGCAGACAAAATCAATGTCCAGTGGAAGTAGTGGGAGATAAGACACAGCCATTACAACAATCCTAAAAGTATAAGACAAAATGTTCAGGATTTGAACTCTGCATGCGTGACAACTGATAAATGTGATAACTGATAAGAAGTAGCAGAGAATGATACTGACAGACTCAGTGATCAACGTCCACATTGATTTCCTCTAGGATCTCCACTGCAAAGCTGAGCTTCTCTTCATTCTGTGCTCTGAAGCCCTTCTATTATGTCACAGTATCTAGCATCTGATTGTAAGATGTGTCTCTTTTGGACAAATCTGCCACAGATAACACTGTACTGGAATGTATTACACTAATGACGGTGGAAAGGCGGGGTTTTGCACACTGTCCGAGTCAAAGAGACAGGATATATATCAAGACAAAATTACCACAGGTGCACTTTTGGTCTGATGGTCCAAGTAAATCGGATTTGAAAAAGCAACATTAAACTTCTTCCCCGCTCTATTCCTTTACTATGTTCGAAAATAGTATAATATTAGCACATTAAGCGGTTATTGGTGGATTTGTCAACTCTGTCAGCTTGCATGTCAACTCCGTCAGACATAAAACCTGACAGAGTGGACTCTGACGGAGTTGACGAAATGGCATGTTTTTTTTACCTTTGCAGAAAAAAACACTGCAGCTAGGTAGGTAGTTTTTAATAAAATACTCCCATTAAATCCACTATGGTTTAATAAAAAGTATCACAACAGAGAGATGGCATTGACATGCTCAAGCTGTCAAACATATCAGACCATGTGTGGTATTGATGCATTTACCACAGCCAGGAGAATGAAAAGGGATCCTCAGTGATATAGCTGACCATGCTATATGCCCAGTTTAATGAGCTTTATGACAAAATCTGACGGAGCTGAGAGAAACAGAGGACACAACTCTGATAGGAAGATTTCTATGGAAAATATTTTGGTATATTGATATTATGGTCATGGCATGCATTGTTTTATACATTTATAAGCCTATAAATGTTTTCACAATTGTACAGGTTTTTAAAGTTTAAAGGCTGGTGAATATTTTGACCTCTTGCTGAGGACAAGAGAATAAACATGGGCCGTCTATCCACTGGTCATACATACAAACAAATATCCCCCAAAAAAGTTATTATCTATGCTAAAACATAACATCAGTATTTACAGTTTCTTTAGATCTAACTTTGTGAGTATGTCAATCATTATTGAATTCTTTATTTTTGATATAAATAAGACTTGTCTATGTGGAACAGTTATGCATTCCCAGTTATGACAAGTCAAAATATCCGCTGTGAAAACGTTAATGTGCAACCACAGATCCCTCTTCTCTTTCTCTCTGTCAGAGCTTTAAAACATTATGTGTAAGTTAGGCAGTTTCAAATGGATTCAATTGATTTGACAAATTAAATTGAACTCACTGATTGAATGTCCTCACTGAATTGAACCCACATTTGAGATAGCAGCGTTTTATCAGCCCTTCTGCTCTGTTTCCATAATGAGACCTTGAGCAGGCCTGTTAGGCTATCTGTTGGCAATACAGATCAGTCCAGATGTCTACACTTGGCTGATTGCTTTTCTTTAAATCAGTCTGAATGACTTCACCTCTTCTATCCCCCTGAGTTCTACCTGTCCCTTAAAGCAGTTTGCCCAACCAATTGTGATCTACTGGTCAATCACGGGCTGCTTACAGGTCTATCACAAAATCTATTTTTGTTAATGAGTGTATCTATCAACACAGGACATTGTAGTGTCAGTGTCTCGTATTCAACAGTCTGTGCATGTGTATTTATTTTTCACATACTGCCATTCACTGGTTGGCATTAAGATGTAACGTCAGTCAAATGCATGTATCTCAATGGGCTCTTCATCAACAAAGCGGAAGACAGTCTAGTTGAACTTGAGACATGTTGTGCTGTCCCGATAAAGCTGGGGTGCTGGCATTCCCTTTTCCCAGTATAGCTAGCTATAACCAAAACAGAAGTTCATTTTCACATGGAAGAGGATTTTTTTCCTTCATTATCTTGGCTCACAATAGGAAAGACAGGCAACCTAGAACAGCATTTAAAACCTACAAGATGGATTTCCAAGCCAAGAGTGAGCACAGACGTCTAGCAGGACATAGGAAAAGCAAACACAATAGCATATCAAGTAAGTCTTGTTCTTATGAAACATCCAAAATTATCAGCTGTCAAGGATATTCACCTATCTGTATACAGAGATGCATACATACAGTGATGTGTGGATCAGTTACAAATGACATTGACTGTTGTGACTGACTTGACATTGACTGAGTCTTTCTCTCTTCATTTTGATTTCACAGACATCACAGATGTGACAGTGGTGTGATTACATTAGAATAGTGTTTGACAACATGTGCCAAAGAGAAGAAATTTTCCACTGAACGGACACGCAACCGGGAGAAGATATTTTCCAAGCCTTTATAGTGTGATGGGGGCTCGGTTGTGCAAATGGTTGTGTTGTGTTTACAACACAATTCACTCTCCCAATCCTTATTCATTATCATTGCATCACGCTCCAAGAACCTTTGTAGGGGTAGGTGTTGACATGAACGATGTGATGGATGTTGCCATGAAGATTGTGAATTCTCTGGATGGGAGAAGCTTTCAGTGGAGGCTATTCCATGTTCAGATGGAGCACACTAAAGCAAAACACACAGAGTTGCTGTTGCAGAGGAGAACTGCTGGCAAGTTTTGCAAGCTATTGTCTGAGGTCTTGCCCAGCCGTTTGCCCATCTTGATGATGAGCAGTGGCTCATTGACTTTGAGTTGCTTTTCTGTTGACATGATTAGTGCTGTGAACACTTTTAAGTGCAAACCACAGCTATTTTTAACCATGCCGCAGTGCCAGAACCAGCACTGCTGTCAATGCGTACATTCAGAACTTGAGCGTCTTGAGCTAAGATGGAGCTCAAGTCGACAGTACACTGAAGTTCAGAACATTGCATCGGAGTTTGAAAAATGTTTCAGGGACTTTGCATCACTCGAGACAGTCCTCATTCCTCCTGGACACTACTGCAGTGAAAAAGGAAATTCTCACATTTTATGAATGACGTTCAGATGAAATCCAGGGCATCCGTTGACACGAAGGATGAATTTTGACACCTGCTCTCAAAGATGTATCCAAACACAAGAAGATGTGACTTTTGCCTGTCAGTCCTATTTGGTTCGACATACCTATGTGAATCTGACTTCTCCAGTGTGAAAAACATAAAGGCCAAGTTCAGATCCATCATGACAGATGACCAGCTATCTGCCTGCCTGAGACTTGCCACCAGCTGCTACACCCCTGATTATGAATAACTAGCCAGAGATCCCATTAAGGTAATCACTCCCATCTCAGAAATGGAAAACATGTGCCTACTTTATTAGAGTAGCTTTATGCAGCTCATCATGGGATAGAGCCTGGGATTTGAGACTAGTAGATCTTGTGATATTAAAAAGATGTTGGCTTAAAGTATGTGTGTGTTTGTGTGTGCTCAAGCATGTGTGCATACATGGGTATGTGTTTCTTAACAGTATAGGCTTTTATCTGAAAAATTGCTGAAAAGGCTGTCTAGGGTGATATGAAAGCATTATGCCATAGATCTGCTGTGTCAGTTATTTCATGAAAGCAACTGAAGAAAAATAATGATTGGTCAGTCAGCCACCTCAGCTATAGTCTCTATGATAATGATATTTTGTGACTTTACTGCATAATTATCTAAACTACAAAACCGGCATAATTGCTTGCATGCCATGCATAAGTCAAGCCAAATGTAAACAACAAGGTCACCTAACCACTAAAATTTAAAACACAACATTTAAACCTATTATCACCCTGAAACACTGACTTTCAACAAACAAACGCACCCCCGAAAATCATATAATTTAAGTTACCAGTTTAGCTGGTGAGTAATATTTGGGAACAGAGCTGATAATCCTAGAAAAACCTTTGAGTTTTTATCTGTAAGTCTATGTCTTCCTCCAGAAACATTCATATTCATCAGCACTTGTTAAGGCAGTACAGTACGTATGAATTTAAGCAATTTAAAAGAATAGCATTTTATTTAAATTGGTCCAAGAAAACACATGTGTGTTTTAAAAAAAATGTCTCCATGACTGAACCACAGATGATTTTTATGATGTAAAACCACTTGAAGCACACAGACTTGGTTCCATATATCATTTAACATGATTTACACCCATACTGTTGTAGGCCATGCATCATTTAGAAGTTATAGGGGCAAGAGTTAAAGACTATGTCACTGCTGTTGTACTATCTATGTGGCTGCCTCACAACTATAGCATTACGGTGGCGAGGAAAAAGAGGAAGGTTGAAAGGTCTCGGTGGTGGAGCATTGGGTTGTGAGTACCTTACAAAGGCTGACCTCTCCACATGACACTTTATAGCATGACCTTCAATCACAGCATGACTGTGTCTTTTGTGCTGTACATTTTCGAGCACCAACTAAAAGCTTTTCCAGGCTCCTTTGAGGAAATAGATTTGGTCATGGAGTGATGAGAGCGACACAGAATAGCAATCTATACTCTCAGATCTACAATTTTTTTCACTCTCTTGGTAAAAATGGAGCTCTTTCCATTCTCTCTTCTCATCTTTCACCAGTGAGCAAATTTTTATCTCTTTCCTTCTCTTTTTATTTTTCTCATACACTGATGTAAGAGATCTGCAGAGTTGAGAATATAGTGCTACTTGCTTGCTTTATTGCCAAATACAAGCAGCCAACTAAGCTGACTGCCTAAAAGAATTACTTCTTTATTTTGGCCATTTAAAGTATGTATACTTTATTTTTACCTTACCATTTTAAAATCTAATATATATATCTAAGATACCTTTGGTGTCCCACATGTGTTTCTGTATACATATGAAGTGGGGCAGATAGTTTTATGAAAATCAGGGATACTGGGATATAATTGCAATAACATGGCTCTGGGTCATTCACTCATTATATTCGCGTATCGTTTATTCTGGTCACGGACGCACAGACTCAGGGCTGTGAGAAACTGATGTCTTTATAGAGAAGACAGCTTTTATCCTTTGATCTTCTTTATTGACAACCAAGATGGATCCGATCAGAAACTGTTACAACACTGTATGTTGGGATTAAACTTAGCAACATCTCTGCCTGCCTCCAGCAGAGTCCTGGTGTGTCACACATGGTGAAATGCTCTGTGTGATACAACAATGCGCGTGTGCTTTCGTGCGTTTGTATGAGTAATAGAGAGGTTTGCTAAGCAGGAGGCATCATAATTAGTAATCAACTCACTGTATGTTACATGCAGGGCTGTGTGTGTGCTTGCAGTGATGGCACTGGAGTGATGAAATAGAAGAGAGCAGAGAGAAACAGTCGAGGAACATGACTGGACTGCAGAAGCAGCTACCATGGAAAAATATTTTCTTGAAGAGGCACATTGAAAGCTCACACACGAGAACAGATAAAACCTAGAACTAAACTAAAGAACAAACATTTGTTTGGCAATAAAAAAGTAAAGAAACTAAATTTAATCATTCTTTCCTTCTTCACATGTGTTGTTGCTTTTGTATGCTCTCTGTTCTCTCTGCTTTTGAAACACTGTGAAGGAGTTGCACCAAAATAGGGTCCTTTTATCTGTCTGTCTGGTCTATTTAAGCTTGCTCAATGCAACCTAAAACATGAATTACTGAGTGAAATAGATTTTTCCTGTTTTACTAAAAGAGTTTGTGGATGTCTGAACTGATGTCTGTGCTAGATGACAAGTCATAAGAATCATAGAGAATCATCTTTTTGGGGACCATAAATACCACACCAAGTTTACTGGCACTCTGGCCAAAAGAGTAATAAAGGTTTTGGACAGAAAAACAAACAAACATTAAAAACAGCGACACTGACTGATATCGACAACTCTAGACCCTTCCATAAAACAATATACACAAAAAATCATAAGAACGGCTGTAAAACCAGTACACAAAAATTGTATCAGGAACAAAGGATCCAGCAGACTGACTGATTTACTGACAAAAAGAAGAACACAAAACCTTGCAAATGTCAGAATGAAACACCGCAGCAGAGACTTATTTTGAACTAATATCATCACTTTTCTCTTTTTGTAACAGCTGGCAGAAAAATGTGACAGCTCTGTGAGAAAATATTACTAAAATCGAAAGGTTATTTCAACTTATATCATTGAAAGTTGTTCATACTTTAGAGTGAGTCCAGCTGATTTCACTGTATACCATAACGTTTGACTGTTGAGCTGTTTAGTTTATAGTTTATTAGGTGCACCGCACACGTATTAAAACGGTTTCTTATCATTCTCATTTGTCCCAATATTTAGAAACACTTTCATTCTAACGCTGATGTAAGACTTTCTTAGCTAAAGAATAAAAAAAAAACCTGCTTTGTGGAAAAGGGAAGAGCTCACACAATCAATATTGTCACAGTAGTGATCGTCTGAGATTGCACTCATATACAAATTGTTTCACTGGTGTAAACATAGTACACAGAAAGAGAGATGTACATGACTTAAAACAATAGTTTGACATTTTGGAAAATATGCTTATTCCCTTCATTGCCAAGAGTCAGAATGATACCATCATCTCATCTGTCCAATAAATATAAAGCTGCATGTGGTTATCTTCGCTTAGCATAGGGATGTTGGCAGGATGTTAGCAGTCCTGCCAATTAGAGACCAAAACCATTTTTGTAGCAGGCTACTAGGTCTTACGAGGGGTCACAGATAAAAATTGGCTACATAATTTTAAAAAAAAAGGACAATGGTTCATTAGTTTCCCGGTCATTGTTTAGTTACAACTCTGGACAAATGCAGGATAGAAAGCAATGGATTGAGTCTAACTATCGATTAAATACTGAATGTAAAATGTTGATAATCCGGGAATCCTGGGCAATATGGAAGCACATGTACCAGTAAATAATGATAACCAACAAGTATTCAGGCAAACCATAATAGAAATAATTTAGTATTATATTTGAAAATGTATAATATTGTGAGGACTGGACTGCACAGGGGATAGGGGACAAAAACATTTTATTGTCATCTGATGCAATCTTGTGTACTGCCATCACCTTGTTATATTTTATTTACAGTCTGTCAAATTTTATCAATCAGATTTTGTTGTCTATGCACTCACACACGGCAACCCCGAAACCACAGGTTACTCCTACATATCACAAATCCCAGTACAACCCCCATTTACGTGCCAGACTGTAGGAGTTGCTAGTAAATTCATTTTGTTACCTTCGGACAGAGCCAGGCTAGCTGTTTCCCCTTACTCCCAGTCTTTAGGCTAAGCTAAGCTTACCAGCTTCTGGCTGTCAGCTTTATGTGTAACAGACAGATTTGAGAGTGTTATCCATCTTCTAATCTAACTCTCTCTGTATTTATTTATTTATTTATTTATTTTGTCAAATGTCAAGTGTTTGCTGTGAATAAACTGGCTATTTCATGGTTTTTGTTCCTTTCATTTGGCTACTTGCTGCTTCTTTTATTGTGTAATTTTATGTGTGTGTCTAGTGTTGCACCCTTCAATTATTTATGTGTGTGTTCTTGTGTTCTCTCACACCTTGGGCTACTCTGGCTGTAGAGCAGTGTCAGAGATGTATGAATAAGTCAACAACATGGCCTTATATCTGACACATACACACACACACACACACACACACACACACACACACACACGCACACACACACATCAGCAATTGCCACAGTGTTGAGCACAGTGTTCAACAGGAGAAAGGAACATTTGCAAAGGAGAATAAAAGCACAGTGGTACACACACATACACAGGCACATGGACACACCTACACACAGAAACAAGACTCTGCTAACATCCCTGCATCAAGGACTGTCTAACCAAACAAACAAAAAATACTGCAGTACAGTGTAAAACACACAAACAGACACTCATATGTGTGTATAAAGTTGATATAGGCTTTGTATTAAAAATTATATCCTGACCCATTGGTGTCATACCTTAGAAATAACATACATGGTGAAGATTGTTTATATTTTCATTATCAAATACACTAAATACTATGATTTTTGATCAGTTAAAAATATATATCACTACCAGACTTCAAAATATTGATCAAAGCCTAATGGTTGTGTGTGTATGTGTTTGTTAGTGTGCACCACTGCTGCACATGTGTTCCTACAATATGGCAATGGTGATAATGGATGGTGGGTCGGCATGGGAGGCTGTTTGATCCATGAGCAATGTAAGTCTGTCACCACACTGACAGGTAAGGCTTGAGTATGATTAATCCCCACTTCCTTCAGGCATTTGTTATGAAGTTTCAGTATATACCTAGTTCCCACAATGCACGTTTCTATGCTGACAATATGGAGGTTTTGCTGAGAATGGTACGTAAAACGGCTCAACTGTATTTTCTGTTTGGGCTCTGTAGTTTTGGCCACCGTTTCTTTCAGTTCCGATAACATCGTATACATTAAAGTAATTGCCGAGATGTGGGAGTTTGGCGAGGTTCGACGGAGCAATAAACGGGAGCAGTCAAACAATCAAAGAGGTTTCCAACAACCCAACCTTTTTATCTAAACCATCTTGGAGGTAAAATTGAAAGCAATAGTACAGGGAATCAGTGTGTGTGTGTGCACAGTAGGTCAAAGTTGAACCAGGTAGTCAGTCTATAAGCTATGACTGTCTGAAAAGATGAGTGTCTGACTGCTTAGTTATCTTGCCCCATCATACTTGTTTTTAGCAAAAGAGCATATTGTTACTATAAATATACATATAAATAAAAACTACATAAACGGTCTGAAAAGTTGAGGCAGGTTGTCAGCTTTGATACAGGACTTAGGTACCTAGGCTTTAATAGAACCTTTACCAATGTTCAATGCTTCTTATGCTCTCTGCCAAATTGACTTGAACGTCAGCAGTTAACAAGGTAAGCTTGGTTGGCTTGGACTGTCTCTAATCCGTTGTATTTGCTGCTCTCTGGTTGTGAGGTTAAAGAAGAGAGAATTACTAGATTTTCCATCAGTAAATCCATGTCGGGTTTGCACAAGCGACAGAGCCGAAATCCAACTAATGCACGTTATAGGACCTTTCTGTTCCCTCCTTTGGGGATTAGAGAGGCTACCTCTGAGGGCAAAGTAAGACGAGTGTGACACACACATCACGGATATACACACATACGCAAACACACGCAGCCAAGCACAAAGACACATTTTCGTCCCCATAATTCAAGGAAAATATGGCGCATGTGTCTGTGTGATGTCTGTACTTTATATTCAACTTGCATTTCTGGAAATCTCAACTAGGATCAATGTCAGAATGGCTGACACAGTTGGGGGCTTTAGTATGATAACAGCTGTGTCATCCTATACATCTCAATAAGCCCTAGACTCAGTAATACACACCAGCTGCAGCAGAGATACAGAAACACACACAGATGCAGGGAAAGAAAGAGGGAGAGAGGAACACGGGGAGAGACATATGCATAAATAGACACTGTCTTTTATGGGATTCAGTTGTGCTGTAAATGGGGGGTAGAAGGGTGGAGGGAGTTGATGGCTGTCTGCAACCCAGTGACACCATCTTTCTGATTGTTTGTAATGGCACTGCAGATATCACATATCAAATAAGTGTCCTCTCTTTAATTGTGTCCGGTCCTGTAAAGCTGCCTAAAATGTAAAAAGAAGGCATAACTCTTTCCTCACTGCTCTTTCCAGAGTCTTGATTAAAAAGGGAAGGGCACTTTGTTAACATATACAGTATATGGTCCATTACACACTCAATGTGCTTTAATTGAAGCAAGTGTACACATTATTATACATAAATTAATAAGAAAAAAAAAGAATAGACAAAATAGAAGAAAAACCTCACCTCGCCCTCTGGATCTTATTCTAGGTACATTTAGAAAACCAGTGAACAGTTCAGAAATGTCCTGGGGAGTCAAACAATTTAGTGCTTTATACACTATTGGTAGAATTTCTGAGTTGATCTCTCTTGTTCTCTATTGTACTTAGCACCAGTGAAGTACTTTAAGTACTGGAGTAATATGTTCAGCTTTATGTGCATGAGTGAGGAGTGCTGTGTTTTGAGCTGGAGGGTTGCTATTTCAGCAAAGAGAGCATAGCAGTAGTCAAGAGTTGAGATAAGTGCATGAACCAGTTTCTCTGAATCAGCTTGAGATATAAATCCTCTAACTTTCTGATATATATTTTTAAGTGAAAGAAGATGCCCTACTTAGGCTGCTGATTCTCAAAGCTCAAGTTGTATTTTTTTTAATAATATCAAAAAAATCAATGAAAATAACAAAAAACAAATGCTGCATATATATCTCTGCCCTATACATTGTCATCCAAGACCTATTGAAATCACATAAAAGCAGTATTTGGGTGACATATAACTTCATTATGAATAATATGCCAGCGGTAACTTCCAAAAATATGGTCACATGGGCTGACATTTCAAAATAGCCCCACCAAGGCCAAAATGGAGCCAAGCTAAAACTGAAAAAAAAAGAAAGCAGTTGCTGTCTGTGCCAACAATAAATTGAGACTGTGTAACTTTTCCTTACATGGTAAAAATTGAAGTCATAAGCAATAAAACCCAACCTTGACTATTTCATTATACTCGGGATCTCTATTGCTATAGCCTTACTTGGTGTGGATGAACAGAAGCTTATGGCTGCTAATGCTGACAAACTTACAAACATAGGTGCTGTGAACTGTCATTGATAAGTATGTTCTCTGACTTTATGTCTCCTTTTTTCTGATGTTACGCTACATGTCAGCATGTCGCAGGTAAACATGATGATGTTTTTAAAGCTCAAAGTCTCACTTTCCCTCACTTGCAGATCCCTAAATGAAATGTATGTAAAATGTTGGTGTATGACTGTTTATGTGCCTGTGTTTTCTGTGTAACTGGAATTTTGCAGCACACGTGTATTTGTAAGCCAGGCCCATGTCCAACAGATCAACACTGTAAACCCTTCAAAACAACCCAAAGATAGATTGAGAGATTACAAATCATTATCTCCAAGCAGCTTTCATGAAAAATGTCCTCAGTATTAAAGAGCAATCTGAAAATATGACCCAAAAATGCCTCGGGTGTATACAGCTGCAACTGCAGCCAAAACACATATGTTGTTTTTGCTAGTCAGGGTTCATAACTGCTTACGTCTGCTCTAAACAGATGAATGGTGTGTGAAATGACACACATGTATTGTATATGCTATTCAAAGCTGAACACATCAGATTGATTCTCATGTTGGTTCAAGTTCACTGATTTAGGGCAGTGGCCAACCTTGGGGTCAGAAACCACCAAGCGGTCACAATATAAATCAGTGATACCTTTCAGTATGTTTACCAAATCAAAAGTGTGTAAACAAAGTTGGGTTATATAATTGAATAGATTTTATATAGATCTACATGTTCGAACATCATTATTTAATTATAATCAATTTATCCATACCAAGTGTTATATAGCTAATGTAATGGCTGTGTGAAAGTGGTGAAATGATGACTCTGTAATCACTGCATTTAATTTAATGGTAACAAGGCATTATAATAGCATTCAAGGACACAGCTCTGACCAAAGCTCTCTGCCCTCTGGCAGTTTCAAACATCAGTACTAGGCACTACATGGAGCTAGAATTTAGAATCACAAGAACTGGCTCTGTATCTTCCAGATCCTTTGGAAAAGCAGCCGGATGTGGAGCTAGTGGATTTAGTGCACGTCACTGATGGAAGTAACAGAGTTTTGGTCTTCATGGTCTTGCTCTTTACAGTGGAGAACTATGTAAGCTTCACTGCCCTCTCTGCCCACTCTGCACTTTCCTCATGTCAGACAAGAAACAATGTAATGGACTCTTAAGCCCTGACACCTACAAAACTCTGGTCCAGACCACTCCCAGTGCCTGACTGGAGTAGAATCTTGTTTCATGTTGTGTACCGGTGTGTGTAATCAAGTGCTGCTGTAAGAGAAGCAACGACAGGCAATTTAGTAATGATTAAAAGCCACTAAATCACCTTGTCACTGTACTGTATGCGTGCGTGCACGAGTGTGCTGTAAATCTGTGTATGTGTATGTGCTCTCTTGTTTCTCGGTGTGCCAGCAAAGTTGCCTTTCACCACAACAGCTCGCTTGGAGGAGCAGCCATAATTCATCGCAAGTGGCCACCAGACGGAGGACATGATTTCCTGTCTAAATTAATGGGCTAGATTGGACACCAGAGTTGGCATCAAACAAGTAAACATTGCACACACACACACAGAACCTTGCATCAGTGTCTCTATCATTCTTGCATACAGATTATCTTTCTCCAACCCTTCTCCCCTCCTCCTGTTTTCCCTCTCCTTCTAACAGGGAAAAGAAACTGCACCTACATTTTCTGTCACACAAACACATGAAATATGAAGAGAAAACTCTGCGTTGTGCCATCACAGTGATGCAGGTGTGTGACTTTGCAGTAGCTTAGTCGGGACACAGTCACAATGTTACTCAGCTCCCTTGGGTGGGGGGGTCCCAGTACCTGCAGCTGCTGCACAGAGACAGATTGCACCACCCGTCCCTGTATAACCCCCCACCCTGTGTCTCCACACTGCCATGTGGCTGCTCCACTGAGACACTGCCAGTGCTGGAAGAAGTACTCACATTCTTTACTTTAGTATGAGTAGCAATGCCACAATGCAAAAATGCTCTTTTCCAAGTAAAAGTTGAACCTTTAAAATCCTAAATCAACATTACAGTACAGAAGTATTAAATGTACCTCAAACAGTGTGAGATGTTTTACATAGAGAATCATGCCTGTCAAATCCATATTTTTAGAGAGATCTCATGTCAAAAAGGTTCTGAACAACCAGTTCAATCATCAATGCAATTTATTTCATAATCTGATTATATCTTGTTCTATGTAAAAATTTTATTTGAAAAGTAACTGGAGCTATCAAATGATTTTTTTTTTTAATATTTCACTGTGAAATGTGGTGGGTTAGAAAGTACTAAGTTGCATACGTAATGCAAAAGTTTACACGACTGGTACCGTAGGGGTTGTGCAGCCAGGCTGATGCTCAGACAACTAAAAATAATTTGACAAAAGGTGGAGCAGCCTGCAGAGAACAGCTAAAGTTAGAAAGTGTTTGTCTCTTTGTTTCATATCATGAGAGCAAATTGTGATAGAGTTGGTGAATGTATTGTTGAAGTAATAGAGTGCCACATTATATGACCTTTTAAAAGGCAGGAAAAGGTTATCAGTGAAAGACAAGTGGCTGTTTACATCATAACGTACAGCATCTCCCTACTGTCCAAGCCGACGGTCACAAATGTTACCCTGCACTGCCCTCTGCTGGTGAATATACCCAAGCCCAAGACTAATGTAGACAGAATCTGATGAGTATTACATGTCAGTAAAAAGGGATCATAACAAAACATTTTCTCTTTCAAGTACAGAGCGGAAAGCTTCTGACAAGGCCTCAAACTAAGTGATTGTGGTATAAAGTGACTTTGCCCTCACCTTTTAAAACTACCTGGCACTAACAGTCGTCTGCCTCCTCTCCACGCTGCAATTTAAGCATCTCTTCCTCCTGTCCAACAGCTGTGGCCAGACACTCCCACCTCTCCCCAGCATGACTCACCATGTCCTGCTTACACATGCATGGCAGTGAAAGAGAGAGAAAGACACACACACATGCACACGCTTACTGGTTACAGAAGGTGACATTCACCAGGCCATTCGCCAAATCACCAAGCAAGCCAGGGTGGTCATGGCTGACGGCAGAAGGGTGCAATTAACTTTGGGAGCCTGCTGACAGCTTTGCCACTGTATGTTTAGATTTGTGACAGTGATGAAAAGTGTAATAGTGCTGTCTGATTAAAACCTTGATTGACAGCCAAAGGTTTGATTGGTTTCCTGTTTTTCATGTATATGTGCAGATATATACATGCATCAGTGTGTGTGTGGGAGACAGAGAGAGAGAGAGAGAGAGAGAGAGAGAGAGAGAGAGAGAGAGAGAGAGAGAGATGCAGCTTGTTTTTTGTGTCTCATTACAACTCTGGTTTGCTATCATCTGGTCAGATAGGCAGGTGTCCCTTCCAATGTCACAGACTCTCTGAGGCTCAAAGCTGACAGGAGGAGCCCAGACTTCATTAGCAGGTCAATTAACATTTCCCAGACAACATCTGGAGGACACACTGGCCACCCAACTGCTATTACACACCTCTTAATTTCCCTTCCCCTCAGAATAGCATCAAAAACTATGTAACTGCAGTCTAATGACTCCATATTCGACTCGTACTGAATGCTGAACAGCATTAAGGCGCGTAATTGAATACTGACGGGCAAAGTACCTGGGAGCAGCATAAAACAACTGTCAGAAATGTTAGGTTTGGACTCTAGAGAAATTTTGGATCAATAAATAGTCTGTTTGATATACTTTATATCCCCCTGCTTTGTGATCAGACTTCATCATCAGCTTTTGCTTCTGTTTCTTATGGCCGCTCATCAATACCTTATCTGTCTCTCATGGCCCTCTCTCACTACTACTTGGAAACTCATCTCTACAAGATTGATCTGAGTCAAACACACAATAACAGCAGTATTGCCAGTTGCTCAGTGTAGTGCCGCTGCAGGCAGACAGGCATTTGCAAAACTGTGGGCAAAAAACACACAAACACACACAGTGTGTTGACACTGATGCATTCACGTGGGATCAGAGAAGAAATGAGAAAAACAACTCTATTTATTCTCAGCTGACCCAGCCACAGCCAAAGGCGGCCTCCTCTCATCACAATGGGGCTGAGCCACAGCCAAAGGCGGCCTCCTCTCATCACAATGGGGCTGGCAGTCTTTTTGTGACTTCTTGATAGCGCTTTTTTTTTCTTTTTTCATTTTGTTTTATTTCTTTATTTTTTTCTATAATAAAAGCAACAAAAATGTATGAGACAAGGGACATTGACAGATGACAAATGTCCACATAGAAAAGACTAAACAGGAAATGCGATTACTGTTCACCTAAAGTACAGTATGTCCTGGTCCAGTACAAGGCTGGTTATAGTTCGTGGCAAAGAAAGATGTAAAAGCAGATTATGCCAGTCTATGAATAAACTATTTGTGCAACTATGTCTTTCTACTCTGTTGCTAGAACATGTCTTTTATGCAACAGTGATTAGAGGTTACAGACTGCTCACTGGTTCACTCAGGTACACATACTGTAGCTGATGGTGTTTGAATGAAAAAATGGCTGTTTTTTTACGTATGTATGTGATACTACTGGGACTGGGAGATATGACATATTTATAATGTATGACTAGAGAGAGAGCGAGAGAGAGAGAGAGAGAGAGAGAGAGAGATGTATAATTTTGCAGTACTTTAATGTGCAAGTCATCGATCAAGATAGTTTAAATTAAACTAAGATTGTAGCTACGTTTGTGAGATTTCCTGAGTCCTTTTTGGCCCATATTAGTCAGTCAGTAATTGCTCTAGATTAGACTGCTGCAGGAATACAAAATATAGAAACTTTACTCACAACTATTAACATTTCTAACAACTCATGGTTCTGTATTCTTCCCTAAAACCGTTGACCAAGTAGCCATGGGTGTACATGAATGAAGACTGAATGCATGCATACAGCATGACGTAGACGACTAAAGGTGAGCAATTATTATCCCGTGACTTTAGCTCTATCTGAACAGGAAACAGACCAAAGTTGAGCACAGTGTTTGTCATACTGTCAAAATGTGCCATAGGTAATCCGTTGAACAGAACAGGGCTTGGCAGGTTGGGTTTGTCCCCAGTTGGGTCCTTAATAGTCACGCCTGCTTCTATAAATCACAGGACAGGAGTTAGTTGAATACATATTTACAGCTGTGACATGTCAAAACTGGAAGGGGACACAAGGTTTCAACATGATTTTACATGAATGTGAAACGGCTTCCTCCTCCTTGTTCCTATTCCAAAACGATAACACAATGACTCTGCAGTTTATCCCACAGTGTCTCACACACCAAGTGCAATAAGCCTGCCTACCTTATGCCTAGGCTATATCTGCTCTCTTTTATAATTATTTATTTATTTGTGTGTGCTACTGGGTGGTGTGAATTCCTGCAAAACCAAATTTTGTTGTATTGCAATGGTAAAAAAGCATACAGTCTAATCTAGAATGATATTAAGTGACCCCGGAAGTGACCTGGACCGAACACTTTGACTGATTACCCATATCTTACTCAACATGTTTTTCAACTATGTGGGACCGCCTCTGAACTGTTGTTTAACTTCAGTGTTGCACGTAACAACCCCACAGTTGACCGTGGTGTGCACTAGAGGAAAGATGGGCTTTCTTCCAGACTTTTCCATTGAAACCTGGACGTTAATAGCATTTCTCTTTACTCTCCTCGCAGTGTAAGTATGCAGTATTGTTAGTTTTTTTTAAGAATGCAAAGAGAATTTAGAGCGCAAGTCAAGCCTGAAATCTCAAAACATTCTGAGTTGCTGTGCAGATAAAAACAGGGTGTAGGTTATGTAATCCTGGTGCGACACAAGTTACTTAACACATCAGGCTATGATATAATTCATAGTGTTTTTACTGAACTAAAGGTCCAAAGGACTGTACATGCTATGACATAACTCATGGTGCTTTTACTGGACTTACCCTATAACCTACCTGTTTAAACTGTGTTCAGGTAGGTTATAGGGTATAATTTCAGAGTGTGGCGGCCAGTAGCCACTTTGATTGTCTGATGGGTGCCGATACAGGTGACTTGTTTGAGCAACTAGGCTTCATCCAGCCAGGTCTCTGCAGAAACCTAGGGGTGACGTCACTGATACTACGTCAATGTTTTTATACAGTCTATATCAGAGGCAAACTATAGGTGTGCAGTGATCTTTGAATTAATATAACCTCGATAAACCCTCCCCATGGCATACAGTTTGACTGGTCAAGCACAGATGTACTGTAGGTAATAACCTACAAGGTTTGAAGGCTGCATTAAATTTCAAAGGACCATTTTCACAGCAGACTTTTTTTTAATAATGCAGTGCATTTAAATTATAGCATACTGACATTAATGTCATTTCTTTGACCCTTTGAGGGGATGTGAAATGCAACTTCACTGAGAACACATAAAAATGGACGAGGTATTGATTAAGGGATGTAAAATGAGCTGTAAAATGTGTACAATAAAATAGCTACCAGATAGTTTCAGAATTTCAGTGTAGTCTTCTGATAATGCTTAAATGATTAGATGATATCATTTACTACTTCTCTTTACTGTTGAGTTAATAAAATGAAAAGCGCTAGACAAAAAATAATATTTTGGTTTAAATTAGGCTCACCTAACACACTGGTGAGTTTAAACTGGATAATGACACAGATTTATTAATACAGTATGACAGATACAGTCTAACATGTCAAATGTCATATTCCAAGCCATGCAAAACAAGTCGACGTTCTTTAGCAAATTAATTTATTTTACTTACATCTGATAAAAACAATAGGCAATATAGAAGAAAATCTATATAAAGATAGCTGGAAGGAAATTAAGTCTGGAATTTCACTAAGTAGCAGGAGAGTAGTAAAAATTACATTTGTGATAACAGATGGATTTGGTCTGTTTTTAATCCTCAGATATGGATATGCTCCATATGGCTTTTTCAAGAAACTAGGCATCCCTGGCCCCAAACCTTGGCCCTTTATTGGGACATTTTTGGCGTACAGAAAGGTGAGACACATTTGCCTCATTGGTGCAGTAGTCTAAGCCGATACTTAACAGTCGTTTTGACTGCTTGATACCTTTCTGTCTCATTATTCATTAGGGCATTCATAACTTTGACAGAGAATGCTTCCAGAAATATGGACAGGTGTGGGGGTAAGTTTATGTGCTTATAAGCTTATATTGTTCATGCAGTGCTCCAGGCTGCAACTGAGTTACCTGCTATTGCTTTCAAAGGATCTACGATGGCAGGCAGCCTATGTTGTGCATAATGGACACAGCTATGATCAAAACAATCTTGGTGAAGGAGTGTTATTCTGTCTTTACCAACAGACGGGTAAGGATAAAACACTATAGCGTCAATTTCCCAATTTCATACTTCAACACAAAACAAAGAACATAATGCAAAAAGGTATCCCTTGTGTGTGTGTGTGTGTGTGTCTGTGGTTTAGGATCTAGGCCTAAATGGACCACTACGTGATGCTGTATCAGTAGTAGAAGATGAGAGATGGAAAAGGATTCGCGGTGTACTCTCACCTTCATTCACCACCGGACGACTGAAAGAGGTTGAACACATATTTTTAATGTACACTATTGATTTTTTGCACATGTATTATTCACATGTAGAATAGTCCATGATACGTGTATAGAAATATTTAATGATTTAACGGTTTTGTTATTTACTTTTGGGGTAGATGTACAGGATAATGTTGCAGCATTCAAGTAACCTGCTCAATTGTCTTCGCGAGAAAGTCAAGGCAGATGAAGTCATCGAGGTTAAAGAGTGAGTAATGTTTGTGATGAGATTTGGGCACAGATTCTTCATCAGTATTACTCATTACTTATCATTTCTAATTGATTTTGTTATTTGTGCTATTTGGAAAATAGGAAACAACATTTTTCAACACAATCAGTTGTATGTTTGAACTTTTCCTGTCTGTTTTCTTGCAGAGTATTTGGACCTTACAGTATGGATGTTGTGACCAGCACTGCCTTCAGTGTAGACATTGATTCCATCAACCGACCCTCTGATCCTTTTGTAGCAAACATTAAGAAAATGGTCAAGTTCAACTTGCTGAATCCATTGCTTGTGGTTCTGGGTATATCAACCATTAAGCTCTAACTATGCTCTAATATCTATCTTGTCCTCTTGAGTCCTGAATTAACTACATCTTTTCAAATTTTCAGTTCTGTTTCCATTCTTGGGACCACTTTTTGAGAAGATGAATTTTTCATTCTTCCCTGCTGAAGTGTTGGAATTCTTCTACAGCTTTCTAAGAAAGATCAAATCAGAGCGGCATAAGAATCAACACAAAGTAATGTGTTTATAGTGTATGGCTACAGTTCATTTAATGTTTGTTGTTGGCCATTTTTTTTATATTTTGCGTTCAGAACATTTCCCTTGAACACAAATCGGAAAATAAAATAGGATTTCTAAATGTCTGTCTTGTTTGTCTTGAAGAACCGAGTGGACTTCATGCAACTGATGGTTGATGCTCAGAATTCAGAAAACAACAAAGACGATATGAGTTCAACACAAGGTAGAGAAATAAAGCAAAGTTCATGATTTTCTCTGTAGTGAAGGGTCACTTTTAAGATATTAAGGGTCACTTTCTTAGAAAATAGAAAAAAAATATTGCTCAAGTAAAACATTAATAATAATAATCTGTGAATTACATGATGTTTTGCTTACTGTCAATCACTGACAAAAAGTTTGTATAATAAACTCAGTCACAAGCTAATGCATGTTGAGCCTTTGTAGATAACAAAGTTACAAGCTCTTCCTTTCACTGTTATCACAAGAATGATTTGTTGGGGGGATTTGTGTTGCAGGGCTGACTGATAGTGAGGTCCTTTCTCAGGCCATGATATTTATCTTTGCTGGCTATGAAACCAGTAGCAGCACACTTGGATTTGTAGCCTACTGCCTGGCAACCAACCCTGAGACCCAAAAGACCCTGCAAAAGGAGATTGATGAAACCTTCCCAGAAAAGGTTACTTAAAGTAACTTTTTTTATTTGTTTGTTTTTTTGTAACTGATTTTTTTTGTTTTTACCAGCAACTGATTCTGAAATTAACTATTTCATACCGTACCTTCCTCCAGGGTAGGCCAACCTATGAAGCCCTGATGCAGATGGAATACATGGACATGGTGGTGAATGAGTCAATGAGGCTGTACCCTATTGCTAATCGGTTAGAGAGAATGTCAAAGGCTTCAGTGGAAATTAATGGTGTGAGCATCCCGAAAGGAACTGGCATTGTGATACCAGTTTATTCTCTGCATCTTAATCCTGCTTTGTGGCCTGAGCCTGAAGCCTTCAAACCTGAAAGGTACTTTACTGGATTAATGGCAGGTTAAGGTAAGCTTTAACCAAAACTTAGTCATTTACTTTAAATATATGTTCATCTTTTTTCAGGTTCAGCAAAGAGAATAAGGACGACATAGATCCTTATACCTTTTTACCCTTTGGAGCAGGGCCAAGGAACTGTATTGGCATGCGATTTGCTCTCTTGATGATGAAGTTGGCCATAGTGGAAATCCTTCAGGACTTCAGCTTTGTCACCTGCAAGGAGACTGAGGTGAGACATTTTCCATATCGGTGGTCTTAAAATAGTGACAAGTTGTTTCCTTTATGTGTCATTTGGTGCAGCTTCATGATGTTACACATTTCTTGTCTTCCTAGATTCCACTGGAGCTGGGAGGTGATGGATTTATCACACCCAAGAATCCCATCAAGCTGAAGCTGGAGCCCAGAGCAACTGTTGCTGATTCTCCCTCAAGTTAACTCTGATTATCTATAACTTGGCAGTTCTTACTTTAATTTGCTTCACTGTCATCACCACTTTCAGTGCCATATATCAATAGTAACAGCAGTGAAATACAGTACAATTTCCTCTTGATGTATTTTAACCAACTATATAGTCTGCTGTAATCATTTTGATTTTGATGTGCAGTTTAAAAATGCCTGTACTTCGAGCTTTGCTGTACTCTGATCCTCTTTTCACAAGGTAATGAAGTTGGAGTTCAGAGCTTGTCACAAAGTGCAGATGAGTGGACTTGGCTCAGGAAACTGTAAACAGGCATGATCTCAGTCTCGTCCTTTGGACTGGCATGATGTATCCTGTGTCATACACACTCCACTCATGGCATCACAGACATAAATGATGCTCAGAATCACATCATATTTGTGATTGTTGTTGTTATGTTTCTAATACAAGTGTTTAATTTGGTCATTGTGGTATCTGTATCTAATTTTGGAATGTTTAACTAGGTGCATTTAATTTAAAGGCAGTCTTTATACATTTACTTGTGTCATCTAAGGTGCTTGAACTTGTTGAACTTGTTTTATGTTATTTCTAATCTACTACCTCCAGAGAGGTTTTTACTTTTTACTCCATCATGATTACATGATACCTATAGTCAGAATTACTTTGCGAAATACGATTTTTCAAATAAAATATATGATCCATTTCTATGCAGTGTCAGTGTCATTAAATGACCCAATAACCGTACTGTATCAAGCAGTGAAAATAAGCTTCACCTTAACCAGCTACAACATTTAAATTCTATTAAGTTAAACATAAATGCATCAACAATAAAAACAAAATACTATTAAACAATATCATTCAGAATTATACATTTTTTGCGTAAATTAAATTTATAGTATAGTACTTTTACTCAAATACGACTTTACTCTAGCTGTGTGTTTTGTGTTTTGAATGCAGGGTTTTTACTTGTGTGTGCATGTTTTGTTTTTTTACACAGTTTTATTGCTAATTTTACTTAAAGGATATGAATATTTCTTCCATCAACAGTAAGCGTAAGAGCATTGCCATTTCTGCCACGTTGTTAATGCTATATCAGCCCTACGTGTCAGTGAAATACAGACACAAGCATACTTTTACAAGCTTCACTTGTCCTGGAGGAAGACTGTAGTGTGAGAACATGTGGAAATTGATTCTTTCAGCCACAATGACTGTGCACAATCTGGAGGAGATCCTTTAACAAAAACATCTTGTCTATCAGGTTTCCTACCTTTTCAGTAGAGAAACAAAAGGAGAGGTAAATAACAAGACGCCTAGCCTTTTTCTATTCTATTTCACTGAATGACTGGCCTACTTTTACATTTTAGGATGTTGTTTCAAGGGGGCTAAATCCCACCATGTTCTCCGATGTTGGATGACAAAAACAGGACTTCCTACCATGAGGCAGGTGTGTAAACATTACTGACACACAAAAGAACAAAACTAATAAAACCCTACTTGCAATTTATAAATCATATGCTGTAAATCCTGCTACTAAAATAAAGTGCCCATATTGCCTCCCATATAAGATTGATTTCATTCATCCTGCTGCAAAACTAGATTCCTAACATGCTGAAATCTCGTGAGATAACGCGCACTCATGCTCACACATTTGGGACACAGGTCACAGACAGTGTTGCGATACTGTCAATTGGCCATTAAGGGGAGTTGAAACACCGTGTTAGAGGAAACGAGACGTCAGTTTTAGAGAAATCTGTAACCTGTTCTACGAGTTTTCAAGTAGATTCGTAGTAAATCTGTAACCTGTTCTACGAGTTTTCAAGTAGATTCGTAGTGAATTATATGCGCAGGATCAAAATTCACAATCATGATTTAATCGAGTTCCTATTTTATTTATTAATATATTATATTTATTATTTATTTATTTAAGTTGTAATAGTAAATAAAATGTTAAAAACTTAGTAACTGGTAAACATTTGCGTATACTGTGCCATCATTAGGCCAAATCTGCAAACAGACAAAATTCACAGCAGCTGCCAGAAATCAACACTGGACGTCCGAAACAAAGAGGTTTATCCCACAAACCCGGGTACGCCCTTGTCACCGCCCCCCTAGCGAAAAGACCGCTAACCATTGGTCAGATTGGTGCGCTGCGCTCTTTTGATTGGCCGGCGGCCTCGTCACTGAACGTCTGTTGTTCACACACTCGCCTCAGAGCGGAGAGCGCCTGTGACAGTGGGCTGCTTTGATTCATGCTGTGGTGGAGCCTCATTTTGGGATTTGGAGAACAATTAATGCGTCCAGAACAGAGCGCATGAAGGTATGTTGACGGGGAAGGTTGTGGAAAGATTTGCTGCTTCCAGAAATGTTATTTCTAAACTGTTAGTTTTTAGTAAGAAAGCAAAAAAAAAAAAAAGCAAAAGTCTAAGATCAATCTGATATTTGGTCGTGCTGTTTGGGGGCTTTGCCATTTCTGATTAAGTGAAACTTTAAACAGATTAGAGCAAAATAGGTACGACTTTATGCTGAAATAATATTTGAAATAGGGGAGAGTAACAATCGCTGAGATCCACGGGTCTTCTGTTGAGTTGATTTGCAGGCTAATGGGTGTGTGTACTTCAGTAATATTGATGCAGTATTGATTTAACCATTATCTCTCCTGGAAATCTATATAGATAATAGCCAATTTGGTGTTTTTGTGATGTCTGTTACACTTAGCAGTTGGACTGAATATTGCCAACACGGAAAATAATGACAGTCCCTTGTGTCAGACAAAGGCCCAGGACGGCAGGTGGATCCTCTGCTGTTCCTCAGCAACCACTGCGATCATGTCTTGCTTTGCACACACACTGAACAGTCTTTCCTGCACGGTTTTTAGCGCATTAGAAACAAATCCTTCCTCGTTTATCAGCCAGGAAAGAGTAAAGTTTAACCCAGACTTTGTTTGCTACCTGAGAAAAATGACTGTAAAGAGGAAAAAAGGAGTGGGGCTGTGTCTACAAGCACACACACACACACACACCAGGCACATGTCATTTTTCATACTCATCGCAGTCAAATGATATGCTACTGTATTGATTTGATCATCATTTTTTTTGATTTGCATGAATGTTCCACATCATGACAAGACAATTTAGATATTTAAATTGGCCAGTTATTAGTTCATCTAACCACAAAAACAAACTGCAACACTGCCACTTGAAACCAATGCGGTCCATAGAGTGGGATTCAGGGATTTACTCTGGAGCGTTTATTCCCATGGTGTGGGCATCCCTGGAATGCTTGAATGATTTTCCATGGAAGCTAATTTACAGATATCGTGTGACACATAGCAAGTTTGGCCTATGTTGACAGCCAACAACACCAAGACACAGAACTAACTTATATCACAGTGTTTGTGTGTGTGTGTGTCACAATACATGTCATGTCAGCAAGCAGTAAATAAATACCGATTCTCACTTTGTTCTTTGCCTTTAATGTGCGGTGAACCACAGGGCACAGTGAGGAATTTGGACACTGCTGGAAGAAAGTAAACAGTAGACTCGAGATTCAACCTTCTCTGGTAGTGAAGAGGAGAGGTTTGTTTTAAAGCCAAGATGAGGACAGTTGCTTTCACTTGTAGTACAGATGGATGACGAACAAATGAGTGGAAAACATGACAAATTCAGAGATCGAAGGGTCACTGCATGGTTTGATGAGCATGAAAATGCTGAAAAATTGTATGCTTTTGGAAGAATGGTGTTCATCCTTCTTCTACTGAAGTTGTTCTGGCAACACAACACCGTCCTAAGAGACTTCATCTTGGATTTAAATTTTTATTTGACATCCACCTTTATCTTGCATATGGTTATACACCAAGTATACATACAGGCATCCCACGCTGAGCTTTATGCGATGTCTCTTTATTTATTTATGGTGTGTGAGACAGAGAACAATGTGAGGTGTGCTCATCATAGCCTCTGTTATCTGACTTGGCAGCTTGCACACACCTTGTCAAACACATGATTAAAACTCTTGAGAAGCAGCTGCACTTTTGTCAGACACTGATAATAACCTGAAAGTGACTTCAGTCTGACTTTAAAAGTTAAATGTGTTTCGTCTTTCTCCTAATTTTAAGGATGATGTCAGCTCTGTGAAGTTTGTTATGTCTGGATCCTATGACTAGACTGGAACTAGCTGATGAATCACAGGATACAGTGAATGGAGTTGCGAGATGGCTAGTACCTTAAAAGTGTGTGCCAAATCAGATGTTTCAAACAATGACATTCGCCTAACTCTGTTGGTAGTTGGAGCACACTGAACCTTCACAGTGGACAGTGGGGATTGAATAGAGACAACTGTCCTCAGTCCCTCAGCAACTTAACATGCAGATATGCTAATTATTTCCTGTTTATAACCCTGAGCACAACCCAAAGAGGCCACAGATGGGACCCCAAGTCCCATCCTATATCAGCTCTGTGCCACTCACTGAAAAATGCATTCAGGCAAGCCACCACTACACATAAATCCATTTATAATACCCCAGAGCGTTTTATTTCCTGACTAAGTGGGCTATACTAATTACATTTTATATTTATTTGTATGTTTTATGTAATAAAAAAAAATAACAAGAATGATTGATTCCTTGTCTCTTCCTCCGTCTCTTCAGGATGAGAAGATGAATGTGGAAGCTCTAAGCAGAGCAGAGCTGCTGACTCTCCTCAGTATCCTGGAGGGAGAGCTGGAGGCCCAGGATGTGGTCATACATGCCCTCAGGGTGAGTTGGCCGGTGATACACAGAAATCTCCCTATGGACTCATGTGTCATACATATTGCAGGACACCTCAGATCCATTATTATACCTGAAAAATAATATTTTAGCCATCCAAGGAACCCATTACATAAAAGCACCCTCATGCCCCACCCTGTCATGTGCCTTTACTGAAGACATCCATAGACACTAAGATTGACATGTGGTAGCTTCACACTAAAAAGAATGTGAGGTAATAGGGAGGTGGTGTGCAAACAGGAAACTAAGGAAACAGAGCTAGTAAAGACAATGGCAAAGGAGTCATTCTGGTTTCCCAGGCCTTTCATTCCCCCGGAGCACTAACATTATTGCTGTTCAGACCAGTTGAAATCTGTGTTCACCTCTTTTTTTTTTCTTTTTTTTTCAATTCAAGCATTATTCAAACCTTGATATATATACACATTGTGTTTACACCTAATTCAGACAGACTGCAGTTCATACCTGGTGTGTCTCAAATGTGTCTCGGGTTGTGTTTTCCATTTGTGTTCAATCTGGGAAACTCCCACTGCTACTAAACAGAAACTAAAGTTTCCCTCAGGCTTTGGTGGCTATTTGGTACCATGCCTAGGGTGCATACTTCAACCCCTTGTTGGAGTTGTTTGGCTCTGTCAAAATCAACTGTATCCAACTGTGTTTTGAACATTAAACAAAGATGCACTCTTTGAAGGCAGCCAGAGATTAATGTGCATTAGCACTACGCCTCAGACAACTTTATCTCTTTGCAGATGTCTAATGTTTGAAGACTGTTTCGTACACAGCTGTTCCTTAGACCCTCACTTTTTTGCAGCTCATTCACTCATATTCAAGTGAAAAAGACCAGCTTTAGCTACAATGCTTCGCAGTGTTTGCAGTCTAGACCGATGAGGCTCTCTCCATGCCCATAGCTGCTTTTCACACTCATGACCTTAGCAGCTGCTCTGTGAAGCTCTGAATGCTTGACTCATTGTATGAACTAGATTGAAGTTGTGATGAGGACAAGTAGCAACCATGACTGTCTTCGTCTAATAAACAGGCCTTGATAGGGAGTGAGTAAGCGAGGCTGTAATCATGAGAGAATTTCAGTGCGTTGGCCTGAGGGGAAGACGTTCTAACCACATCAGCTCAGATCCATCTTAAATGGCAACTGTCCAAATCTGACGCATGCAGGGTTTGACCCGAAAACTCAGTTGCCTTGTTGTCTGTACTTATTCCTGTTTCGATTTCCTATATATCTAGCTATACTGATCTTTTCTCATTTCCCTCCTTCTTCGTTTCCTCACACACAGCCACATTACAGGGGGTCTTTCATCTTTGACCATGACCCATGTCCTATCTGCCCACTCACGCACAACCTGGTGGTCTCTGTTGGGCCAGTTAGAGGCTGTGGTGTTTATTGTGGAGAGGATGTACAGAATTGTAGGCACAAATCACTGACTTCCCTTGTTCCCACTGGGGGCCTGTACACCATTTTTTACTGACTGGTCCATATTAGGGCAGATTTGACATGTGGCTGCAGAGGGGAGTGTCGCGGGGTTTATAGCAGGCTAATGTTGGACAATATTGAGCTCTGTGCATTGATCTGTCTTGGCTGTTTTTCATTTTCTCACTGTAATTTTCTCTTGGACTTTGGTTTGCTACAAACTTCTCAAACTAGAGCTCTTTTCTCTGTGTTGTCAGATTAGGTGCCACTTTAACCAAACTCAGTGTGTGTCAATACTGTTTACTTGCATGTGAGGACAATTGTGAAAAAAAAAAGGCAAAGAGGCTTTCAAATCCTTGCCACAAATCCTTTTCCAACTTTAAATATTTTCTCCCCTCAGCAGCAGAGTACTTGGGATGCCTTTAGATTGCTCGGGACAACCGCATTCAGGGGCTTTTTAACCCTTCCTTCACCCAGACCTCCTGAAAACTTGGAACTGTATCAGTGTTTGCTTACTTACTTAAAAGATGGCGTCACCACTGGGACTTGTCTCTGCAGATTCTTGATTGTACTGTTTTAGCTCTCATCACTAAGGACGCAGATAAGCAGTTTTACAGCAGGGAACATTCCTGAGAACATGACACCAGAAACAGGTCCTGCATTCCAACAGGAGTGGCATATCTTGTTGATATGCGAACTAATGCTATTATTACCTTCTCTCCGTAAGGCCTAAATAGCTTATATTGCATAAATAGCATAGAGCTGGCTCAAATGAATGCCAGTTAAAGACAGATAGGTACAGTAGGTAAGAGCCTTGGCCTTCTATCGTCATATGGGAAACAAACTTGTGATTCTGAAGACTGAAACAAATAAAATATGTATGGGACTTGTGCCATAAGACTGCTTCAGCCCCTTGTAAAAGACCTTGTGGTAAAACTAGACAATGGTTACTCAGGCCACTACGTTTGTGTGGTTAAAATGTTGCAGTCATGCTCACCATGGCCTGTTTTGTTATTCATATGATGTCATATCCTGTAATCCTAAAATGCTTTGTCTATTTTTGCAGACTGACGTATTTTCCTGACTCCATAAAACAATAGGGCCTGGCTAGAATGTGCTGTTCAGATAAGATTGTATATTCTGTCACTCTGCAAGAATCATTGCCCAATATGGACATGTTGTCTAGATTGGTAAGGGGAAGATATGATTAAAAGAGTTGAAACTGCACAGCGAAGCACTACCTAATATAACACTGTAATGCACACTGGTCTATGATGTCAGCGACATGCTTTAATATCAACAGCCTTAGCCCGAGGCCTGCAAGAGAAAGCACCTTGACCTGAAAATGCTCACATGACTTCAAAGTACCCGATGTTACATTCTTGCTTAGCGTCTGGTTATTATTGTTAAAAATAGGTCTAGAGAACACACACCTACTCACGAGACATCACGCACCCAGTTCACAGCAATGATTGGTTCACACGAGCAAAATAGATCAAGTCATGTTTTCTTTAGGAAGTCTTTTTATGGAAGCCTCTCTTATTCTTAGACCCAGCGAGAAAATAAAGGGTCATATCTTTAATAGTAATGAACTCCACCCTTTACTGCTATTTGTACTGAACAGGAGAGTATTTGCCTGCTACAAATAAAGTACTGATAAAGACGTTCAAGCCAAACCGAGTAAGAGATAGGAAAAATCACTGCTTTCGTAATGAAGTTTCTACTTGTGTCAGCATCAGTGAATTAATTATGTTTCATTTTTTTCACTGTTTTTAAGAAATACAGGAGAACTTCCACATAATGACATGTTATTCTTTTCCAAAAGCCTCCACTGACTGACCAAAGGGTGCGAGCACCTGCTTCCATGTTTTATCACTAACCACTGATGACACCATCTGAGGCTGTTAAACATTACTTGGAAGTTGTCTCGTTGCACGGCCCATAAAGTAAACTGAGGTCTTGTCTGGCATCTTCCCAGTTATCTTAGTGCCATCTGTGGTTAATATGTGGGTGGGAGGTGTGGAGGAACTCAAACCTTAAGTACACACCTCAGCTTATACTCCACAAAAACAACACTTCTCATCTCTCTCTTTCTCTCACTCTGCTGTTGTTCTCTGTATCCTCTGCATGAGGCATTCAATTCTGCCTTGCGCAGAATGTAAACCCAGTTTTTGCTTTTAGCGCAATAATAGATATGCTGAGACTAGGTGGGGGACATTTTGTACAATCTCAGTAAGTTGTCACTAATTGGAGATGAGGAACCAAACCAGATACTTCTGCTGTAATGTCAGTACAACAGTACACCTGGTCAATTTAGCACCAGTATGACATCTAATATGGGAATATTAGATGGTAGGTATTTAGTGTTTAACCAAACTAAAGCTTACATACTGTTTGGATGATATGTGATGTGTTATGTTACTTTTTTACGTTTTCTCAACTGGTGCCTTGGGACTTCATAACACACGGTTCAAATCTGTTTTTTGTGTAGAACTTATCTTGACACAGGAAGTTAAATGATTAAATTGAATCTTAGGACTTCATTAATAGTTAACGGGCTACAAGCAGGAGCTTTTTATTTTGTTTGTAACCATGGACACCGTTTGCTTGTTGTGAGTTTCCCCAGCAGACTGTTCTGCAATTTCTTAATGCTCTAATGACCAGCACCCAACAAAATAGGTCAGAGCCCCTTGTGTCTTTTTGAGTTTGCAGCCTCACCAGCTCTGTGATACTGCAAGTGGAATGATACCTCTCAGGCTCTCACCTGCCAAGGCCTGTTATTCAACACAGCTGACAACTGGTCCGTTGACTATATTTTCTCTTTACTATGAAGTAAAGCACAGTGGTTGTCCACTCTTCAGGAGTTAACCTGCACTACTGTAGTCCTGCTACCTCATCCAATAAAGCACAGACACATAAATCTGAACAGGATCCAACACTAGAGGTTCTGCAGCTGACATATGGCCCCTGTTTTGACACTGTGCTTTTCCCGCACTGCAGGTTTATAATCAAGATTCTCAATAAATTAACAAACTTTTTCCACTCTTTGGTTTGAAAAACATAAAGAAGTGAAAAACAACCTCATACATCCACACAGTGCTGGAGCGTTATTCTCGGTCTTCTTGTTGCAAAACTGCTTGCATGGGACTCCTTTAATTCCATGAATTAAGCTTTTCATACATGGCAGGTCTGGTCCTGTTGTCCTTTTGTCTCTGTGTGTCTGTTCTTCTAAAGACCAGACTAATTCACCAGGAATGCATATTTTTCCCATAACCCCCACTGCAAATCTTTTGGATTTGAGATGTTACGCTGGAGACAGACGATTATGCTAAGAACCTTATACAGCATAGTGTATACATAAGCATATTGCCAGCTGCATGCTCAGAAATGCAAACACGTATAGATGCATGCATATGTATTAATGTTATTATTATTCCTAAGCAATTATGTTTTTCTTTCACCAACAGCTTTATTTAGGAGTCAGATTAAGGGCTAAAACTGTGTACTTTTGTAAGAGGAGATGCACCCAATAGCATTCAGAGCTGTAATTTTGTCCATACCAGCTGCTGACTTCATTGTGTGAGAGTCATTACAGAGGCTCTTTAAGGAAACAGGACTCCCTGACTCTTTTCAGCTCACACAAGGACATGATTGTGCCCTGAGGCTGTAGCTAACTGACTGACAGAGACTTTTTCCAGGTAAAAAGCATCAGATTGTCTTTCACACCTTGGTACAGCTGCGGGAATGCATTAGGATACAGACTGCTGAACAAAAACAGGAACAAGAACAGTCTGTAGCGCACACCCATTGCATTAAATTGTAGAGGAATTGCTACAAATTCAAAAATATAACTATTGACACACTATTAGACACTGTACCTAAAGTATGTTAATAGCATATAACATAGCCCTGCCCATGACTTAAAGACATTTGTCATCAGTAGTTGGGCAGAAATGAGAGCTTTGCAGCAGAGAAGGTTTGCTTGTAGTACCCTCTCATAAAGGAAAGCATACTCTGTCATTATGATCAGAACTATCCAAAGAAAACCATGGGAGACCAGACCCTAGGCTAGGACTGCCACACACACACACACACAGACACACACACACACACACACACACACACACACACACACACACACACACACACACACACAGACACACACACAGACACACACACTCACACAATCCAATCTCAGCCCGGCCCTTAATGGTCTGTTTAAACAGTTTTTTTAAAAACTCAGGAAGCTACAGTTTTGTCTCCAGCTTGATGAAGAAGCTTTTTGCTCCAAAGCCCAGCACAAAAACGAATGCACACAGCCACAGTGGCTTACGCACATACACATTCATGTTCCTATAAAAATGGAAAAAGAGATGCAGACATACTATACACACACATACACTTGGACCCACTCTCACACGCTGAGGCCTACTGGGTCAGTCATGGAGACAATGCATGAGGCTGGAGGCACTGAGACAGTGTCTTTGTTGGAGTGCTGTAATCTCTTCACTGAGGGTCACATTCTTTGTTCAGCAAGAGAAAGAGCCTCGAATACAGCCTTCTTACTGATGCCCTAAGGGTGTGTGTGTGTTTTTGTGCTGCCATAGTCTGAGAGCGGGTGAAAAAAAAAAGAGGCGGAAGTAGAGAGAGGCATTTTCTGAGAAATTATGATGAACTGACAGAGGAATGCAGTGCCCTGCATGTTTGGGCAGGGGGATGAAGGGGGCCAAAGCATCCAGGGTGTCCGATGAGAGACGGTTATCCATGAAGGCACGTGGGGTGAACTCTCTGGCATGTGCTTACATCACAAGCACCATCAGCTGACCCTGCATGCCTCAAGAACTCAAACCGACTCACTATATGTAGTTAATGAGATTTCCTGATGATATATCAGGGTGAGGTCAACAAGGCCCCTATCACATTTCACTTCACTTCATGTCATTCCAGCCTGTTTCTCCCAGATAAGTTTGAATAGTTATTGTAAATCAAAACCATTAAAAAAGAATTGTGCTATCCCTTTTTATTGAATCATTTTGGTTTTGGTATAATCTAACTGCTTCATTAGAAACAATTCTGTGTGTGTGTGTGTGTGTTTGATTTCATGGCCTGGGCCTTCACCCCTGCATCCCTAGGGAGGAATTAACATCTGCCCCCGTTGGGGGGTTTGACAGCCGTGCCTCACCTCTTTGTGTTTGGGTTGAGGGGGAAGACCATCTGCTTGCGCTCGCACTGACAATAACATCACTCTGCACAGATTTCCTGTACACACATGGACAAACAGTCACTTCCGATTCTGTGTTCCATGGTGATATGAAGACATTACGTAAAAGTCGGCCTCTTCTTGTGCATGATATGCTAAATTGTGTGTGTGTGCTCCCATACAGTATGTTTGTATAGTTACTTGTGTGTTTTTCTTGGCACTGGTAGTTAGGCCTCAAATTATCTTCCTACACACATTTTTTCCTGTTGTACAGTCATATCCACATACTGATACATTTACTGTTTTTTACTGTTATTTTTTTTCCTACTCAGTCAGGACTGAACACGTACATAGATCTATTACCTGCTGTGTTATTAGCTTGCCTGCTGAGCTGGTATCCTTAATATTTCAGCCTCTCTTAAAGTTGAAGCACGTTAGTGTACATTAATGCAGCAGCCAAACAACACAATTACATTGAGCCGTATGTTTGTGTCTTATCTGTCAGGCTCAGCACAGAGATGCTTTCGTCCAGGAGCGTTATGGCCAGTATGACCTCAGCGATCCATTCCTGGCTCTGCAGCGGGACAACGAGTCTGAGGAGCGTCAAAACACCCTCACGCAGCCTCACGCACACCTGCAGGGCCGGGCGGTGGGCCCTAACCCTCTGGCTGTGCTTAAACTGGTCATGGCTCACTGCAAGAGAATGCAGGAGAGGATGATGGGACAGTTGGCTGCTGCTGAGAGCAGACACAGGAGGGTAAGCGGCAATACACATTCATATACAGTCATGAACACACATCCAGCTCACCCATTTGCATGTCAAGATGATGCTGCAACCACCTGGGTACCCAGCCAGAGTTAGACTGGGGCTCACATTTGTGTATCAGGTAGTAGACTTGGCTTGTCGGAGTCAGGCAGACAGACAGAAGCCACACCCAGGGACGATATGGAGCTTTACCACAGCACAGTTCAAGGGCTGAAAGTTTATGGGAGGCATAAATACTCCAGCCCAACAAGAGCTGATGAAATTGAGAACCTGTTGCAATAAAGAGGAGGCTCCGCAATGCAGGATGATTAGTCAAGGGACAAGTTTAATAGCAGGACTACTATTGGTGCAGAAAACATCTAATAAGAAAAATAAATCAAAAAAAGTTGTTTTGACAATAATTTCAAATTCACACACTGAATCCTGCAATAGGAAACCTGTCTACATGTCATGTCATATAATTGTTTCATTGGTCTATATGTCTGATAGATGATAGCTGATCTGGAGGAAGAGAAGCGACGGCACGCTCAGGACTCTGCACACAGTGATGACTTCACCTTCATGCTGCAGACAGAAAGGGACAAACTGCTGCAACAGGTATAACTGACATGCAAAAGATACGACATGTACCGTTACACTACATGTGTGTGCATGTTTTTCTGCTTCCCTTTCCCTCCCTCAGCTCCTCCTCCTCCCCTCTCCTCTGCCTGTCTGTACGGTGCCCCCCTTCGTGAAGGTAGCTGCAATTTAAAACGCAGCGACTGATCAGGGAAGCGTCAGTGCGATCCCATTGTGTAACTCAGTAGGGTGGAGAGGGCTTGCCCTGTTAAGGTACAGACACTTACAGGCACAGTACATGCAAGCACAAGGCTGTTCCATAGGAAACCGAGGGGGAAGAGGCCATTGTTTAGCTGTCCAGAAGCCGTGGGGCTTTATGGCCCCAGGAAACATGAGATAATAGATGTCCATGTCTAATGCAAGGTCAGCTCACGCACACACACTGTGAGCACACAATCAGCCACTACACAAACTTCACCCAAGGGCGTTATGTAAGAAAGAGTTCCTGCGTGTCTCCCAGTCTTCCTCAGGCTTTTCCTGTCTGTGTTGTTTTTTTGTCCACTAATCATATACACTAGATTGTAATTCATCACCTCCCATTTCCCTTTGTTACTCATCAAAGCTTTTAAAAAGTCAGACTCAGCCTCTGATAACCTCACGGGAAACGGAGCTTTCCATAAACATGCCGCCGCAAGCGAATAATTCTTTAAAAAAGGCAAAGTGAGAAACACTGAATGAACCGCTGGATCTGAAACAACACAAACTGTCCTTCACCCCTTTTCGTCATTCTGTATGATTTAAGTAGACCTCATTCAGATGTCGATTTTCAGACAATATGTGGAGGGAAACAGGAAGTCGTTACTCACAAAGGATGTCAGCCATTTTGAAATTGAATGCCCCATTTTTTATATGCTTTGTGTCTATTTTATAAAATCTAAAAAAAGCTATTTAGATGAAGTCACTACAACCTGTATCAGAATGTTATTGGCATATATAAACATTATCTTTACAGTAGGCCTAAAATAGACAGAAATAAGGTCCATTTGTATACATACACTGTCAGTTGCTCACCTCATAGTATACGCTTGTGATGGGTTTGGTACGACATACATATCCAATGTTTAATACTAAGAAATTCCTTTGGCATCGAACAATTGTATTTTCAATATAAGAGGAAGTTTCTCATCCTTTTAGATTTGATGTAACAAAGCAGTGTTCTTTTGCCTCCTTGTGGTCAAATTTGGAACAGCTCCCTCATGCTGACTCTTTTATCTTTCTCCCTCCTTATTCAGTTGGAAGTGGAGCATGCAACAGTGCAGAGGTTAGAGAAGGAACAAGCACAAGCAGTGAGCAAAGTGGAGGAGTCACTGTCCCAGCAGCAGCAGCTCACCTCGACCCTATCTACTGAGCTCCAGAAAGCCAACAGCCTGGCGCAGGAGGAGGCTCAGAAGGTCTCCCAACTTCGCACCTTGCTTCAAGAGGAGACCAGTGCCCTGGAGAAGCTCCGGGGGGTTCTCGGCGATGAGAAGAGCAGGGCAGCGCAGCTAGAGGCCAGGTCTGAGAGGCAGCTGGCTGAGTTTGACACGGAGCGAGAGCAGATGAAAGCCAGGATCAGCAAAGAGGAGGAGAGGAGTAGGGATCTTGAGAGACAGCTGGAGGAGCTGAGGAAGAGGTTGGCTGAAACCGGAGGATGTAAGGAAGTGGTAAAGGAGGCTTCGACAGAGGTGAAAGAGTCATTTCCCAAGATGATGATGGTGTCCACCTCTGTTCAGACTGAGCCAGATGGAAAGATTACTGTCACTCCTAAATCCACCTCACTGTCAAAGGTCAATGGTTATCATGCTCATAAAGAGACAGAACCGACACAGGAAGGGAGAGGAGCAGAAAATGCAGGGGTGGTAGACAATGGTGGAGGAGCGCTTTTGCATTCCCCTCATACTCATCCTCATCCTCACTCTCCCTCAAGCACAGCCTCCTCTTCCCTCTCCTCTTCTCCCATTTCCTCTCCTGTTCTTGCAAAGCGTCTGGGCAGTCCAGGCTTTCATCCGTCCTCCTACCAGGCCGGAGTCAACCAACGATTCCAGGCTGCCAGGCACAAGTTCCAGAGCCAGGCCGAGCTGGAGCAGCAGCACGGTGGCCCCCTCTCCCCTAGGGACCTCTCCCCCACCACCTCCTCCATCCCTCCCCCACCAGAGCACAGCACAGCCAAGCAGCTGGCCCGCAACACTGTCACTCAGGTGCTGTCCCGCTTCACCAGCCAGCAGGCCGGCGTCAAACTGGCGCCAATCAGCAGCTCTCCATTTGGTACAGACTACCGCAATGTAGCAGCTTCTCCTCCTGGTGGCAGGTCACCTTCTTCAGGGCCTCTGTCTCCAGGCATACGCTCCCCCCTCACTCCTCGCTCAGAGAGGACCCATCCACCTCCGATCCCTCCCAAGAAGCCTGGCATGAGTCCAACTCCAGGCTCCCCAGTTCACTCTGCTCGGACCAGCCTCTTCCCAGAGCTGACAGGGAACTGTGGACACAGCAACAGTGGGCAGGAGGGTGCCAAGGAGCCAGACCTGGTTTTATCCTCTGGCAGCTAACTAAATGAGTCAGGCCTTAATCAACTATTACTGTAATATTTGTCTTTGCCAAACCCACTTCATAATAAACAGTAGTATAGACACTTCAAAGCTGGACTGGTTTAAACAGATACATTTAGGAGTTTGTTGCACCCCCTACCTCTACACCACAACCTGAGAAACAATCAGAAAATAACTATTTGAAATCAAATATAGTATATTACGGATTTTTAAAATTGATTTAATGTTTCTATTTACATTCCTGTCTGTACTCCTTTTATATAGAACTTTTGTAAGTTTGCAGTTTTACAATGTTATTATTATTATTATGTTATTTTCCACTTATTTACCACCCTTTATTAAGGGTGTTTAGAAACCATATATATATAGAGAGACCAAGCTAAAGACCTGTTTTGAAGCAAAAAACATTAACAAGGTTCCACAGTACAACATTTCTTTTCCCTAGTGTTCAAATTACCAGTCCTAGAATAAAAAAAAAAGACAACTTTAGTCAGAAGCAAATCTGTAAAGCAAATAGAAGGGCTAAAATAAATGGATGTAGAGTATAGCGACTGTGTAGCTATCACCATTTCACTATAAACTAGTGAGTAGTTTTTCAAATGTTTTTCCAATGAATTCTTATGCAGTTTGAGTGGAGATGAAAACAATATCATACTATGTAAATAGTTAAATAATTCACAGTTGATTCTCTATGAATGAATAACTTCACATGCATGTTTTTTTTCTATTACCCTTGTCGCGAATACACTGAATCTTATCTTGAAAAGGGAGAGCACACTTTGTACTACATTACTGTAAGATAGATACTTTATGTCTTTAATTTCAGATATTTTGTTCAGGGAAAGTTAATTCATCCAATCCAAGAAGGATTATGCATCATGAAAATGTAACAACCCTTTGGAATATTCCATTGATGAACACAATGGGAGTCAAGGTTTGAATCATGCTACTGTAACTGTCCTATTAGTACAACACATCAGATTTTTGTTTACCATGTTTTTTTTTTTTGACATTTTATGGCTTTAAAACTAAGAATTGATTGAGAGCAATTGTTATTTTAGCCAATCAAATGAAATCTGTAGATTTCAACACCATTTGTCTGCAAGGGGCAATGTCCTTCAGCTGTCTTTAGTAAATATGCATATCATGAACACCTGCAACTTCTAGTGCTCTTTTAAATAAATTCCCCATGCCTTAAAGCTTAAAATGTGTCAAAGTTTTCTATCCAAACTGTTTCAGTCTGCTGTTTTTTGAATCTTGATTGACAAGCTGTGTGAAGATTTGTGTGTGCATGGAAAATAACAATGTAGTCAAGATGTTCAATCCATTTATTTGTACAACAGAATGGGGCAGTACAGTCTTGAACTTTATAACTGATCGGCACACAGTTGTAGTATAGTGTGAGGGTTGAACACTGCACATAGTATAGCTAACAAGTAACTGATCCAGAGTCAGCCTACTTTAGAAGTCATGTAACACATACAGTATGATGTGGCCTTACAGAAGTCATGTAACATATACAGTATATGATCTTGCCGTACATGGCAACTGCTTTGCGTTCAATTGGCATTGACCAATACACAAACACTATGTTACAGTTAGGAGTGCAATATTCTAAGACTCCAACAAAAACCAGCGTATTAAAATAGAAATTTGCATACATGGGTGGGAGGATGGAGTCCTTTACCATAGGAAAGAGATTTTGGCAAATAAATCTTGGTTAATATGAGTATGTTTTCCTTTCAAAAAGGAAAAGCTGTACAGCAATGGAGGTGGTGTTGCCAAAGTAAGAGAACAGAGAATGCATTATAGATGCAGCAGCGTAGAAGTTGCTTTATCTTATTTCAGTCATCATAGCTTGCATGGGTGGAGACACATACACCAGTGGAGCACAGCGAAAACAGGTAAACATTCCCTCAGCCCTGACAGACACCGACAAACATAAATGTGTACAGTGCAGCGACAGAGCTATGCTGAGGATCATGCTCACTGTTAACTACAAGTATAAATACTGTCAATTTCACTGGAAATGTATAACTAAGTTGTCAGTTCAGCAATACTACTGCATAAGCTTGGTATTAGCTCAAATGTTAGATGACTGCTATTTATTTTCCTGCCAATGTCCTGATGTTACTGATGCACCTTGCACCACTGTACATGATAACAACAATGAAATGAAAACTTTCACAATATTCATATTTTCCTGTGTGCTTAATTTCTCTCATCAGCTGCCTTTTCCTGTGTGCTGAGACCTTTACTGTGACATCATCACAGTTCTGCATCAATCTGACTAGAAAAAAAAAAACATATTGTGACTCCTGATGCCTGAATCTAGGGAAGTTTAGGGTCTTCATTAGACAGCCAAAGGAAGATTTACTTCTTTAATGTAACAGTCCTGAGCACAGCCCTGCACACTGACCCAACACAATTCTTTTAACAACACACATCCAGAAGTAACCATCTTCTCCAAACCATGATTATCTCCGTAACTGCAACCTTACAGCAGATGGATATCTGTGCCTAACAGTCTGTAAATCTTCAGTTATTCTTTTTTTTGTTTTGTTTTTTTATATTAATTCCTTGCCCCATACTGATATAGTTTTGCTTTGGTTAGTCCTTGCGCATGTGGGTTGTGGGCCCAGTGGAGAGTGTGTCTCCCTGGTCAGTCCCTGATCTTCCACTAGGCATTCTGCATCTCCTTGCCAATTTTGTAACTTAGGATCTTATTCCAGTCGATCTTAGTGCGTGTGACAGGCAGCTGGCGACGGAGGGCCTTAAAGGTGGTGTCAGACATGGTCTGGTAGTTCTCACTGATTGCAGTCTGAGGGCAAAAGTGGAAGGAAATCAATATCAAGTATGATATTTTTACTATTTCTCTATTATAAAATGTTTCTTCGTGCATGTAGCAGCTCAGACGTTAGTATATAAAAGGTGTAGTCAATAAAATGTAGCTTACCTGGTAGTCATTTTCTGCACTCTCAATAATGTCAACGAATTCCTTGGCTGTCTGGGTTTCACTCTGTTTCAAAAACACACATATAATCATCAGCTTTTGTCTTATCTGAACGGAGATGAATGACGTCCTCATATCCGAGCTGACAGAGACAGTCTTACTACTACTATGTAAGGAAATGAAGGTTCAGACCGCCGTTGAATGACTTGTGCTTCTGTATAACATTTACTTACAGTCACTGGTATTGATTCTTCTACCTCCTTATGGCTAACCAGCTGCACATTCCCATCTTCATAATAGTGCACCTGGAGGCAGAAGCACTTCATTAGTAAGATCAGGTTTTTTTAAAACCCTTCCTCCTTGGTTTTCTATCATTTAGACATATGGGTACACTGAATTCAGCTCACCTGGATTTTCAACACTCCAACCACCTGAGCAGTGGACTGACCGATGGTAAGCTTCCACTCTGACCTACAGCGACCGTTCCTGTGTTAGAGAAATGAGAAAGAAGAAAGGCCTACATTACAATCAGATGGTAGCATGAGGAACTGAGAGACCAAATATTTCACTTTCACCACAAATATGTACATAAACCGTTACGATTACGACGAAGCAATACTATAAAAATAAGAAACTTATCACATATACACTCAGAATTCAGAATGTAAATGGCTTTTTGCATGGAGGTCACCATACCAGAAGTTTTTGGGTTGAAATTGATGTCCTTCAATACAGGCTATGATTGTTTGCTGACCATCAACTGTTTTCCCATACACCTGCAACACAAACACAGTGAGCGTAAGTATGGATAAAATGTCACCTATATTGCTTAGATTATTATATTGTGACTATTTTTTGTGCAAATTACAGTGGAGACTCCAGTAGGGTAGTGCTCTTTGACGTAGGCACTGAGGGAAGTATCACAGGCATCTCTCCAGCTTTTCAGAGCCGTCTCTCCTTCATATGGCTGTATGTCGCTCACTTCTTTTCTTAGGTGGTCAAAGCGGAACGACAAACGGTTACGGGGGTCCAGGAAACGTCCCTGACCCAAGTCACCATGTTCTGTGATCAGAACCTGTATAAAAAATTTTAAAAAAAGAGGGAGGAAAGGTTGAAAAAGTCTGGCTTTGACACTGGCTCTCCTGAAAATAAATCGGGAAGACTTAAAGATGAAACATACCGGCTCATCGTAGCCCTCTAGTTTGGCAGGAGTAAACTGATCCATGTTGTACTGGGCAAATGAGCTGGACAAAAGAACAGTAGGCATTCTTGTTATGACACCAAAATGCTTTCAACAAATGACCATTGTGAGGAACACTAGCTATGCATATATTAATCACAGCCTAATAATATACCACAATTTGCAAATATATCCCATGTGGAGGCTCAGATTTGTCTGAACTGAGTGTTACTTACTGCGATGCCCCCTCCCTGAGGAGGTTGTCATTGTTGAGAAGAAGGCGCACATCTAGCAAGAGGGAAATAATCACCGTTTGTGTAATGCTCTCATATCAAAAACAATAAAACATTTAGAGAAGCAAATTATATGCTAAAGTATCGTTATCATAGGCATCTTGTCACAATCAGATACTTACCATTGAAGACCTCATTGAACTCTCCCGGGGGGGCATGAGTCACAAAGTTGGCCGCAATGCGGACCTATGGAGGCAAATTCAGCGTGACCAATTAATTCAGCTATCGTGATAATGTGACGTGTTGTCAAATTTAGGACAAAAAGAGACACCACAGACTTATAATTTCACCTAAGATTATCATTTTTAATCTTCGATAAACAAAACAGATTTGTACTCAAACCTCAACTAGTCTACAATCAAACAAAAAAATAAAAAAAAATACAAGAAATGTTTATGTTTTTTTTTTTTGTAATTTGACATCCAGTTATGGCCATAGGTGATACACATCTTCAGTTTAATACACAATAATAGTGGACGAAACAAGCTCAATGTTTTGGTTTACATCTGTTATTCTTAAATAGGGACAGCTATCGAAATTGCACAAATGGCAAGAATGTTTTATGAAGTACTTGAAATGTTATAGAGTATTATTCACATACTTTAAAGACTTGGAGGTGAATAGAATAATAAACATTTAGAAATTATATGGAGGGCACAAATCTTCTTTATGAACACAGAATGGACACTTCGCCTTGTCTAGCCTATGTGTCATGTCTCTATAAAAATCATGCCATCATCTTGTTCTCAATTTTACGGTTGACCGTCAAATGTTTTTTTCCCAAGCTTATGGTACCACCCTGTAATGTTCACATAAGTGTATGGTAAGGTACACGGGATTTTGTTATTTGCACTAACTTGAGCTCTGCTTCAAATGTGTCCAGCTGCCGCCGGTATTACGAGGGTGTCACTATCAGGCTCCATCTGAACTGTAGGCACACATATCCTGATCTTGAGCCATGTTGAGGCTGACAAGTATTTGAGCTGCAACTGAATCTGTTTGACCCAGAAATCCAGAGCAATGTAACGTTAGCCGCTAACGTTAGCCACCGTTATATTGGGGAGGGTATGTAGCCCCACACTGTAATTATTACAGACTGCCGTTGTAATTACAAAATGACTTTTAGAAAAATTGGCGTCGGTTCCTCTTAATTCTGTTAATCTAGGTTACACCTGCTAAAAAGTTTTCGGTGTCCAGTCTATCGCCGTTTGATTCCGCCGCTAGCCTGCACTAGCATTGGCTAGTTAGCCAGCAGTAGCTTCAAAACACAAGTTTGTCTTTTCTACACGTGACCAAAATACTAGCACTCTGCTCCCAAAACATAACACATATCGTGCGACTCTTTACAAATCGGACAAACTGCCCGTTCAGCAAAATAATTAAAATAGTCTGCAAACCTTCTCTTCGTCTGACAGCGGCTCCTCAAAGTCAGCCATCTTGGCTCTTTGTGACCCCACCTACCCCAGCTGACGGCGGTTGTCATTCACATGCAAGAAACTGGATCAGTTAGTAACTACGACGCGAGTTTAAAACGTGTCTCGTCGAAATATGTGTTTGAATTGTGCTTTGGGAGAGAGTATCACACACTGAAATCAATGACTTTTAATAGGAATAATATAGAATAGCCTGTTATCGTGATTTTTCAACGCAAGAGGGCGTTAAAGGTTCCGTTATTTATTTTTTATTTTTGTTACAGCTTCCGGTTGGGTGTAGCAGAAGCCTACAAAATAAAAGCATGTGTTACCGCTATAAATAAACCACTCTCTTTTGGTTTGACATTGTTCCAATATATGTTGTAGATCAGCTACGCTATGCACTTTATTTATTTATCCGTATTAATTATGAATTATTATTTCCAGGGGCGACGTACAGTGGGGAAAAGTTTTCAATTCAAAGGGCACGACTGACAGGGGCCCCCCCAAAAATAGGCCACACCAATATAAAATTATTAAACCATCATCACTGAGTATATATAATTCAAATATAATAATGAAATTAATTATCTCTTTGTTTTTGCGAGTTTTGGGCAGTAAAAGATAAATAAAAATGGCCTTTAGCACATTTTTATGGTGGCTTTTATTCTCGCATCAAATAGTGAACTGCACTGCATACTGTATGCATGTACAAATCACCAGCAGTAAATATTGTGCTAGTACTAGTATTGAACTACAAGACGCAAAACAGTTGCAAGCCTTCAATTAGAGTTATGTAAAGCAGTGGACAACAGCTGCACAGAGGGGGCCAATTTGATTTTTTTGTCATGGGGCCCCAAATTCCCGATTATTTCTATTCACCGTGGAACTTTTTTTTTAAATCGACTTTTATTTTTAAAGCTGGAACAGGAAGCGGTGATAGGTGTTTCTGTTGTTTGTTTATTTTTTGGCTTGCTTTGTGTTGGTTTACTATGGCTACATTATAGGAGCACACACTCCCATTGTGCTTCTAACGGCTCCATATTTGCAGACTAGCCACACTCATCATCGCTGCCATGGAGTCACAGGTATGATTTAGACTTCGCTAACGGACTACTTGCTCTTTTCTATCTGGACAGATAACAAACACTACAAAAATTATATCATATAAGTGTACATTGTAGCTGTTGTTACGCTGTCATTATCTTTGGTAATAACTTAATTAACGTTGTAACGTTCGCCTGCTTCTTTAAGTCCAGCTCGCAGACTGGGACAGGTTCGTGTCGTTTGCTAACAGCTGCCACAGGAAGTTCCTGCTTTATCCGTCAAACGTGGAGAGGAATAAATAAGCTTCTTCACTTGTTTTGCTTTGTTATTTAAGCAGCAGTCGCCTGCTTTACTTGCGTATCGGACTTCAGACTTCTGCTTTTGTTAGTGAACTGTGTTAACTCCGGAACAAACTTGTACACACACGCAAGTGCGTGTATGCTGGTTAGCTTCCTAGCTAAGAAATGAATAGGGCATTGTTCACTGTTGGACAGTTTGTATCGCTGAGGCGAAGTGTGAGTTATTCTGCTGCGTGTCGTCAGGTGATGACCAACCCGGAGGAAATTGCCAGGCTCTACAGAGAACTCAGCCTCTTCCCTTCTCTGAGCAGAGCAGATCTGGGACCTGTTGTCACCTCTCAGTATGGAGGCAAATACAGCAACATCTACACAGGTAGAATGGGTCTGTGCCATTGCAGGATTGTCAGATATGTGTGTGTGTTTTGTTTATTGATGTTGATGGCATTTTTGTTTTGCTTTCTTCTGCAGAATGGAGCCAGCGCGATCTGGAGAGGAATGAAAATGTCAAGTTTTGCCGGCAGTACATTGTATTCCACGATGACAAATCGGTGGTCTACTCTGGAGCCTCTGGAAATTGCACTGAGATCAAAGGAGAGTATGTAAATAATTTGTTCTTTTTAATCTGGAGCCAGTGTCAAGATGTTCTCATAGATCTAATGTTGTCTTGTCCTGACAGGTTGCTAAGTAAAGATTCACCTTCTGGGGAAATGAAGGCAGTTGTCAGAGAGTGCACAATCAAAGGAGAGGACAAACAGTTTCTGGAGGTGTGTGGCTGTCCGTCAGCATTGAGTCTCTCATCCACCCTGATAAAAGTCTTTATTCCACTTTAATTTTTGTTTGCCCCCTGTATGGCACTTCTCTGTATTTCCGCTTTGCTATATTTCCGCCTGCGTTTAAAGCTTTATTGCACTTTGACTTTGAACCCAATGTCTTTGACCTCCTTTTACACCTTGTTTTAATAGTTTTGGATGATCGGATTGTAATGAAATAGTGACACACTGAGCCGATTGTGATCCGATCGGCCAAACCCTTTTCAGAGGTGATCAGGAATGCATTGTGAACACATTGAACTAATAGGGATATTTGTTTTTATCTATTCAAATTTGGAGAGTGAGCATGGAAGAAAGCGACATCAAAGAGACATGCCTATACTGATTATACGTCTATTTTGTGCCATGAAAGTGGTAAAAGACGTGTTATTCAACAGAGTTGCATGAAAAATGAAAGCAATACCTGTTGGAAACTAACTAATACGGTATGAAACAACAGTGTGCATTGCATTTATCTGTGCAGCTGCTAACAAAGCATAGAATTTCTCTAATCAGGGTAGCCTACGTATTCGTACTGCAACAAACCAGGACAAACTGACAATGTTTTTATACAAAGAAACAATTTGGCTGAGGGAGTGTGGGGCTAATATGTTGCCACCTCAAATTACTCATGTCCAGGTTTTGCTCTAGAGATATGATCTCAGTGCAAACAAAAAAGCTTTAAAATTTTGTAAATACAAAGATTATTTATTATCTGGATAATTGGTCCGGATAAAGATAGAATTTTTATATCATGTGTAAATAGGATGTTTGACTTCTCTCCTCTCTGTCCTCTTTGTGACTCTTCAGATCTGGTCTAAAAACATCAAGATGAAGAGCATCAATCTAACCGCTTTAAAGAAGCATGGCAAAGTCTTTGAAGACGGTGAGTCAGCTGCACTTATAATCAGCATTTTTTTTTTTTTTTTTGCAATTTCTTTGAAACTTTGCCATTACATGCGTTAATCACTGTGTTTTGCGTCCATAGAGCAGTTTGGCTGCTTGGTTTGGTCCCACTCTGAGACTCATCTCTTGTATGTGGCTGAAAGGAAGAGACCTAAGGCAGAATCCTTCTTTCAGGTCTGTCAACAAAACTTTATATGAGGGTGAATTATCACTGAGCTGCCCTATGTGATTCAACTTTGTTTCAAATTAAACTTCAGCGTGTCTCTATTTTGCGATATACATTGCGAGTCAGATTTAGAAGCTGGGTACATGAAATAAACAAAGTCAGAACACACACACAGGTAGATTATCAGAGTTTAGTCTGTGAATCCACCTGGATAGTCAGTTTCAGAAATATTTCAGGCTGTCTGTGGAGGTTTGACCGATCTGAGTGAATGGGCTCCGTTTTCCCAAAAGTTGGATCTGGATCAACCTCTCTCTCGGCGTTGCAGACTGCCAGTGCAGAAACATACCATCCCCACTCAAATGAATGGAAAAACCTCAGTTTTGCCAGAGTGCTGGAAGAATAGTTTGAACATATTTAAGATTTGAATATATACTGGATGATACAAAATTATGGCAGTGGTGGACAAATGGCTTCAACACTCCAAACAAACTCACCAAACTGGAAGAACAACAACAGAAGTGTTGCACGTCATTACAAGGAAGCTTATCGCTCATCATCATAGTTGCAAAGTTTGATTTTGAATTCATCCCAAGTATTTTTTCATTGCCTTGACAACACTGGTTGGGAGGTGGCCGCAAGAGCAAGAAAGAAAGTTTTTTAACTTGTTGTTCTATGTGTCATCTCCTGTTTGTAGACTGAGTCACCAGAGTTGTCTTCTATTGGGGACGAGGAGGAGACTATGAGAGTGGAAAAAAAGGAGTCCGTAAAAGTGAATGCAATTTTTTTATGAATTAATACTTTTAAAACACAAAAGATTTTCACTATTCAAAGGTTTGAATCAACATTTATAGGTTACATTGCACTCTAGCTTAAGTTTTAGTGTTTATGCTATTTTTTATTTTTTTTTTTATCCCTGCAGGGGGAGCAGTTTGTCTTCCATGGGGACTGGGGAGAGGCACTGGTCAATAAGAGCTGCCCAGTGCTTTGTGTTTTGGACATAGAGGGTGACAACGTCTCTGTGTTGGAGGGAGTGCCTGAAAGTATCTCACCTGGACAGGTTTGTGCAATGATGCATGTTTTTGTGCACTTCTGGTATGCTCCTACCCTTTTGATCTTGTCATTTCTGTCTCTGCAGGCATTTTGGGCTCCAGGTGACACAGGTGTGGTGTTCGTTGGCTGGTGGCATGAGCCTTTCAGACTAGGCCTCAAGTACTGCCCCAACAGGAGGTGATTACTATTCACACTGACCAAGAAAAAGAGAATTAAAGCTTGCTATACATTTTCTTAGTAAGGTTCCTGGGCTAATACTTATGTTCACGTTTCCCTTTTTATCAGGTCATCTTTGTTCTATGTGGATCTTATGGGTGGGAAATGTGGTAAGTATGAATATATGAGTGCTGGTCCTCTTTTATTTAGATATGTAGTGCCTTAAACCTGATAGGTCTGGTACATACGGATATATCTGAACATTATCACAAATTTAAAAAAAGCACTACTTGATCGCTTGAATTCAATGAGTGTTACTAGTGCAAACGCTCACATGTGTTTGTATTTTCTTTGTGTCCCTCAGAGCAGCTGTCATCAGGCACCAGTGCAGTGTGCTCTCCCAGACTGAGCCCAGACCAGTGTCGGATTGTCTACCTAGAGTGTTCTGTCTATGGACCACACATGCAGTGCAGCAGGATCTGTATGGTAAGACAGGATGCAGCCTCTTTTCTACAAGTACACTGTACTCTCTAAAGAATAAGTACGACTGTTTCTGCACACGATGCACCACCTAGTGGTTTATTGAAATTTGACGAAATTCATTTTTGTGTTAATAAATACACTTGTTCTTATATGCTTTCCTCTGTGCTTGCACGTTTTATTTCTAGTATGACTGGTATACTAAGAAGACTTCAGTGGTGGTGGATGTTGTAAATCGACCAAGAGAGGGTAAGTAATACTTGGTGGTCACATGAATTCACCCTTTTTTTCACTATATATCAAACTCCTAATTGTGTCTGACGTTACAGATGGCTTTACTGGTATCTACAGCTCTCAGTTGTCCCCTCAGTGCTGGTCAGCTGACAGTCAGCGTATTATTGTTGCTTGTCCTCAGCGTAGCCGCAAGGTACAGTCACCTTCTGCGAAATTATTATGACATAAATACACAATATGGCTTGCTATTTTTCATCATAAATATCCTTTTTTGCACATAAAGTATTTAGACTGAGAACCAACTGAAAAGTTGTTACTGTCCCTCTTGAAGGATCTGTTGATGGTGGATATAAGCACTGGAAGCATCACCTCTCTAACTTCAAGTGAGTTATTAAACATATATCAGCTTTGGTGTTAACTCATGCTCATATCTAAACTATTTTGTTTACTGATTTTTTTCTTTATTTTCTTTATTTATTTTTTTTTGGTGTTGACCATCTCTAATGGCTAATTTGCTCACCATATCAGTGTTTTGAAACTGCTGGAATGGATTTAGTGCATTTCAACCGGACTCAAATTATGTCTTGATTTTTCTTTTTGATTTTCTTTTTCTGTAGAGTCTGATGTTGGTAACTGGTGTCTGCTGAACATGGAGAGAGATCTGATGGTGGTCGGCTGCTCTTCCCCAAACTGCCCTCCAAGTCTGGTAGGATCAATGTTTTCAATAAGAGTAGTCTTTTTATTTTTGTATTTGATACAGAGTACAGAGTACATATATTAAGCCGTACGCTGTAAGAAATGTAGTACTCCAAAAAGAAATGTCATGTGATGGCGAAGCCACTATGTCTCCTATTACAATGTTATTTTTATCTCCAGAGGGTAGGCTTCCTTCCAGCCAGGGATTCTCAGGACGAAGTGGTCTGGGTTACTTTGGAAGACTCTCAGACATTACCAGATATTGATTGGCAGATCTTGACTTTCACCCCTCCCCCAGAGCAAGACAACAGTCAATACCGTAAGAATAAAAATCTTCATTTTAGTGGGATCCAGACAGGAATCCTAGCAGAAGGACCTGAAATGCATAGTTGGTTTGAAGGGGAGCAGTTAGTTGTGTGTAGTTGTGCCTACTCATTAATTTTACATTAATGAAGAACACCTCTACAATACAATGTCAACTATCTACATATCATCAGATCCAAGTTGAATTAACACTTTGGTAAAGGTGTTTAAAAGAGGAAGCTCCTGAGGTGACTGGTTTGTTTTAGGTCAGAAAAAATAATTGAGTTTATGGAGGGTTGAAAAGGTGATATGTGGTACCTGTAGAACAGCATATGTAATCTTAATGGGACTAACTTATTTTTCTGTATTCTAGCTGGCCTTGATTTTGAAGCTTTGCTGATCAAACCAAAGGAGGTTAAGGATGGAGTGAAGCTGCCTCTTATTGTCAGTCCTCATGGTCAGTTACTCTCATTACGATTCTATTGTATGCAAACAAAATGAGCAGTTAGATAATGTTAGTGTGATAACTCCTTTATTATTATACAATATTGGCTTAATATAGTATCCTAAAAAAAGATACATTTACAGATATGTTCTGTATTGATTTCTGTTGCTTGGAGTAAGAAAAATGTGATTAATCAATGCTGCATTTATTTTTAAGATTGAATCACTCAGTCTGTTTTGAGATTTCTTTCTGCTCAGTCAAGAGCTACTGCTACAGATAAGATGGGAATTGCCAACTTTAGTTGCTATGACGATAATGCCTTTTTAGTGGCAAAATGTTCAGTCATATTCTCAAAATCAAGAATGTTTTTCTCTGAGATGTATTTTCACATGGGATTCTACATACACTTTTAATAGTATATAGAAGTATTACTTAGTCTAAAGATACTTAGTACAGATAGCTCTTGTCAATCTGTATTTTACATAAATTGTCTTCCTGTCTTTACTTAGGGGGTCCTCACTCAGTGATTGTAGCTGACTGGCTTCTGTCTTCTTCTGTGCTGTGCAGGATGGGCTTTGCTATACTGCTGGGTAAGTTTATATATTAGTGTGAAGTGCTTTGTTGGGTGATACGTGCTCAGTAAAGAGTCCATATCCTGTTTTCTGTAGACAGAAGGTGGTTTCAAACTAAAAAAACATTTCAATAAACAAAGAGCATCAAAGAGCTCTTACTTCTGGAACATGCTCAATGCTCACAGGCATATCCAATCATAACTAGGTATTGTCTAGTATATTTATCAGAGAGCGGATGCAAATTTTTCTTCACCAATACTTTTCATTCTTGTTTAATGTTCTGTACTTTTGTTGAATAGGGAACATTGTAGCTGCGTATGTTGAGTGATGCTCTACGTCATCACTGCCACAAAAGCCACAAAATTATGACTGGTTCACTTTTCTTGAGTTTCTTTTCTTTTGGACCAGTAACCTGATTTTAATCACACTTTGAGTGTTTCCAGGGTGCTGTAAGCTTTAGGAATTTAAATATATCACATCTAAAACTGGTGTGTGTGTGTGTGTGTGTGTGTGTGTCACATCTAAAACTGGTGTGTGTGTGTGTGTGTGTGTGTGTGTTTTCTTAGTGAACTATCGTGGCTCTCTCGGGTACGGCCAGGACAGTATCTTCTCATTACCTGGAAATGTTGGCACCCAGGACGTCAAGGACGTCCAAGTATGAATCAAACAAACACTTCTGATTTACTAATCTTCTTGTGTCTTTCTTTCCTTGCCAACACAACACAAATGTTCTCATAGTTTGACCATGTTTTTCTTCCCGCCAGTTTGCTGTCGAAAGGGTCCTGAAAGGTGGCGAGTTCGACACAGAGAAGGTGGCAGTTTCTGGGGGCTCCCATGGTGGTTTCCTGGCCTGTCATCTGATCGGCCAGTACCCAGGGTTCTACAAGGCCTGCGTGGCTCGCAACCCTGTCATCAATTTGGCCTCTATGATTGGCAGCACTGACATCCCAGACTGGTATGTCTTGGCATGCACATTCCCACATTTGTTTACTCATTTTGTGACTCCTGTCAGTTGTGCACAGCCATTGTTGTTTATTATTTGCAACCCTGACATTCTACAGCTAAAAGCAAGTGGGTGGGATAAAGGGCATGTGTCTTCCTGACTGCGTTCAATAATGCACACAAACACTGCAGAACAAAAGACCTCAAAGCTATGCAGTTGATATTTAACTATGATCTCTGTAGGTGCATGACTGAGGCTGGTTATGACTACAGTCCAGACTGCCTCCCTGACCCTGCTGTTTGGGAACAGATGCTGAACAAGTCCCCCATTAAACATGTCACACAGGTATGGGGTATGTATGTATGTATATTCATTGGTGTTATTTACACAATGTAGTAACCTAAGATGATCTCTTATGTAGGTACGAACACCAGTACTGCTTACCTTAGGGGAAGATGACAAGCGTGTACCCAACAAGCAAGGAATTGAATATTACAGAGCTCTGAAAGCAAAGCAGGTCCCAGTCCGGTAAGCAGCTTGTCTTTATTGGTTATGTCAGATATGTGCTGCATTCAACGGCTTGTATTGTTCATTCACTAATGCTCTGATGTGCATTGTTTAGGTTGCTCTGGTACCCGGGGAACAATCACTCTCTCTCCAAGGTGGATGCTGAGTCTGATGGCTTCATGAACATAGCTCTGTGGATAATTCAACACTTCAGACAGTGATGATAAATTTCAGATAAATACACAGTAGTGTGCTGTTGCTGCTGGGAAAAGATAGCAGAACACTTCTATGTGTGTATGGAATATCCTGCTCCTGTTTCCAGGACAGTGTGAGGTCCAATCTAAAGCCAAAGCTTGGAAAGTGCTCTCCAACCAGAACACTCTTTGTATACCTGTACTTTATTTCTAATCTGTGGCTATGTTGATTGCTACAATTACATCCAATAAGTGTATTGGGAACTAACAGTTTTAACACAGCACTTGAATTTAAGCAGTTTTGATTAATCAGAAACACATAGTTTTATTTTGGAGTCAGTACAAAAGGAAGGGCTTTTCAGGGTACTGGTCATGTTTGAAGTTATGTTGTTTTTATTATTATTATTATTATTATTATTTAACCGAAGATTTTGATTTCATCATATAGTGCACTTAATAAAGCGATTGTGAAATGCTTCCAGTGTGGATTGAGTCTTTGGATATGTGTGCATTTTTTGGAGTGAAAGGGAATTTTGAACCATACGGTAAATTACTTGTATTTCTTTGTTTAGAATTCATAGTAAATTAAGGAAGTCATTCAGATTTATCTACTGACGGAAAGGACCTTTCCTCTTTCTTTTGACCTTTCTCTACAGTCAGGAAAGGAACACATTAAGTAATTTCAGCTCCTCATCTATTCTGAAGTTTCTAAATGATGATGATCATGAATTTGGTTTGGAGCACATGATTTGCATATGACCAGATGCTTTCACTTCTGCATAAATGGATCCTGTTGCTTGCTTGTCACGGCACAGACTCTGCAGATGCCCGCTAAACTGTCCTCTACCCACCTGGACTAAAGAAAGCTTCATCTGGCATCATCTCCCACTGTGAATTTTAAGATACAATGCCATCTACTATGGTAAGTAAGAACATTTTATTCTGCCATCAAAAATGTATTACATCGCCCTATAAGAAAACGATGCACCTACTCCATTGTTAAATTATATGCTCAGAAATGGCTGATTGGAAGGACTTTGGAGGGAAAAGCGATTTATTTAGCTGTAGCTGATTTAACGATAAGGTACATAGGCTGATATTGATTTTAAAAAATCAATAATGCTTCACCTAATGCAAAATTAAATTGCACAGATTACATATGCATTATCAACATACAACTGAAATTAAGTTTCTTTTTTTTTCAGGCTATGTTGAAAAATATCTTCATCCTTTGTCAATTTCTTCCGTTAGTGAGGAACATGAATACTATCTTCTTCCCTTGTGACACTGATGTAAATGCCACCACAGTAGACTGCTCTAGCAGACCACTCAAGCATGTCCCCTTCATCAAGTCTACTACTGTAGTGTCACTCGATTTAAGTCAGACTAAGATACAGCAAGTGTGGCAGCATGCTTTATCGGGTCTCCCAAACCTTCAAACTTTGAAAATAATGGGAAACTGTCAGCCAGGTCGCCTGAGAGCTTTGGAAGACCGCTCATGCAAGATGGAGATCGACTACTATGCCTTCAAGGAACTACTGAATCTTCAATCTTTATATCTGTCAGGAAATAGTCTCACCACAAAAGACCTACCCTGGTTGCCTGAAAGTCTGAGGCTTCTCGACCTCCAGAATAATCACATCTTCCATATTATCCACCCTTTAAAAACTCCATATCTCGAAGAGCTCTATCTCAGCAAGAATTGCTTTTATGCAAATCCTTGCAATCAGTCCTTTTACATCAGTGAGAGAGTTTTCAAAGGGCTCCCAAAACTCACAATTCTTACCTTAGGGTATGATAATTTGACAGCTGTCCCTAGAGGGTTGCCACCGTCACTGAAGAGTCTGGATTTAAGAGAGAATACAATCACAGAAGTTTTAGAAGGAGCATTTGCCAACCTGACTGTCCTCAACAGATTGATTTTGGAGTGGAATTGCCAGCGTTGTGACCATGCAGCCAGGCCCTGCTTCCCATGCCCACACAATCTCCCTCTACATCTACTTCCAAACTCATTATATGCTGAGAATAGCTCCATCACCTTCCTAAGCTTAAGAGGAAACTCACTGAAAACATTTCCAAAGGGTCTTTTCCAACCGTTGAAAAATTTACAGAGATTGGACCTCTCTGACAACCTTCTGGCATATGCGATACAGAATGGCACCTTCTTTGCAGAGCTGAGAGGCCTCACTTGGATTAGCCTGATCTATAACTATGAACCACTGAAGACCTTTCCTGAACTGATCCTCTCCCCAGATATTGGCACTATATCTGGTCTAGAATATCTTCTCCTGAGTGGTAACTTTTTCCACACGCTTTCAAACCAGAGCCTTAACGTTCTGTCAAAACTTCAAAATCTAAAGAAACTAGAACTGAGAATGAACTTTATCAATACTTTTGACTTGAAAGCTCTGAAACAGATACCATCTCTCATTGATATTAACCTTTCCCAAAACATACTTAATTTCCTGCCATGCTGCTCGAGTCAGGAAAGCTGCCAGAACCAGAACTTGTATACACATAATTATCCTGACCAACTGCTTATGCTAGATGATCGAGACATCACATCTGGAAGCCACATCTCAGAATCCAACCAGCTAAACAGGGTGGAAATGCTGAAGGACAGTGTGTCACCGCCTTCATCACTATGGGACAAATTCTGCCGTCATAACCTGACATTTGACCTGTCTCAAAATGACATTATGTTTCTTAAAAAAGAGATTTTTGTAGGGATGGAAAATGCTGTTTGTTTAGACCTTTCTTTCAATTACATGAGCCAGGCATTGAAGGGTGGGGTGTTTGACAACCTGAGAAATTTAGTTTTTCTTAATTTGTCATACAATAGACTGGATTTTTATTATAGAGATGCCTTCAGTGAGCTCAATACCACTCTGAAGGTATTAGACGTTAGCAACAATGAGTTCCACTTCAAGATGAGGGGCATGGGCCATCGTTTAGAGTTCATTAAAAATCTGAGTAACCTGGAAGTCCTAAGTCTGGCAAACAATGGCATTGGGATGCGAATAGATCAAAGACTGATAAGCAGATCATTGAAATACTTATACTTTTATGGAAATAACCTGGACATTATGTGGGGATCTGACAACAACAAGTACACTCATTTCTTCCAGAACTTGTCAAACCTCATCTATCTGGACATCTCTCACAATGATCTGACGTCAATCTCACCGGAAGTGCTGTGTAATCTCCCAGAAAGCATTCAGAACCTTAGTATTAGCAACAATCAGCTGAACTATTTCCCATGGCAAAACATCTCAGCTCTCATTAATTTACAACACCTGAACCTCAGTCAAAACCACTTCTCTTATTTGCCTCCAAAAGTCATAGAATTTGGTGAATATTTTTATCTCTTGGACCTCAGTCATAATCGCATTAGTTTTATTCCTGAGGATTTCCTCAGTCAGGCGGACGTATTGCAATATTTGTATCTCAGCCACAATCAGATCAAAGAATTGCACCATCAGTTTCTCCCTGCCCCTTTTAAAAATGGTAGTGCCCTCGTAAAACTCACTCTGCATGCCAACCCCTTTAAATGTGATTGTGATACATCTTGGTTTGCAGACCTTTTGCGTACTACTTCAGTAGAGATTCCCTACCTCACCACACAAATTCACTGTGAATACCCAGAGTCCCAGCAGGGCCAGAGTATACTATCTATGGACCAGCGTTCCTGCCAGGATATATATGGAAGTTTAGCCTCCGTCATTTGTTTCTTTTTGGTTGTGACATTCACTGTTCTGCCACTACTGAAGCATCTCTATGGCTGGGATCTATGGTATTGCTTACAGGTACTTTGGGCAGGACATAAAGGCTACTCCCAGCTGGCAGGTGGCAATTCACATCAGCACTACGATGCTTTTGTGGTGTTTGACACAAGCAACCATGCTGTGAGGGACTGGGTCTACAATGAATTAACTGTCAATCTGGAGAACGGAGGTCACAGGAGGTTTTGTCTCTGTTTGGAGGAGAGAGACTGGATTCCTGGGCTTTCATGTATTGAAAATCTACACAATGCTGTGAACAGCAGTGTGAAAACAGTATTTGTGCTGTCCAGTGGTGCTACTGGTAGTGAGACAGTGAATGGTGTGATCCGCCAGGCTTTCTTCATGGTTCAGCAGCGGCTTCTGGATGAGAAGGTGTGTAAAATGATTTTTTTTTATTTTCATCATGTGCATTTTGTGCATGTGAATCTTAGTCCCTCTGAGTTGTTGCCATGGTTTCACAACTCTAAATGATCTCTAATTTTATCCAAACAAGGTGGATGCAGCTGTGCTGATTCTGTTGGATGAGATGTTTCCCAAACTGAAATACCTTCAGCTGAGAAAAAGATTGTGCAGAAAGTCTGTGTTGTCCTGGCCGAAAAACCCAAGGGCTCAACCCCTTTTCTGGAACAGAGTGAGAATGGCATTGTCGTTAGATAACCTCAACTTTTATGACACCAACATGAGTGAAAGTTTTATATGACTACCTTTTTAATGGCTGATTGAGAGGACTTTGGTGTTAAGCCCTTGTCATTAAGCATAAATAATTCTACTTATTTTTTTACATATTCCACTATCTTCCATGTAAATATTTAACTTTTTGGGATTGTGTTCTGTTTTATTTGACAGATTTTAATGTTGATGCCTCACATTTCCTCTCCTTTATTTTGTTTTGTTTTCTCTTTTTAGTGAATTAATACTTGTATTAAGAGAGCTTGGCTGGGTGGGAATGTGCTGCTATTGTGGGCTGCAAAGTTATTTGAGACACTGTACAATATAAATAGACACTGAGACTGATATTGGATTATACAAATAAACTTCACTTGATGTCTTTATTTTGCTTGAGTAGCTCAATTTATGTATTTAAGTGTTAAATGGGAGTTAGTGTTCTGGAAATGAAAACAAGCCCTCCCCCCCAACATTTTCACTTCTCTTTGGTTAGGTGTTTAGAGGAAATGAAACTAAGGCTTATTTCATTCTGGTTAGATCAAACGTCTACTGCTTGCACCTCTCTACGTAAGATATATCACCTGTTATTTATTACAGTTTCCTCTTAAACAGTTTCACAAGGTCACAAGAGGAAAACTTAGCTAATAATATGTCTGAAAGCAAGAAAGCTTTACTAAAGTCATATGAAAGATAAGTGACAGATGTGCATGCAAAAATATCAGAATATAAAAAGTAACAGAATGGATTCATACAACTACCAGACCTGCTGCATGGACAGTGCACCTTGTTGCACTCTACACTTTTTAGCCTGTGGCCTGGGAATTCCGTCTGACAAACGGCACCTCTTTTCTGAGAGTGAAACCACAAAAATACAAAGGTATTTTCACACATTTTCCAGGTGAGTTATACTGAGTGAATGAACATTGAACCGAACAGCTGCAGTGCCTTTGCAAACTTCTGAAATAGTGACAAAAGGGCCTGCCCTGGGTCAGTTTTCCCAGTGTTTAGCATATTAGAAACTAGCTGTGATGAGGTGCAATTTATTTTTTTCATTAAGGTTTTCTGCATGGGCATCTGCAATACAAACATACACGTATAACATCACAGAACTGATCCACAAAAGAGAAAAAACCCCAACAACAAATAAAAACAAAACAGCACTTACATAATAGAGGAGACATATTTACACAGAGGAGATGCAAAATTATGCCTCAGTTGTACATACATACATGCATCTGAATCCTGCCATAGTCCCCAATTCAGTCATTTGTCAGTGGTTATCCACTTAAATTCAGATTAACTCTGAGAGTTTGATGTTTTTTCCCCCATTTGTGCAGAAAAAGACGAGCCCTTCCATCCACATAGTGTCTTAATTTTTCCAGAGTTAGAACACACATCAGAGAGTTCCACATAGAAATTATACCAGGGTCTTCCCTGATCCACTTCACCATAATGGCTTTCCTTGCCAGCATTAAAAGATGCTGCTGATTGAACCACTTCTTCATATTGTTCATGAGACACTTGGACACTTCCAAGCAGACACAGAAGTGGATTAACTGTTAGCTGTTTACCTATTGCTGTACTGATGTTTACACATACTACACTCTCTCTTCACTCTCTATTGTATTCCCACAAGCAGTGCATGATAAGGTGTCTTTTTTTTTTTTTTTTTTTTTAAGATCTCTTTGGTTCTCTTGTTTCTACATCTCATAATAAACAAACTCACTTTCATGGAACAGACCCTTTTCACAGCAGCCATTTTGACATGAAATTGTAGGATAAACACAATGATACTAATTAAGGGTCCCGTTCCATTCAGGACAGACAGACAGAGTCAGGGTGCTGCTGCTTCACTAGAAATGCTCTGCTGCAATAAATGGAACGCAACCGTAATTAGTATGATTGGAAACACCTGCGTTGACCCAACCACGGTCAGAGTATTGAAAACTGAATTGCAATTCCATTTAGCAATTTATTTACTTATTTACATCAACAACTATTTATTTATTTATTTATTTTTCTGTCAAATTTGGACCCAACACGTTAAAGGTGCCATGTCTCTGACACCCATGTAGTTGTATGAAATAGAGAAACCCTCCAATCATCGCTGCTCGCGCTGCCCCATCACGCCGCGTAGGTCGCGCACGCGCCAGCTTGGGGAGAGCGCGCCCACGAGGACCCGATGGCAGGACAGGTCATGAGAGAGAGCTGAGCCGATGAGCTCATGGAGCCTGCGCCGAGGTCGGACAAGGGTTCGGTCGGGACGGGACACGGTGATGGAGAGGAGCATGTCCGGTAAGATACAGCACACATGTTGCGTGCACACCTGGATTTTGAGGCGTCATTTGGCAACATCATTCAAAACAAATGAAAGTGTGTGCTGTCAGTTTGTGCGGTAGATTAATTATTATGTAAGGTACTAGCTCGAACTCATGTAGCCGTGTGCATTATGAGCAAGAAACTAATCCTTCATGCCGTAGTAGAGTTATTCAGTGTCCAGGCTGTGTAGTCACATGCGCAATGACCGTTTTACTCGTGCCACCCATGAAATATAGTGCAGTATAGTTTTTAGGTTAGTGAACTGTATGGTCGGGGGGTTTGCATGGACACATTTGATCTTGCAAATTACGCCAATGCTTGTTTGGGTGTAGTCTCGAGTTTCCTTTTTCGCGGCAACAGCTGGCTGCCAACTCAGAAGTAAGTGCAAAGATGTGAAGCGGATGATGTGAGGCGGTTCCTGCTTGTGGCATTTTATTTTCAGCATTTCCAACCTGTCCTTTCTGCCTTTGTCAGTTTGTTCGTCCTGTCTGTGCGGTTTGACGAGGAGGCATAAAGCTGCGTAAACTTGGCGCGTGTCCAAACTGACCGGTTACGCTGATTTATGATGCCTCCATCTTAATACAAATTATAGCCGGTATCTGCAGACAAAGCTTCAATAGTAGGGAGCGAGCATGTTTGCAGTTTGCTTGTTTTAGACAGTTATTTTTGTGATTTCTATTTCATCACTCATCATTGACTTTTCACGGTCAGTATGGATAGAAATGCGCAACTGATGAATCAAAATTATACACTGAACTGTTGGTTCCATTGCTGGCACAGAGGGATAAATTCATTGTCTCAAAACAATGATGGATAAGGGATTGACAGCTCTGTTATGACTGACAAGTAGATTTAACCAATCTCTCAGTTGCATCCTGCACAGTGACTCCCAGCACCCAATCCTCTTGGATTAGAGGAGGGATTATGATTTGGATTTGCCTCTGCTTTACAAACAGTCCCCAATATCTGGTCCTTTGTGAATTGGGTTTGGCTTACTTTGATTTTTTTTTTTTTTTACCTGCTTGCATGAATGTGTGGCTTTTTGCCTCAAAGACAGCAAATGACTCCGGGTATACAGTAGACATACAGTATAATACTTTATCAGCTGATTTGATCCTAATATGACTCTACTTTCCAAGTGTGATTTAGCCAAAATTTAAAAAAATCCTCTTTTTAGTCAAAGCCTAAGGTACCAGTTTTCAGCTCATAAAGTCTGCAATGAACTTTGCAAGTGCCCCAGAGAGATGGTAGATAATAAAGACAGGTCTCCTAATTCCCTCTGCAATCTGCCATGGCCATATAGCCAATTGGTTTCCCTCAGGCCTGAGCAGGCATCAGGACTCCATGTGCTTTATGACTGTAGACTGAGTGCTGTCCATGGTGCTGAAACAGCCGAGCTTTCTTTCACTATTTACTGAGATGACCTTGGCCAAGCAAGATATTCTATAACCACATAATGCAGACCAGTGGTATGCTACACCACTGATCTATAGGCAGGCAGTTAATTAGTTTGCATCACTGTAAGAGAAGTGTTTCATTAGATCTGTGGTCCTTAGCCCTGCTCCTGTGGACACAGAGTCATCCTTATTTTCATCCGCTGAGTTTTGTTGACGCATAAAGGAGACAGAGTTTTTCAGTTGGTCAAGAGCTGGGTGGGGGAGTGAGAGGGTGTGATTATTCAGTGCAACAAATTATGCTTTGCTCTTTTAAGTCCATGTGATCTTAATTATTTAGTTTTACCTTGAATCAGGATAGCAAACAGAAAGTTGAGATCAGATTAGTAGGCTCGATTATTTATACTTGTTAGTGGTCAGATAGTTCCTGATTTAAATTGGTGTTGTTTTATTTGGCAGAGTTCTTGCCTCCAGATGCTGTCTAGACAGCATTTGACATTAGGGGGGGTTTGGTTAAAATACCAAAAATAGGTGTTTTTGGTATCAGTATATCATATATTTGCAATAGTATCATAAAAGATAACCAGCCCTTTGAAGCATGTGGTGATGCTGCTTGTGTTATTTCATTTTAATATGATTGTTTTTTTCTCTCAATGTTTGTCCCTCTTGTATCTAGAATCCACGATGTGCTGCACTGTAGCTGAAACCACAACACCTCTGGCCTGTGTGTCTGGGAGCTCTCTAGCAAACAGTCAGTGCCACGTTCTTCTAATAGGACTAAATAAGACTCTGCCTCAAGCCCTAAACAATCAGGGATGGGCAGGTGAAAACTGAGAGGCAGAGAGGTGGCCTTTATCCCTAACCTTGCTATTTATTCTGGTTCCATAAAGGGACATGCAAATATTCCCAACCTTAACAGTTTCCTTTGTGATGTGGTCTTTTGCCATATAAAAAAAATGCCTTTAAACATTAGAGCCAAGCCCTCACAGAGCAAGCTGTCTGCTGGCGCAAAGAGTAGTGGGCACACTGATGGCAGCACATCTCATTCTCGCTTTTCTAGATCCCCCAAGGGGAAAGGCAAACAGGGAGCAACCTCGACCCCAGGCTGCCGCTCAGGGCTAGAACCAGGCTCAGTGTCAGGGGGTGTGCCTGCACCAGCATCTAAATTGGCTGGAGGTCAGGGGTTGGTGTCGAGGCCAGGTTCGAAGCTCAAACCTGGCACTGCAGCTGATAGAGGAGTAACTCATGGTTCAGCCACAGCACCAGGAGGTAAAACCCTGTCTATGGAGAACATCCAGTCTTTGAGTGCTGCCTATGCCACTTCAGGCACCATGTACCCCAATGAGCGGGAGTCTTTAGAACCCTCCGGTGGGTACCCCAAAGGCACCATGACACTGGGCCGGAGCACCAGCCGCTCCTCCTACACTAGCCGAAGAACAGCCATGGGCAGCAGCCCAAACATCACCTCTTATGGGCCAGACCTCTATGGAGACCAAACCCCGCATCCTGCAGGGACTTCCAGTCTGCGGCGCCAGTCTGGGAGACATCCACAGGCAGTGGATTCAGGTGGACGGGAAGATATTTGCACTTTTGATCTCCAGGCTCAGCTGAAGGATCTGCAGAGGGAGAATGACAACCTGAGGAGAGAACTGGATGGTGGGAGGGATGGAAGGATGGGCCACAGCGTGAACAATGTCAACTTCTGGTGCCCAGATGTGAAAAAAGACAAGGGGGTTAGGCGGGAGGAGGGAGGGAGGACCTCTGTTCTGAAAGACCAGTACAGGACTAACCCAGAAGATTTGCAGGTGAGGAAAAAAAGATAAAGAGTTTGTTTCATCCACTAAAACATGACTCATAACTGCATCAAAGGTTCAGCAACATCAGTATTCAACGGCAAGTTTATAATAGAGAGCATCACATGTCACATTCAGACTTGTTGATCCACACATTTCCTCTGCAAATCTCTCACATCACACCTTTTGTTTCTGTCTTCAAGGTTGCTTAGAAAGGCTTCTGTGCAGTTCATTTGTAAAGATGTTTGCCAGACTCAGTGCTGTCTGTGTTTCCATGGGAACATGCCCTAGTGGCAGCCACTCTAAGTGTTAACCAGATTCTAAAAAAGCTCACAGCTACTCCTGAAGGGATAGTGACCAGTCTGTCCTTTGCCACCTGTCCCTGGAGTCTGTCCCACTCCATCTGCCCATTTCTCTGTATAGCTACTATATATCTGTTCTTTCACTTTCTGTCTTACTTCATATGTTTCTCCATTTGTCTGTGTGGAATTTTACATCCTTGTGTGTCTTTAGTTTGTGGTGGGGAAATGGGAGTTTTCCTCTACAGTAGAATACCTTGAAGTTGGTATAAGATATATTTCATACTCTTCAGAAAATCATTTTTGCGGTATACAGCTTATTTCTGCTGAATCTGTTTATTGCTCTCGCTTGCTCATCTTCATCAGTTCATCTCTGTCATACAAACATACAAGAACTTTAATCATATCTTCACTCTTCCATCTGACTCCTCCCTCTTGTAACCAAGGAGCCACCTCTGCATTTGTATTTATAGCTTTTTTTATCTCACATTGTCATACAGTGTGAGGACACTGTGACACACACACACCCACTTTAAAAAAACAAAAAAAAAAACAATTTAAAAACAGAACATTTGGAAATGAATACAGAATAGTTTTGTTGCTTTGGGAAAATAATTGCTTAATAGCTTTATAGAGTTTAACAAACAGAACTGTACGCTAAAATCGCACGAAGATCTGCATTTATCACTAATTGTTCTCTTCTTTAAGATAAAGTCAAATGCACCCATCAGTCACATACGACAGTCGCATAAACAGTCACATAAAAAACCTGCCAGATCTCAGTAAGGTTTATAGACAATAAATGTGTTTGCTGCTGAACTACTGATGTTGAGATTCTCACGTGTGTCCCATTAAAATGGAACAGGACAGTCAATGTTACCAGACACTATATATCTGCAGGCTTGTCCCGACTCGTCTCTGTCTGTGATGAATGGTTGTGTTTATCTCTGTTCTGCTCTTTCAGGCAACAGACTCATACAACCGGTGTATTATTGTTTTTTCAAGTGGCGGCTCATTTGTCTCTCCCACAGTAACTACGCTCTTGTGTACTGTCTTTTTACCTTCACCCATACCTTCTTTTATCTTCGTTTATCTACTAAAAGCACTTGCAGTACCTTATATGAACATGTATGACCTCATAACCTTTACGTACCTTATGAGAAACTTTATCTACCCTCATGAGAATTGAAGCATAGGTGTTGAAAATGTTTGCGTTTTATACTAACATATACTACAAGAAACAGAAATAGTGAATTTTATGAAGCAATCAAAACCCGGCATTTCTATCTATTGCAATCTATATGCAATCTATTTACATTAGAAAAGCCACCATTATACAAATAAATAAAAGCTCCCGCACACTGTACAAGACTCTGTTAGAAACTGTGTGCTAAACTCAATTTCCATTGATCACTCCCCCAGAATTAACATCATCTTAACTTGCACCATGTTTAATGAAAGGTACATATTGAAAATCAATATGACATACATGCATTAGTGACGTGTGCAGTTTTAGTATCAGTTGTTGTGTTGCTGCATTCACATGGATTCAGGCCGATGGTAGATGCCAAACCAAATTTTTTTTTAGCATTTTATTCTGTGAGAGCACAAATGTTAGTCTGTCAGAGAATAATGTCTGGTTCTGGTAGACGGCTGTCCAATCTTCAAATATTAAATCTTTTGACATCTGTTGTGTAGTAGAAAACCTGGAGATGCATATCTGGACATTGAGAAGCTAATAATTAATAAATTACATGAAATATTGGACATTAAGTGATTTTATTTAACATATCTTATTCCATTCTCTGTAAACGATGCAACATCACCATAGCAACATATCATCATGCATGTTTCATTTTGCCGTCTTACTGTCTTCCTCTTACACACACCTGCACTGCAGAGCTATTTCATCTCCAGCTGCAATATTGATCTCTTTTTAAATGGTTTCTAACTGTGTTTGTCTCTCAACTTTAACCTTTGCTCTCTGTCACAATGTTTACAGCTTTATTATATAAAATCAGATAAAATCTCAGTTTCTTGTTTATTTTAAAAATGCAAAAGCTATACTTCATGCAGAAGATATTCTTCCTCTTATCTGCTGTCATCCCCTTCTCCCTTATCACCTTTATCCCCCATCTCTTTTCAGATTATGACTCTTTTCTCCTGTCCTGTTTTTTGCCCTTTGAGACACTCTGCAACTTTGTAATTAGCATAAGGAGTGTCACCTTTTCTCTCAGCTGCAATGAAAACAGTTGTCCCCTAAACCATCTGTTTGGTGTATGTGTGTATGCATGTGTGTACACTTGTGCATATGTATTTGTGTCTATAGTCTTCGTCTTGGTGTGTGTGTGTGTGTGTGTGTGTGTGTGTGAGTGAGAGAGAGAGAGAGAGAGAGAGAGAGAGAGAGAGAGAGTGTCTTTTTGTGTGAAAGATTGTCCACCCACTCTGACTTAATATTCAGTCCTAGCTTGTTGCATTGATTATCCGTATTCACCCTCATCTCAACTCTGTGTCCTTGGTGCTTCCCACCTTCTGGACTCGAACAGAGGAGTAACAATATTTAAAGGGAGATTAGAAAAAGATTGTTCACTTAACTTCCGACCAATTAATCTTTTACATACATTATGTTGAGTAAGATGCTCTGTGTGTGTATGTGTGTGTGTATGTTTCTGTTTGTCATACACTACTAGATGCCACTAAATCATACACACTGGTCCTTTAATTGTGTCCCCAGTTAATTATTCACTTGTCAGTGTATTTACTGAATTGATTATTCAGTAAATGTAATTGCTGATTGTCTTTAAGGTAATCTGTAAATCTGAAAAAAATAATTACTTTGTTTTTATAAATTGAAAATATGTTTTCATCTGGAATAACATCGCCCTTTATCCCTTCCTTTTCCCCTCTGACATTCATCTGCGAACAAACTTGAGTCACTTTGGCTTGCGAAAGTGCCTTCCCTTTGTTTTCAAGAGAAATATCACCCCCTGGTGGTCAATGCATGTCACATCACCCAACAGTTTGAAGTAATCTACATAATGGTTTGATATTTATGATATATAATACACACACACACACACACACACACATATATTTAACCTGCTTTATATTTTGGCTTTATGCATGTTCATATCTGTGTGTGTGTCTCTCTGCTGCAGCCTGGGGATATCAGAAGAAACAAGGTCTGTTTTTTGTATCCAAGTATAATTTTTTGGATGTGTCTGTCATCATGTGTGTTTTGTTTTTGTTTATCAAATGATTTAGGTCTTAATGGTTCTCTGTCTTTGTAGCAGCTTCCTTTGACAGTTCAAGAGCTTCAGGAGGAGCTGAGGGCTCACAGGGAAATGAACAGTCGCTTGCAGCAACCACGACAGCAGGGGAACTCTGGCTCCTATCGAGAACTCCATACAGACCAGGACCAAAGAGGGGCGCTCAGCCCTGGCCACAGCCCCAGCAACCTGCACAGTCCTGGCCGGAAGAACAGCCCGAGAGCCAGCCCATCCAACACCTATAATCCGAGGCAACAGGAAGCTGATGTCATCATTCACAGCCATGGTTATGGCTGTAACACTGCAGTAACTGCGCAGAGAATCAGCCCAGCCAACACCCTTCAGCCTGCCCCGAGGAACAGCCCAAACCAGCCCCTCTACAGCCCCAGCCAAGGTCCGGTGGTAGCACCCACCTCCAGTTCACTTCAGCCCTGCAGCCCGTGCCAGGTGCCTGGGTGTGACGGCTTCTCCTCATCTCCTCCTCTGGATCCATCAGAGGAGAATTTCTTCCGCCTGCAGTCAGAGCACGAACGGCAGGCCAAGGAGTTGTTCCTGCTAAGGAAGACCATGGAAGAGATGGAGATGAGAATCGACTCTCAGAAGCAGACACTGGGCGCCCGGGATGAGAGCATCCAGAGGCTGCTTGAGATGCTCCAAGGCCAAGGTCAAAGTCAAAATCAAAGTCAAAGTCAAGGTCAGGGACACTGGAGTCGAGGACAGCGGACAGGCATCATAACCATGGCGACACAAGAGGCTGAAGCGCAGCTGGAGAACATGCATGTGAGAGAGGTGTGTGGTTTTTTTTTCAGGCGTTTAGTGCTTATGTATCTGAACCATTCATCTGTAGTATATATAGTAAAAGTGATTCTACGAGCAGGGCTCATTTAGCACTTTGGTAGGTTCATGGGATTTCTATGTTACTATACACAATTCAGCTGCACATATTTCAACCACATTTCAACCACAATGGGTGTGGAAAAACATGAAAGCTGAATATGACTTCTACTTTGACTTCCCATGCAAACTAATCTATGACAGCTAGTTAAAAGACTGACATAATTTTACAATGTCGTACTTGTTTGTGTATGTATATGTGTGTGTTTCTGAGTTTGTGTGTGTATGTGTGTGTGTGTGTGTGTGTGTGTGTGTGTGTGTGTGCAGAAAGAAGCTCAGCAGGTCTTATCAATGGGCCAGATTAACATACGGAGAGCTCTAAGCCTGTGTTCAGCCATGCAGTTTTACAATCTGATTCCGTTGCTGTGTGTGTGTGTGTGTGTGTGTGTGTGTGTGTGTGTGTGTTTGTGCGTGTTTGTTCCTGGCTATGCTCATATGGCAGTTGCTCACATGCCACTCGACGTGCATTTGGCATTTTTTCTACAGCATGTGGCACGCAGTGAGCTTGTTGTACAGTGGAACTAAAGTCATCAGAAATTAATCTGTTAAAATATGAGTCAAATATTTGTTATTGCTCTGCTCATACCTCATGCTTTCCTCTTCTTTCTCAGAGACTCAATTTTACTGATTGAGAATTTAAAAGTACTAACACCTTCAGTGAGCAGTGGTGTAGCACAGGTGTCTCTATAGCCTCTGCTACGACTGCTAGTAGTAGGCTGCTCTGTGCTCCTCACTCCTGCCTTGTTTATTTTTAACTCCTAAATCTTCTTAGCCTTTAATTTCTCTACCTCTCTGTCTGTGTGGGTCTATGTCTATGTGTGTGTGCATTCTATGTCTATGCAGCCTCTGGTATTGTTTGTGTCATAATGTTCTTGCTTTTCTCTCTATGTGTTGTTTGTCAGCCTCTGTGTCTGTGTCCCAGTCAGAATGATTGCATGAGTGTGCTTGTGTGTGTGTGTGTGTGTGTGTGTGTGTGTGTGTGTGTGTGTGTGTGTGAGCATGTGTGCACATCTGGGGCCTGTCAGCTTAGTATTTCTAGCGTTCTTGCAAGGACACGCCCTTGTCGGGCTGCCGGTGGCTGATGGGATATATATCCACCCATGCCGGGTGTTTGGACGCTGTGATGATTTTGTCAGAAGTGAGCGTGGGTTTTTCGGCCCATGCTAATGCAACCACTGCTGTGCATGTGTGTCCTGCGTGTGTATTTGTGTGTGTGTAACTTATGCGACCTAGCCATGCTGTGTGTGTAAGAGGTGAGTACCTGTTCACACACACTCTATGTGCTGTGCTATTTTTAAACGCTTGACAGCCTAACACATACTGTGGGTGCAATGAAGGGGGTGTTGGGGGGGACTGGGTCCTGGGAGGTGAGGTGAGAGAGATGGGAGAGAGGAGTGTTTTTCTAAGGTAGAAAAACAGGCTGTGTTTGTCTGAATATTAATGTATGATTAATGAGGGAAAACACTCTGACCGCCGTGATTGAAAGAGAGGCGGTTGTTGTTCTTTCGTTTTTTTTTCCTTCGTCTCCTTCTGGCCTCCTCTCCTCTGAGGTTGAGATGGGGCAAAGGAGTCTGTAGGCGTATGTGTGTATATACATATGTGCGTGTGTGTGTGTGTGTGTGTGTGTGAGAGAGAGAGACACACACACGCACACAAAGCTGAACAGCCAAATGGTAGCAGCTAATTTTTACATTTTCATGCCAAATCAAAAGCTTAAATTGAACAAAACTGATGTGTAGCTGTTACCAATGTACATCAGATAATAAGAGCTATGTTTATCACTGTGCACCGTCCATTACATATTAGTTTTACTTTTCATTTTTAATGTTTATAGTAATTTATAGTTAAAAAAATTATACCAAGCTTGTCCCAAAATTGTTATATTGTAACAAAGATTAGGAAAAACAGAATGATTAATGATGTAGTATCGATGCATTGTCCAGCTGAAATTCACAAATTTCATAGATTTAGAAATTGTAGTTATGGTTTGTATAGAGTGTTAAAGGTTGGGCTGAATACAGATTAAATGAAGGATTTGTATGCACTTAACTTAATTTAACCGTTAGAAGCAGCTTACTTCCTGTGAGGGCCTCTTGCTTTTGTTTATGTGTCAGAGTGGTAATTTAGCCTTACGCTTGCACTTGTCATGGTAAGCGAAGGCAAGCCGGTGATGGCAGTGCAGCTATTGCCTCTATTAGGGGGCACTACTCTTAGTTCTTTTGATTAGCTCCAAAGGAAACCAGCCCAACTGCCTTTCATTACTGCGCCCATTACTCTCCTTTAAATGACCCAGCTTGTTTAGCTTGAGCTGGGATAATAAATGCCTCCATTTTCAGTTCACCGCTGCTTTCATTTATTCTTCAAACATGGCTACGGGTTTGGGGATTTCTTTGTATTCTTTGCACTCACTTTAAATTTCTATCTTATTTTTTGTATGTAAGGAAGATTTAGGAGATAAATGTGAAAATGTATGAACCTATGCAGTATTGTATGATGCAAAGCAGAGGATTGAGAGTCCACAGTGAACTCTTCCCCCCTTTTTTTATCTCTGTTGTAATACGTAGCACTTACAGACTTTGGCCAGATGTGAAGGTGCTTTAACCAGCTGTCTTTATTTGTGTATGGTATGCCAGTGTGTAGTATGCATGGATATAGAGCTCCATCACTCATTCACCTGCTGAAGTGTGCTCTCAGGGGATGGTGTGTCTGTGTGTGTGTGTGTGTAGCGGTGCCGTCTCGCTTGTGTTTCCTGTTCAACTTTGTCAGACTGTCTGAGAAACACTGGCACGTCTGAGTCAGCCTATTCACTTGGCTCTTGAGATACTACAAATGAATACATTTGACCGGTCAACATCAGCATCATTCATTAGAATAATGTGGAAGCCATATATGAAGTAGTACGTTTGATTCTATAATATTTGTAGTACTAGTAATGTCCACAAAGCGGCAGTGTTATATTAGAATTTAACTACTGTCCGTGCACTAACTGTGAGTTAAGTTTTGTGTGATGGCACACACACACACACACACACACACTGAGAGGCATAAATCTGGGCCTAATCGGTTCTCCCCAGCCGCCAGGTCCCCATAGACCCAATAATAACAGCTGCACCACTGGTCTGTTCCTGCCCAGCCCTGACCTGCTGCCAAGGGCGTGCACGCACACACGCACACTTGGAGATGGCATATCTACTTTCATACATATTGTACTACAGATTTCATATGTCCCTTAGGAGCTCTGGATAGAGTTAGGACCCCTACTGTACATGAAGACATCTCACTCAGTATTGGATCAGTACAACTAAGTATGTAGAATTGCTCTGGTGTAAGGGCAAAGTACTTATGGCCCCCCTGTTTTTCTATAGTATGACTGGCTTCAGAAGTCCTGCTGCTGTTTTTGGCAGGCCCTTTCTGTCTGCCCACGCACCCTCTCTCAAACATTAATGAAACTTCAGAAATGTAGCTTTTTAAAACTTTGGAGTGCCAGCATGTTGAGGAGAAGTGGAAGTTCATGTCAGCAAATCCATCTTTTTTCTGTGATCTCTTTCCTGCTTGTTCTTTTTGCTCACTTTCCAGTCGATCAGCTGCTACATTTCTTTGTCTTCCCCTTTCTTGTCTGTCTGTCCATCAACGTTTCCTACTTTCTTTCTTTCTTTCTTTCTTTCTTTCTTTCTTTCTTTCTCTCTCCCTCCTCAGGCTGATATGCTCTCTGTTGTGGTTTGGTGAAATGGTGAAAAGCTGGTCCCGGTTGGGTCTTTTTAGGACTCTATTCTTGATTGGCTACTCTCAGTAATGAAGCCCCTCCCAATTAACATCAAGAGACCACTGTAAATACCATCAGCAAACACTCTTTCACACACACACACACACACACACACACACACACACACACACACCAAAGCTCCCTTCTCCCCACCACACCCCGGGTACCACATACTCGTCACGCTCTGTTGATCTCCCAGAATGTTTGAGCGGAAAAGTTTATCGTGACAAAATTACACCTCTCAAACCTTCTTCTCACCCCCTCCCTCTTCTCCTGCAAGGCTATCCCTCTGATTTTCCCTTTGTCTTTTCTTACTGCTCTTTTAAGCCATTGAGCTGAAAGGCAGACACATTTTTACATTTCTGGCAAGGAAATGTGTTTCCTTTTTCTCTCACTGATGGAGAAGGGATGGGAATGTGATTGTTGCATGTGTGTGTGCGTGTGTAGGATCTGTGCATGTTCTAGTCTGCGCATGGCATATATGACACCATTGCCTTAAGGCTAGAATTGAACCTTTTGACCGTATCCTTCATTCAGGATGCCGGCACTTATTGCTATAGTGTTACGTTTGATCCTATTCATTCCATATGCTCAGTCCTCTGACACATGTGGAGCAGAGAAGACGGTCTTTGATGACATGCTCTCTTGCATGACTTAATTTCCCTCTGCTCTAACCGTACATTGATAAGGAGTTAATACACACACTCTCTCCATGGGACAGATAAATGCTTGAATGTGCAAAAAGACAGGAACACACTCACTGTGGCACAGTGATACACATATTGTCAGTAGAAGATTAGGATTGTTACAGCAGTGAGCATGCCAGTCTGTGGGAGGCATGCACTGACAGCAGTAATCCCTTCTTATCCACAACTGAAGGGGATAAGGCCCCTGTCTCCTCTCATTTCAACTCACTCAGAGAACTGGAAAAAAATGGAAGCAATGGGAAATCATGGCAACCTGTTGCGTCTGTGCCATGTACATTTTTTTCAGCCTTTATTGAACAGGGAAAATCCACTGAGCATGTTTGCCCCTTTCCAGCAGCTGCCTGGAACATATTCAGGAAGCAGACAGCCGTCACTTTTCTCAACTACTGTGCATCTCTGATCCCTTATTTTGTTTCTGTGTAGCACAGCATACATAATAGCAGTGTTCAATCAATTGCAATGGTCCTCCAATCAATCCTCTGTGAAGTGGTGGCCTAAAGCTTTGATGAGTTGGCGGGTCACAAGCCTGTGGTTCAATACAGATAAATCTGGGTGGGCATTGAAAGAGCAGCACTTGCCACGATTGAGGATCTCTTGAGCAAGGGCCACTCCCTCATAACCACAACAGAGGCGCCCCTATCCCCCAGCTGCTCCGGTGGAGCTGCTTGGTGGCCAGCAGATCAGACAGTGGTTGGGCTTGGGCGGCTTTTGGGTGTGAATGTGTGTGGCTGTGTGGGTGTGAACAGGGCGTTTGTGACAAAGAGAACATTACAGTACTTCCTTGCTTAATTAAAGATAAAAAAAAAAAAAGTTTAGAATGTGCAGTTCAGATATATGATAGCTGTTGTCATAACAGAGAGGAGAATTTCAGAGGAGAACCAGAGACTACAGGTGGATGTGGCGTGGTGATGAGGCTGATTAAAGCTATGCTGTCAGATGCTGAAGTGGTGCATTTCACACACGAACGAAGCAGCTGCCCAACTGACTTGCAATTTTTTTTGTGTTTTTTTTTTTTTAATATCAATTTTATATTTCACAACATAACACAACCATGAAATGGTTGATGTAGGTATTGATTATTCTAAATCATTTTCATTTATTCCAAGGCTCATACTCATGCTCATATACTATACTCATATTTTAGATTAGTTTAGATTAAAATGTATTGTATTTATTACAGTTTAGCATCTAACCAGAAGTGCAACAAGCAGTGAAGTGCATACTTAAAAAATATTATTTATTTCTTCTTTGGTCCACTAACTTGCAGTTTTCCTATTCAACAAGTACATTTCGCCTATGTTGGTATGTGTGTTTTTGTGTGGGCATAGTTGTAGGTCAGAGCTACCATTAATTATTGATAGAAGAAATGTAGCGCATGTGCTGAAAGTGTTGCTAAGCAAGAGCTTCAGCATGCCAGAGACATCTGCGAGAGAGACAGATAGCAAGTGAGAAACGAAAAGATAGAGACTGAGAGATTGACAGTGACAGATTCATATGACCTATAGCTGAGTGTGTTTTCTACCTTCTAACGAAGAGAGACGAAGAAAGACGAAGAAAGTGAGAGCAGAGAAAATAGACACCAGCACCTGCTGTTAGAGACAAGAGACGAAGTCTTTACGAGAGCATCAAACAGGGACCAGCTTGAAGATCATAGAAAAGTTTTGTTTTTCTTTTTGCAAACTGAGGTTTTTTTTTTTTAGGATGTACTGTAGAGGACAACATAGCTAAAAGGAGTAAAAAGACGTAGAGCCTGGGATTGGTCAGACTCATCTGTGTATTTTATCTGAAGCTGTGGGGATTAGAAAGCGCTCAAGATGATGAGCCGCCAGGCTTATTTTTATCGGGTCCCTCCCCAGGAGCTTCACCGCCGGAACCAGCTCCAGGCTGATCCGACCAAGACCAGGGCTCTGCAGACTGTCATTGATATGAAGGTAGGACTTACAGTGGATCAATGAGAGCAATGAGAGACCTTTAGATAGATCGGTTCTAATGTTTGTTTGTTTTTTACTATTTATGACGCCAGCTCAAGAGAATGTGTTCACCAGTTTATCCTCAAACAGATTAAAGAACAGTGGGTTCAAACTGTGGTGTGAAGAAAATTCAAGTGTTATGTTGTGATCCTGTTTGAGCAGTGTGTCTGGTTTAGTCCGATCTCAGCTTCATACCAAAACAACTTTAATTATTGATGACCACAGCTGTAATGTGAGCAGTAGTAGATCTGGCTTGTCTGTAAATGCAGACACAAACATACATGCACAAGCAATCTAAACAATGTTATCTCATTGTTGCCTCATGTCTGTATGGCGGCCATGCCCAAGTAAAGGCCATTATTGGCCCACGCAGAGTTGAGCACTTATTCAATTTGTTTCAAATGTCACATATGGAAGCTTTCACTCTCATCTCAGCCCTTTTGAAGTCGTTTGAAGAGCTGTGAAAAATGCAGTTGACTCCACATGTGTCTGCGTGCACACCCACCCACGCACACATATTTAGTGTTCATTCAGCAAACGCTTGTTCCAAAAGTGGTACAGCAAAACCACAGTTATTTTTCACACATACTTTGTGATTTGTCTGCCTATTAACAGACTGCACATGTGCTAGCCCGGGATGCCCACACTGTTCTAAATGCATGAGAGAGGCCCAATTAAATCTGACTGCATTAATTGGAAAGGCAAAACAAACATTGCCAGAAGGATTAGACGTGTGAGGGGGAACAGTCTTCCTTTGAGATATGAGTGTGTAATGTCCATCACTGTTTGTTCCGGTGTCTCCATTGTTGCTCTGTCTTCCGTTTTGTGATTACAGACCACCAACCCCCCTTTCTGTTTTGATCCTGATGTTATCTGGCAGGTACAGTAATGAGTGCTCACCTCTTGATCCTTCTGTCAACTCAACATGGACTACAGACAGACAGGATTTGTGTTTTCATCAATCCCTATCATAAATCCTTCCTGTGTTGGAATGCTGCACCATACTGTACAGTAGTTCATATTTCAGAAGTTTTGAGGCCCGGCTTATCTCACATGTATTCCTATTGTACTGAATGTTGTTTTTGATATTACCATCCGTGTTTTCTTTTAGTTTATCTTGTTTCTCTTCCTCTGGGTGATGTTTTTTCTTTCTGTGCTCTGGAGCAGAAACAGATAGCAATCAGTTATTTAAGATAGAGTATAGCTTATTCTACATAAATCAACGTGGGGCAGTGGAAATGATTGAATAGCATACTCTGTGTGTGGGCATTTTTGTACTGTGTGAGTATGTGTATGATTTGGGTACGGTGGCCCACCTTGACCTTTTTTCTGGCTATACTGCACACTGAAAGTATACGTCCTTGCATACACTCTTTGTATATGTGTGATTTACTTACCTTCCTCTCTGCTCGCTCTATGTATGTTTGTGTGTCTAGGATGGTATATGCAGGACTGTGTACTATAGGCAGGGCTGATGTCAGAGGATGTAATAGAGGTCAGATGCTTACATGTTGCCTGTGGTTTGCACTGATGGCATCATGCAATCTGCTTCCATTTATTCAATTACCTTTTCTCTTTTCTTCCAAGGTTTAGCATTTAACGTATGTCTGAACCTATGCAGCTAAACAACCTCAGGAGCTGTCTGTGACAGACTCTTCCATTCCCTCATAGATACTGCAAAGGAAAACATCTTGGCTGCACACAACTCCCCGCCTAGATATGTTGTTTTACCAGTCTGAAATAGGGGTACACATCAATATAGATACACATAGAGGTCTTAAATTTATTTTTTAGCCAAATAATTTTCAAAGTGACCCCGGTAGATAATTAATAGGGTGAAGTGACCGGTATGCTACATTCTACTCACACTTTTTTGTGTCCAAATTCAGGAGGCTATAGCTGACACATATCAAAATGTTAAAAAAAAACTTGAAACAGTTCAGCTTATTCGATGAAGTTGATGTATTTGCATTATTCTTGACATTTTTGGGTTGTATCCAAGCTCTAGATCAAATCATTAGCTAAGTAAATGTAATGTAATGTAACATTTCAGAGCAAGAAATATATAGAGAGGTAAATCTAAACAATAGTGAGACAGGTATGCCCTTATTAAAGTCCAGAGCCTAATATCCAAAGTCAGATCCGTGCTGACTCTTTACATGCCTACTGTTGCTGGTGTAGGACACCAAGATCTCTTCCCTGGAGAGGAACATCAGAGACTTAGAGGACGAGGTCCAGATGTTAAAGACCACCGGCCTGCTGCACCCTGACGACAGACAAAATGAGCTCAAGCAGGTGGAGGTCTACAAGAGCCATTCTAAATTCATGAAGACAAAGGTAGAATGTCTCTGCTTGTCACCCGAGACGACTCCACAGTGCATGACCTGAGTAATGCATGTTTGCCTTAAAACACCAATTACAACTGCGTGAGAGCCTGTTTTGTGCATGTTGCATGTCTGCATTTCAAGCATTAGTGTGGAGAAATCTTAATGCCAAATTGCATGTTACAGTATGATGTGTTTGTTGGCTGCTCTGTTGAGGCTCTTAGCCTCTTTTGTTGCATGGATACCAAGAACTCCTACACTTATAAATGTTTTGCTATTTCATATTCAGAAAAAAAGATTCAAATTCTTTTAATCTTTTTGTGTTTTTCTTCCGAATAGTCTATGAAACGCCTGTGTGCCGTGCACCTACCTTACCTGTGTGATGACCAAGCATTGTGCTGCTCTCCTATCTGTGACGGCTGACTGTGCTGAGAGAGCACACTCATGCACTATCAGCTTACAGTGCACCGTGTCTGTTTACTGTCCTACCTTTAGCTGACAGGAAGACCTTTAGAAAGGCCTGACTAAGATTTCTCTATTCTAGGCTGTATACTGGTTTATTCATTGGGACACCAGCAGTGCTCAGACTGACATGCCCACATTTAACGGGCACATTAGGATATATACAGGAACCATGTTAAAAAATTTTGTTTCAGGTTTCACAGCGTAGCGCGCCATGTGAAAATGTTTGCCTTTGGTTCATTAATGGTGCTCTTTGTAAGACCCATTTGTCATTGCATCAGGGAAGTTCCTGATGCAATCATAAAAGAGATGTTTTTATGAATGGGGCTCTGACAGATGAATGTGAGCTTACAACGACAGAGGAAAGGACTCTCTCATGTCTCATCTTTCTGCCTTACACAGAAAGACACCCCGCACACGGATATGCACAGGCACACAGATTCATTCTATATCCTTGAAGTGTTTGGGGTCCTGGTCTTTCAGCAGTGGTGGTGACTGGTGTTGAGGTGAGGCAGTGATAAGAGAAACCAGCGAGGACAGCATCCCAGTCCTCTCTGGTTTCCCCTCTCTGCCCTTGATTTACTCAAACGCTAGAAGGCGGCTTTTGAGATCATGAAAATTTGTTCAAGTATGATAAGTGGGTATTAGAGCAGGTGAATTTATTTATCCAGATAATCATTTCTAGCAGAATTCCAACAAGTATAACATTGTGAAGCCTAGCTGTGTGGTTGAGGAGTGCAGAGTGTGGAGGAGTGTGGAGGAGCACATTGCCAGCTGGGAAACTTAAGACGGTCTCACAGTTGGCTGTATGCCATAGTTTAGTGGCATGCTGTCTCTCTTGTCTTTGTGTCTCTGTAGGAGCAGGCCTTATCCCCATGTGTGTCTTCCATCAGAACAGCTCCCACCTTCCTCCTCCCCACCCAACAGCCCTGGATCACAGAACAAGCAGAAGTATCATTAGTCTCCTCTTCCATGATTTCTTCCTTCTTTGAATTTCCTCACTCCTTATTTATATATATACTGTTCTATCACTTTATCATATCATTTTTTTTGTCCACCCCTTAACTACCTCTGACTTCTTTTTCCTCCACGTCTTACTATCCTTACCAGTCTCACCTCTCCGATCATGTCTCACAGTCCGTTTTTGATACCAACTCACCTTTTGGCCCCCTGCCTCCCATTATTCTCTCCCCCTTCTCCCAGCTCTCTTGGGCTACTTATTCCTATGAGTAAGGGTTGATTGACCAAACTCTGGTCCAGTCAGAATACCCCTGTTATGAGGTGAACCCTGCTCAGGCAATTAGAGAAATCTCTCTTTCGAAACAGCTTTGTGCATTTTTGGCACCAGTAGACAGATGATAATCTTCTGCACATAGCTAGCCTCAGCACAGAGACCTCCCTCTGTTAGTGCATTTGATTTCCTTTGTGGCTTTCTATCCTGTTCTGTATGACCTTCCTTAAAGCAATCTGTAATCTGTCAGCTATGTGAGTGTAATATTGTTAACTGTCTCTGGCTGTATTTATTTGTCACCCCTTGGCTGTTTGGTTTGGTTTGTCTGTAGAGCAGACAGTAATCCTGGGACTCCCTTGAGTGAGGACCGATAATGTAGAGCTGGGTGATAATTTAATATTGTGGTATATCGTCTCTCCAAATAAGTAGATCATGACACCATATATATATATCTATATATATATAATAATATAAGATATATATATATATATATATATATATATATATATATAATATATATTATATATATAGATATATATTATATATCACAGTTTATTTTCATTTCTGAATTATAAGATATGTTCAGTTTTACCACAATGTGTCACAGCATGATGACAGCAGATTTTTCAGGAGTTTTATTCACGTAAAACAATTTCACTAAATAGAGTGAAAAAATGTGATTTTAAATTATGAGATTGCTACCACGTTAATAATTATGTCCTTATTGCCCAACTCTATATTCAACAGCATGTTTAAGGCTCTTTCTGCATTCAAAGGAATGTGTCCTTTCAAAACACTTAATTGTTCTGAAAGTTCTGCTCATTGAGAACATAATGTGGGGGAAAATGGTCTTACTCAGTAATTTAAAAGGCAACACACACATTGGTGTGTTTTTGTAGGAAGTGTGCATGCGGTTTGCCTGTTTGTGTTTAATTGAGAAAAAAAAAAGCAATTTTCTTCTCACTTTGAAAGATTTGTTAATAAAATACACCAAGATGACAAGTTTTTAGATCAAATTTCTGCTTGTGTTTCTGTGCTTGTCAGATAGAGCAGCTGAAGCAGGAGATGAACAGGAAGGAGTCAGACATGCAGGCCCTGCAGACCAAACTAGAGACACTGACCAATCAGAACTCCGACTGCAAGCAACACATCGAGGTGCTAAAGGAGTCGCTCAACGCCAAGGAGCAACGCGCCAATACGTTGCAGACAGAGGTCAGTACACACAAACACACACATGCACACAGGAATCCAAAATACACGGACACACACAAGTACACCCGCCCACAGGGATGCAAAGATGATTCACATAGTCCCAGATGGATGATGCTGTTTGAAAGTGAAGACGTCTGTTCTGATCCCTACTACATTATTAGTAGGAAGGGCTTAAATATGTTTTGAATGTTTTTAGCTTTCTGTGGTATTACAGGAATTAATAAGTAATTCAATTTTTTTGTGTGTATGTTTCCTATTATACTCCAGCTTGCTTTTTTGTTGTTTAGAAAAAATACTGTTTTCCTAACACACATTACAGTGACGAGGATCAATGTGTGCTGATCTTGGGAAAACAGCCTTTATGTACAGCTTTTATGAACTTTATGCATGCACAGATACATGCGCAAGGACCTCAGATATAATTAATCTGTTCTCAGATACAAATTTAGAGATTTGAAAGAAACTGTGCAAGTATGCGTAATCCTGTCTTTTTCAGCCTTGGTTTCCTTCTCTTTTTGTTTCTCTACTGGGTGTTGAGGTGGGTGGAAAAACCGTCTATGCGTGTGGCTCCTTTAGTCCACCGATGGGCATGTACGTGTGGGCGGGTCAGTCAGTCAGAAGGCTGGAGAAATCTGGCAGCTTTTTTCTGCTTCATCTTTGAAGTTTCCAAAGTCTGCAGTTGTAATGATTTTATCACTGCTGTTAGGGATGGAGGTGGGTTGTATGCAGAGAGATGGAGGTGTGCATGTGTGAGGGGTTGGTTGGGGAGGGCGGGGGAGCATTTAGCATTTTTCTCCATCACTCTCTAGACTTGGAACTGATACTTTAGATCTCTTTGTGTTAGGCAGTTGAGAGCAGCCTGCTAACTATGTCCACTCATCATTACAGGAAACAATTTGGGCCAAAATTAGGCCTAATTGTCCATACATGTGCAAGGAATTTTGGCCCTCGCGGTTAGCTGAATACATCATACTTAAAGGAATTGGTTTTCAGTGGGTGGTTTTGTGTGTGTGTGTGTAGATGTTTTTGTTTGTGTGTCTACCTACTGAAATTCCATGTCAACTGACTTGCTGAAACCACTGAAGGCTATCTAATGTTTTCAAACCACATTTATATGGAGCTGAAGTCAGCTATTAGCCACGATGCACTGTAACAGAGATGGTTACAGTGAATAGACAAATGGCAGCCATGCAGCCAATATTAGTTTTAAAGCACAAACTGTCTAAAGTTAATGGGCAACACATTACATTACATTATGTGGAAGTTTGTGCGTGTGTGTGTGTATGTACAAGGTTCAGCCTGACTGTTAATATGACACAGATACACAGTATGCATGTTTATGCATTAAGGTGTGGGCGCATCACACGGGAATGATCTATAATTGACCATAATGCTCCTGACACTGGGCAAATCGCTGTGCTCTGTAGCCTGACTTCTTCTACATTTCTCATAGGCTACTGCACCAGGCTGTAATCAGATCCAACCGTCTTCATCACCTCACAAACACGCACGCACGCACACACACACACGCACAGACACACACAAAAACACATACGCTGTCAGTGCTGATTGCTGGACTCTCATCTCCGGTCTTGAGTAGTTTTTTCCTGCTATTGAAGTGGCATTTTCCCCCGCTTAGGAGAGGCTAGGGTTTCCGAGACTAAGTGGGCAAACCAGAGGATGAGTACAGATACTGAGTGTGCTTGTGCCAGCCATGACCCTGCATTCCTTTCCTGTCTGTCAATCATTTGGCTTCGAAGCGCAACCATTCTCACAGGATCTCCCTTCTCACCTCATTCCTTCCATCCACTCATATTATTACTTCATCTCATTCAGCAGTTTCTACATCTCATTTGCACCTCAAATTTCATAGTACTAGGACTACTGGCCCATCATACCCGTCCCTGTGTATGTATGTACCAGGTACAGTAGTCCACTCCCCTAGAGACAGACTGATGGTTCCCAGAACTGAGGAGCAGCTTCATCTCACAGACACTTGTCTCTAAATGCAATTCACATCAGGATGGGACTTAGAAGGCACCAGTCTCAGAACAGAGCAGGCACTGTGAGCGAAGGAAAAAGAGAAAATGGAAGTGTATTTATTTGTCAGTCAAAGTTAAGGACAGCTTCTAAATGGGCGTGATCGAATACGTCTCCAGATAACTGGAAAATGTGGAAAATAATGAGTGTGCGTTTGTGTGTGAGCCTTGAGTTGACTGTTCATGTCTGTGGAAACTTAACCCATTAATACAGTATGTGTATGTGTCTGTCTTGCCCTGATCAGGACAATGCAGGGCTGTAACTATACTCCAGCAGATCAGGTAACTTATCAGAGACCTTCCTGCATATTTAACCAGCCAGCAACAAAGGAACAGGCCACAACCCCAGTGGAAAAGAGGACTTGCAAGTGTTTTGACTTTGTTTAGTTTTCTTTGAGAACATACGGTTGTTTTAAATATTAACATTGCATCAAAAAAGGTCAAATCATACTGTATTCAGATGTGTGGACCTTTCATTCATCTGTTCCTAGTCACACTGTGAGGTCCCTGTGATGGCATGTTAAGATGCATATCCAGTTAGGTTTATTTACTGTTCATGGGTAAAACAGATTTTATTTGCTAGAGTGTTTTCTGATCTGATTTGAGATTCCAGAACATTCCTCCAGATTCAGTTTTTTATTATTTTATTAAGTCAAGACAAAGGTTGCATGGTAAGGAGTACCAATAAAAAAATACAATGGATTAACGACAAAACAATGGCGCCTGGCTGGAATTAAGTGGGACAGAAATTTATTCAAATATAGATGGATGGCTTAAATATTACTTTGGCAAGTTATTTTCCCTATTGTGCTTACATTCTTACACTGAAACAAAATACTTGTCTCTCAGATGGTTCTCATTGCAAAAGCTGCAGATCCTCTGAAACCTATTTAGGCTTTTATATATTCCTGTGACCTTGGAAATGTTGCCGTTGCTGACCCTAAAGTTACAAATTACCTCTCTATAATTTTGTTTTACATACAATAGGTAACTTTCAAGAAACAGAGATGAGACAAACCATTATATCTCCGGCAGATATACAAGTGAAGCAAATAGTCTTATTATACCTGACTGAGTTAATTGTCTCTATCTTCTAGCAACCTGCACCAGAAGCCAACTCTCTTGTATCAATGATTTAACCCAACCTGCTTAACCGAAATTTCTAATTTAATGCCTAATATGGACAACAATCATTCATGTAGGTCTGTGCTGTGGTGTGTGTTGTAAAGCCACAATATCAGTTCAAGTCATTGCATTACAATAACTAGCATAAAACTTTGAAACTATATGCAAAACTGTTTTAGACACAAAGAGTTAAAGAGTTTTCATTAGTGAAATTTAGGCATGCTTAATCATCACAGATCGTTAATGCAGTGCATGATTATTGTAATTTAGCAATGAAGAATGTTTACCTGCTTGTGATATCTGCGTTGGATGCTGCTCCTCAACTTTCAGCAAAATAAGGCCATTGTGTGCTGTGGCTTCTTTTATAGTAATTAAATCCTCAGGGGTCACATAATCTGATTTTTAACTTTCAGTTTTTTATGCAACAAATCATTTCGTGATTAATGTCTTTGGCAGATATTAGTTAAGGTTTTCACTTTGTGAAGTTTGATATGCTTTGATTTACATACTCATCACTTGAGGCGAGCATTTTGCAGGTGGCCACTTACACAGGGGAAATCCAGACCTGCTGTGGGTTCAAGGACTTAAGTCAAAGTCTGAATCAGACACATAAATAACACAGTAATATAACATTTGATAGTGTGTTCCTCGCTAAATGCCAACAGAAGTGTTAGTAGCAACACGCCTGTAATGCACATTTTGCGATGTGGCAACATGTCTGTGTTTACAGAGAACAGTCTGTGGTATTTCAGTTTAACTTTCTCAGATGTGACCTCAAATATCTTGTGTTCACTTTCATCACCAGCATTCGCAGGGTGTCTGCCAGAAGACCTCCACTGAGTTTTGATTTTGAGGTTGAGGTATAATGGCTTGAAGAAGATATAAATGACTCAAAAATGACTTGCTAACATTAACCATAGTGACGATGATGAATAGGGAAAACAAGAGGAAAATAAAAAAGAATCTGGAGCAGCAGAGGGAAAGAATCAAGGATAGATGGAGCGACAGGAAGAAGTAAGAAGTGAGAGAATAGAGTTGCTTGATGGATGTCGAGCACTGTGGGCTTTTGTCAGTGAATGATGCGATGGTACGGTGTGTTGTGGTCCCTGCTGGACTATTTTTGTTGATCTTTCCTTGTTCTCTTTGCTGATTGATGGTTCATGTAGGTAGTGAGGCAGAGAAAAGATGTGGTCTCAACCTGGTTACACTCCGCCCTGTACTCTCCCCCTGCTGTGTTCTCACTCTCTGTCTTTCTTTCTGCCTCATTCCCTCTCGCTCCCACTGTCCATATTTTCTCTTCCCTCATACTATCTGACTCCATCTGTCTCCCCCCTCATTTTCTCGCCTAATTCTCCTGCTCCTCTGTCCATTTTCATTGAACCACTGCAAGAAAGATTGTATAACAAATTTAACATAATGAATGTACTAACAGGGCGGTGGAGGTGGTTGAGCTAGTGGAAAAATTCCTGTTTCAGGCTGACCACTAATTATCAACTTCGCATTTAAACCATGGGCATGTTGTAATGAGTTCCGACCGTTGCAGACCAGTTATGACATGACCTCATCTGAACTTGACTGACCACGGTCACCACTCTCAGACCCAACAGCATGGTCCTGGGTTCCTGGGGTGGTGCGGTTTGGGATGCAGTACGAGTAGCAAAGCATCGCGGCCCCCCAGAACAAACATGGCACCGTCCAAAATAAAGCCCCCGCGAGTTCTTCAGAGGCCATGTGGAAAAGCCATAAACTGGAGTTATAGGGGTCACAATGGGGATGAGATATTTAATGGTTTACACAGGGAACGAGGTAAATATGTGCACTACTGCAGGAGCTGACAAACACACTTATGCATATGCACAGTGTTGTTCAAATTCGCATACTTTAGTACAAATGATGGACATTTGAGGTAAATTTCATTTGTGTGATGATTTATCTCACATGAATGTCTTTGGGAAGTGTGCATGTGTATGCTCTCTTGACGTTTTTTTCTATGTTTTTTTGCATTTTGAAACTAAACAAAAACACATAAACACAGAGAGTAATGAGTGCTTTGCTTGGTCTGCTGTCAGTCAGCAGCTGGTTAACCAGTAGGCAATGAAGTGCTGATCGAGACCGCCAGAGACAATACTGTCCTTTCTTTTTGTTCTGACCTCCTCTCTCCTCAGGGTTACACTGCTTTGCTCAGACCACTTAACCTCTAAATTCATACACACATATAAACACACACACACACACAAAGATACCCACACAAACATGCAGTGCCACAAGGAAACACTCCTACTTACAAAAAGTTCAATCTTTGTAAATTGTGGGTCTCTCAATATTATTGAATCAGAAGAAGCAGACATAAAGTGTGGGCTGTATTGAGGCGAGTCTCCTTTCCTCCTTTTTGGGAACAGTAATGTGTTTTTCTTTTTTCTTTCATATTTTTGGGGCTCCCGTCCAGTAAATCTTATTTGAAATTAAACCATGTCCGCGAGGTTCAAGTACTGCCTTTCAGCTTTAACGGTCCAGCGTGTGCGATTAAAGAGGATCTGTTGGCAGAATATGAGAGCAATGGAATATAATATTCGTATGTATGTTTTCATTAGAGTATAAGAATTGCTGTGTTTTTATTACCTTAGAATGAGCCTTTTTTCATATCTACAGTGGGAGCAGGTCCTCTTCTACGGAGTCTGCCACGTTGCTACAGTAGCCCAGAACAGGACAAACCAAACACTGGCTCGAGACAGGGCCTTTCATTCTTTTTATTTTACTGCCGCCATAGTTTCCCCTTCCCTCTATGATGGAGACGGTGAGGTGAGGGGTATTCTATTGGTTGCAATCTACAATCCCACAAATAGATGTCATAAATCCTACACTCTGGACCTACAGTATAAGGTTGTTTCGGAGCTCATTTTACCCTTGGGGCTGCTTCTACACAGTTAAGTGGATGTTCACCTCCTCATTAAAACTAACTACAGTTCTTTGCATTTAGTGTTAGCAGGTCTATGAGGAAAAAGGCTTCTCCTTCAGATGATTACGTAAACCATGCCAGGGCTTCAAGTAAACTTAATTTAAAAGATAAAGAATGATTATTCTTTAGTGTCAGAGGATCACACACAAATGTAGTGCACAAATGTTTACTGCAGTCAGAGTCTACAGAGAGTCGATTCTAATCTATTCCTTCTGAACAACCACAGTAAATATTTTGATGGTTTAAAAATGTGATGTTTGTGCATTTGTGTAGAAAAATCAGCTCCTTTACTACTTACACCAGTGTGACTAGATTCTAGCAGTTTGATTGACATACATGCCAAGCCAGCTTATGCATGTGTTTGTACAAGCACAACTTCCCCAGTTTTATAACTTGAGTCATATAATGTAGGAACAATTTAAATGCTCAAATAATGATACCGAAGTCACTTCACAGTGTGCACGGACTGTGCCTCGTGTTCTTTTTTCTGTCGTTATCTTTTGCATTCCCTGTTGCTCTTTCCAAATGTGATTCTCCGTGTTAATGCAAAACAGAGGAAACTAGCCACGTTGAAGGTATTAATGACAGCATTTGAGGAGCTATATGTGAAAGCATTTTGGATTGACATTCTGGACTGACTGAAAAATCATAGATAAATGTGAGGGTGTAACTGTCTTAGAGTAATATTAGCTTGTCATTCAAGTGTAACGCTGTCAATTCTACTACAACGTAATGGTAAGATTGATGGTTCATTAGCACAAGGTTCACTTGCTGGGAATGTTCTGGAGCAACATTTTAGCAACATCTGCAGCAGCAGATGAGAAAGCTTGCTCAGTTGTAGAGGAGATGGTTCACATGTGACATGTGAACATATTCAGCATCAGGCTTACATTTGAATTCATTCAAATTAACATCATAGTTCTCATTTGTTCAAAGTTGTTGTTTATTTTTTAGTGCGAACCCTTGTGTTTTCTGTACAAGATCAGATGGAAGGAACTATTGTTGATCAAGCAGAAATCAAGCTAATTTCAAGCACCTACTGTACACCGCAGACCTGTGATCACTCTGCACATGTTTACCAGAGTGACTGTTCAGTGTGGTTTGACAGGAAATGGATTCCCTGGAAACAGGATGTAGCAACTGGCGTGCGGCGCTGGAAATGATCAGGAAAAATAATCAAAGAAGGAGCAAGTGTTAATGAGGGGGAACGCCTGCAGCGTCTCTTCCTTTATATGTGCATGTGCATGTTGTGTACGTGTATCTTGTGTGTGTGTGTGTGTGTGTGTGTGTGTGTCCATCTCTGTTGGCTGAGGTAATGATGATGGATGAAGGGCAAAAGAGGGACTGAAGCAGCTGTGCATAGTGAGGGTTAGTGTGATGGTACTCGGTGTGAGTCCCCTCCATTTTCTGTGTCATATATCCATCGCCTGGTACAATACCAAAAGGCATGATTGACTTTTATGCCTTGGCAGAAAGCATTCATTCATTCTGTTGACAAAGATCCTTTTGTTAGTGGATCCTGGGAGTTGGGTGTAAGTCTGTGTATGCATCTTTGTCTTTTTTTTTTCTTTTTTTTTTTTTTACATCTGCACTTTACTCTGTAGCCTGTGGGCAGACAGCTGTGTTGCCACGGTTTGATCCACAGATGTCAGAGTGTACAATGAGACTGTGCCCCACTCTCAACCTCGCCACAGCCCCTGCTGTGAGGCAGTTTACATCCGCTTATTATCCCGAGTCAGCCCGAAGGGTGATCCTTCCATTATACGATTCCTGATCAGAGCTCTGACTGTTGCTTTATCCCTGGCTTTGATGATACACCTCAAATGACACCCGACAGGGAACGTCCCTCATTTCCGTACAGATCAGCCCCGGTGTTGTCATGTCTGGTGTGGCCAGCTGAGGTGGAGAGGAAGTCTACTGTGTGTGCATGTACTTGTATAAACAGTGTGTGTGTATGTGTGTGTGCAGGGTCATCAAGAAGCTCAGCCCTCGTTCATAGTTGCTCTGTGTCTTCGTTCTTTATTTGACTTTGCAACCTCCCCTTGCACCTGTGTGTGTGTGCACACACACATAGACATGCCAACATGCATGAAGGCACTCATATGAAAAAAAAAAAATCCACTACTTCTGGCTGTCTAACCTCACAACCTTCGACAGTGACCTCCTGACATCTATTGGAAGTTTCTATTGCCTCATCAGGAAACTATGGATCATTAAACGCCACTCCTTCTCACATCTGTGTGAGTAAAAGATACCCACAGTCAGGTGCTTATACACCATCTGTGTGAGGCAGTACAGTGTATATACTGTAAACATATGTATTTTACAAGATGGATTGGCCTTTTTTTTTTTTTTTTTCACCTTTCGCCAATCTGTAATAACACAGACATTAGTCAGAGTCAAAGCAAAACTAACAGCAATTGGCTGTTTGAACCCAGCAGTCCACATTTGTTCTTTTTCTTCTTCATCAAACGAGCGTGTTTTGGTTTCTCTTTCATGCATATGTTTCAATAAAAAAAGAGATATTTGATTGATTATAGCTGATATGGGAGACTCTCTGGTGGTCTAACATCATCTTGAAATGAAATATCCTTCCTTCTTTTAGTGATATAATCCAGACTTGGCCACATTAATGGCTATACAAACATGAATTAGTCGAATATTATTTCATAAATTTTGATGATTCATTTCACAGCACAGGCCTTTAAATAAATTAAGTCTAATGGCTGCCCTCTGCTGTATTTATACAGGCTAGCTGGACGTCATACAGCCAGAGAAAAGAATCGCTCACACAGCTGTGTGTAGTGCACCGCAGCAGCCCGAGCAGACCTGAGTTCAGACGTTACATACACTCCACCAGACCCACTCTTGGGAGTTAACAGCTTTTATGGCGGTGTTGTCAGCTGCATTGACATTAAAACCTATTCTTTGAACAGAAACAGAAAACTGAGTAAAGCTCATGGTGAGTGTAAATGTAAATGCATGTGTGAGGGTCAGAGTGAGAGATAGGGAGATCATGTTAGCAATGTTTTTTTTCTGATTAACCCATGACTCTCCTTGTATGCAAGTGGACAAGGGAGGGCGCAACTGTTAGTATGCGTGAATGCAAGTATTGGGCCGTCCCTTGGCCTTTTTCTGTGGTCTCCCCATCATCTCTGGTTCTGCTGTTTTGACTGTGGTCTACTCATATGGTCCTCGTGTTGTTTATTGCGGCTCAGAGCCGATGCTGGGCCTGATACCTTTGCAGATTCTCCTGCCAGAAAAACTTTTATGATGAAATGTGAGGCAGGAAAAAGGGAGGTGAGGACAAACAGAGAAGCTGTTTTCTTAAAGCCTCTGTTTTACTTTGCTAACCAGTGTCCAGAATCCACATTTGGCTGTCATTGCAAGTATGAAAAAGACAAAGTCAAGGAGAATGAGTTTGTGTTAATGAACATGTGTGCATGGTTGCGTGTTTAATTGCAGGTACATACATGCATGCATGTGGAAAGCCGTTGAATACATGCATGTGTGCAGAACAGTTTGTGATAGTATTTGTTTAAAGAAATTCCAGAGAATTAATAGTTTTGCAACCACAGAATCTTGAAAACATATCAAGGTCGTTTTTTAAATGATATGGTGCTGAGTGAAGGGCTGGAAAGCTTAAGGAGGTTTGGGCGGAAGATGTGGTGATACAGTATAGATGTGTTTTTAATTCATCTTATCTATGGAACACTCCAATCTCCAATTTTCCCATTGGATTTGAACTGAATCCCCTCCATGTCTTCCCCCTTACCTTTTATTTTCTTTCATATACTTAATAAAACAAAATACGTAGAAACGAGAAGGTAGCCCAAAGTTCTGCCTTCCATGTTATCGCTCTCACATGGAAACACAAATCCACACAGACAAAACATGCACAAACAAATAAAGTCATCGCTGGAAAATGTGGGCCTTTCCCAAAGACAGCCTGGCTTGAGGACTTGAGGGATTTCTCACACCGACACATCACTTTGTCTCACCACAGGACCCGCACCTTTAAACGGCAATAGGAAAACTCCTGGAGAGTTTGGAGCATGGCTGGAGGGATGGGGTGTTGAAAGAGAGGTAGTAGTGGCAGGGTGAGGGAGGGAGGTGTATTCTTGAGAAGAATGGGACTACAGGGAAAAGAAAATTGGAGAGGAAATTGAAGGAGAACAAGAGAGGTTAATCACCTTGACTTGTTAGCTGTCTATCATCTCAGTGTGTATGCCAGCTGATAAAGCCATGCAGTCTTTCCTGTAACAAATCTGCTGATGGAGTAATAATTTTAGACAGTGGAGGAGCAGCGTGTCAGTGGTGTTAATATTCTCAAGCTCGATAATATGTTAAGAATTCCCATCAGCTTTATCCACCTTTCACTCTTTAATTTACCTCTCTCCTGCTTTCACCCATACTCCTCCATCCTTTCATCCCTCCTCATCTGTCCATCGCTCCCTCCTTGTTTTTCATGTACTGTGCCTGGCAGCGGTGAGTGCTTTAAGAGGGTATTAGCAGGGCGTCTGTACTGTACTATCACAGCTTAGTGGGCCAGTGCAGGTGAGACAGCAGGGATTTCCTGTTAGGCCTCTGCTACATTCTTGCTAAATTGCTCCATGCCAGGTGGGGTTGGAAAGGAGGGGGAGGTCTCTCTCTCTCTCTCTCTCCCCCCCTTATTCTGTCTCACACACACAATTACAAACACACATGCACGCACACTCATGCAGCAGCACATGGGCATCAGCACACTACATACAAAGGATTAGTGGTGTCACTAGTGTGTGTGTGTTTATGTGAGTTTGTGTGCCAGTGTGGAGTGGGGAGGACAGAGCAGGGCTCAGTATTAGACTCTGGTTGTCTGCCAGAGGAGCAATATGAGATAAATACTTCACCATCTTACACCTGGGGGTCCTGGCCTGCTTCTAATGCTCCTGCTTGAGAGGAGCCCTCTGTGTGTCTGCGGCCTGTACTCTCATTTTACACAGGCACACACACACACACACACAACCACACACACACACACACACACACACACACACACACACACACAAACACAGGCAAGTAAGAATCAGCGTTAATTTTGGGTGCTATTTTAGATTTAGTCTTAGTCATTAGATGAAAATGCAGGCACATTTTTGTCTTAATAGTTTTAGTAATTAATTAAGTAAGTAAGTACATTTTGCTCCCTTTTTAGTCAAAAACAGGTATGACATGGTGAGAAACATTTCACTTTTTTTCACACTTTGATTTGTGTAATAGTGATGCAGGGGGTCAACCCACAACCCGCAGGCACCATGGGTCAGGGGGGGACAGAAACGTTACGTGCAGTAGTCCACCTTTCACTGTCTCTCAAACACACACATAAGCTGGTGAGAGTGGTGCTATGGATTCAAGCAAAAAGTGCATCCAGTGAACACATAGGATCGAGTGCTTGTCTTTAATGAAGGGTTCCTCGTTTTACTGCTACTCAACAGTAATGAACCCCGTTTAGAACAATTTGTCTATTTATTTACCCTAAATCTTCCCACTGCTGTGGGAGAAAGAGAAAGCTCTGGACAGCTCCCCGGATGCTCCCAGCAGCAGGATCAGGAAAATGCAAGTTCCCAGGTCTTGTTTACTAAGAGAAAAATATGATTTTTTTAAAATGTCCGATAGCCCACCATTTACATTTTATTAACAATATTTGTGTTATTTTCCATTTGTATAATTATTAGTGAGACATTATTGTGTGTTATTATGTGGTCTGACACACTAACAACAAGTGAAAGAGGTATTCAGTTAACGTAAGTAAAAGTTGCAATAAAACAATGTACACATACTCCACAAAAGACTTAATTTAAGTTAAATTACATGTACATACTGTACATGTAGGGTGTGTCACAAATAGAAATATGTCAGTCAACTTCAGGGGTGCTGGAAAGTGTCATTTTAATTAATGGACAGAACCATGCAGGCTGGCTGTTCCCTGTATTAACTCTTAGAAAGAAAGGGAATCATTTGTAGGAAGCATTTTAATGTTTCTGCTAGTTTAAACTGCTTTATATAATATAACAGTGCATCATGACAGATGTTGAAATTCTCAATATTCTATGTAACTATAACTAAATATAAGTAAATATGAGTAAAAAGTTTCAAACTGATGTAATTACTTAAGTAAAGCCCAAGCACCTCAGAATTGTACTTCAAGGTACAGCACTTGAGTAAAACTACTCAGATTACTACTCCCTCCCTTTATGGATGATCCTTGATTGCCCTGTGAAATAGTTGAGAGATGAGCTGGAGAACACAACAGAACCTGTGCTTTAAGTGTTTTCAAACCATCCCCTCTGTGTCCAGGTAACGCTTGTTAAACCGGCTGTTAACAAGCCCCCCTTACTGCTTTCGCTTATCAACAGTGTGTGTGTGTGTGTGTCTTGATTTCACATAAAACACACTTAAAATTAAGTTCAAATGGGTTCACTCATTGCGCCATGGCAAAAAGTGCTGGAAATGTAATCAGGTGTTGAAGAGGAGCAGAGGAGCACATAGTCTGTTCATGACAGCCAGCTAATACTGTGTGCATATGCATATGTGTGTGTGTCACTGTAGACAGTGCAGCAGGACACTGATATATGTCCAGTAAGAAGTCCTGGATTGGGCTCAGATATCACTCATCTCATTGCACACAGCCAGATACAGTGGATTTTAATGTGTGAGTGGGAAGCGTGTGAGCAGTCTGATCTATGGCAGGGCTGGCCCAATCATAAAGAACTCTCAATAACAAATGATGGGACAAACTCCAGGCCATTTCTCTCTCTCACACACTTTTACTGCATCAATCCACAGTGGTTCGTATTATGGACAGTAGGTCAAAGTGAAATTTTACTACATCCCAATGTCAACAAGTAAATGTGTTGAGACATGTCAGTTCCAGTACTGAATAATAACATATGGGCCACCTGACAAAAATCTGGTTTAAGCTTGCAGAACCTTTTTTGCCCATTTTTTTTGTGTGTTTTTACAAGTGTAGCTGTTTTTTTGTGTCTTTGCCTGTCTGTCAGTCTGGTCTGTTTCCATCTCAAACTGCTTGTTACAGATTACATTAAACCTATATGCCTCCATGTCCATCTGCCTGTTCTGCTAAACTCTGTAAATTTTGAATTTATATATATTTAATGTACTATATGTTGGTCTAACTCCCTATTGGTCTGTCTGTGCATGTTTCTGTCTGCCTTCTACTTATCAGCACGTAACTTCTTGTCTTGGTCTTTTCTAGGTAGATGCTTTGCGGGTACGCCTTGAAGAGAAGGAGCAATTCCTGACCAAGAAAACCAAACAGATGCAGGACCTGTCGGATGAAAAGAGCACACTGGCAGGGGAGATTAGAGACATGAAGGACATGCTGGATGTCAAGGAGAGGAAAGTTAATATCCTGCAGAAAAAGGTAATTAGAGTCCAGCTCGTTACAGCATCATCACACAGTAGTGTAGCCTGACTTTTCAAACAAATTCTTGCAGGTTAGTTCAGCCTGCCAGATGTGACAAGACCTTCTAAAGAGGCCATGCATTTCACCGGTTCACAAAGCAGAACACTATTTTTATATAAACGCTGGATAAAATGACTGTGTATAAGTAAAGGGGACCTCTTGTGACAAACCCACAAAGAATTATTACCCAACTCTGCAGTTCCTGTCAAATCGACAGGGTCCTTTTATGTCTTTCAGCTAATTGTTGTGGTTTAAAGTGCTGCCACATTAGTGTTTTAGTACAGTGTCACCACTCTCATCAGCCCATGTCCACCTGCAGCAGGCAGCTGTTTTCAGGTAAAACCACTGAACACTACTTGCTCAGCACCAAATGGCAGACATACAAAGTTAGCATCTAGCTGGTGAACATAATAAAAAGCCAGATGTGTTCAGCAGGAGACTGGTGGAGACCAGAAACTGAGCTAAAAAACAGAGAGTGAATAGTGGACATCAGACGGGTAGACACGTGGTTCAAAAATGAACGATCATGTTGCTCTATGTCTGCTGGCTGTGTAAATATACATGTTATTACCAGCATGTAAACCATATCGACTTTATAAGGTGATAACATAGTTAGGGTTATACTCAGCAAAGAAAAAAATTCTTTCAATGACGGTAAATGATTTCTCTTCCATTCTATATCTGCCAGGAAAAACTCACTATTAAATCACTTTTATAGGGAAACAAAGAAGTACAGATATTTGATCAATGGCAGGTTTATTGACTGTCACCGCACCAGGTAATATTCCCTGATTAATCAGCCATATTGAAAATGAATTCCCTATTCTGGTTCTGGCCTCATGATCACATTTCTGGCATTGTGAATGGACATACCGTGTTTGTTATTTGAATCACTGAATAATCACTGTTACATATGGTGAACACAGATACTTTCACACATAAATGTGTACTGTGCAGTGGATGAGACAGATCAGTGAAAGCTTATTTCTGGTCCCAGAGAAGCACACACATTTTTCTATACACACCTGCTTTCTCTCTCTCACACACAAGCGCGCACACACACACACTTGCATGGTATGTCTCTGAGGCTTTAATGACTTTTATAAGGTTAGCTATTTAGGCAGGGCCTGTGGCCTCCTGTGGTGCGCATGTTGGCAATTCCTCCATAGACCAATTACACACACATAAAGGTCCCTCTCGACTTCCTTGTTTCCTCTCATGTCCTCAAATTAGATCTCCATCACCCTCCCCCTTGCTGAGTTTATTGAAAAAAAAGGCTCCAAAGGTCACATGCAGTGCCATCAATCTGTGGGTATATGTGTGCATATATGAGCGCATGAATATGTTCAAATGCATTATTATGTCTCTGTGACCTCCAAGTATTTCTGTGCGACAAGTTTAAAGATGACCTTTATGTTCCCCCTGCACTGTACTCCTTCGGGTCCCACATCGCACTTAATAAGCTAGTTTGTAGCTGATTAAAGGGGCCCCTCTGCTTTAGTGACATTTGTTCATGTTTTATTTGAACTTTAAATTTAATAGCCGAAAAAATGTTTGCTAAGCTACAAGTTTATTCTGAGGTATTTTGTGGAAAGTTAAAAGTTTTCGTCACTATTTGTGTTATGTGAGATTTTTGCTGCTGGGTATTGTTGTGCTATTTTACTGTGAGCCTCACTTGTCATTTTTATCTGTATAGACGAGATTATAACATTTAGATTAGTTTGTCAGATTAGTGGTGAGATTATTTCAGATGATGACTCTGTATAGATTTAGTTTGAGCTGACTGTCATTGTCTTGATGGCTGGTTGCTTTTTGCTCCTTCACTGAGCTTTTTCACATCTTTCTTTGCAGACAGCCTCCCTCTTCCACTCTACCCATGTGTTTTTTTCACTCCAGGACACCTAACTCTCCTTACATATGTTGCTCTCAATCTTAAAAGCTTCCTCATTCATAATGCCACAGTTTATTGTTAAAATCCATCAGTGATAAAAGCGCACTGTTTATTCACTGTTATAATATAATGATTCTTACATGTGTTAACATAAAATGAATGGTAGAAGAAATGATATTTGAATGAAGAAGCAGACCATTTTACACTATAAACCGACAGGTGTTTCACTCCATTAGCCACACTGTATACACTGACCACAATCTGATTGGTTTTCCAAACTTCCTATTTTCCAACAGTCCCTGGGGGCTATAACTTACAGTGCTGTGTCTCGAGGGAAGGGCAAGAGTGGAGTGAGGAGTCAAAGCTAGTTTCCTTTCTAGGCTTCATACTCTCTAAGTTACTGCTGGCTATTTAAATATATGGACAAGCTCTGTGTGAGTTTGAAGTCTTCACAAAGGGTATGTCCTCCCCTGACACAAATCTAAATACCAAGGATGTATTTCCGAGTGACTGCATTTTCCTCAGCAATGACACTGATCCTACATCCGTCACAACAAATGAAATGTGTTGACCTGAGGCTGACCTGAATGTGTAGCTCATTTTAGTGGCTTAAATTAATTTTGCAATACTGTTTTAAAATGTTGTTCTAATTGTACTATACTGACAAAACTGTCCTTTCACTGCTCCCCCTATCTAACCGTTCAACTTCAACTATAAATCGACAGAAAGGAAATCTACAAATGCCTAAAAAATCACAGTTGTAGCCCCATTTTTCATTTTGACAAAGTTAAAAAACATTGAAATGGCACTATAGTCATCAAAAATTACTCTGTAACCAACAAGTAGGTGAGCTACGGTAGACATGAAATTGAAATTTCTAGCTGAATTATATCAGCACAGACCGAATAGATGCATTGAGGCCGATCTGAACTCGCTGTAGAAATGTGACACATCTTCCAATTATTCATCTGAATTTTTCTGATTTCCTGAAGACTAAAACATTGGTTGAGAACAGAGAAGACTTTTATTTGTAACATATACAACATAAATAAATGTCGATGTACAATGGCACTCTTTGGTGTTTACGTTTCTTGGTACAGCTGCTGTTGCCATGTTCGTCCCTGCTGGCTCAAACAGAAACAAAGCTGGAGGATGAATTATTTGACATGCCGACAGCACTGGTTGTTGGTGATTTTTGTTCTGTCAGTGATGCATTTTTCTTCTGCATCATCATATCTGCCTGTTTGCTCAAAGCCTCCCTCATGCTCTGGATGTGTGTCTTTTCTTCAACGTAGGCTTTCCTCATCTTTTCCATCTCCATCTTTTCCATCTCAAACACCTTCCTCTCCTCACACATAACATGTTTTTCAGCATTAAAAGCCTTTCTCCTCTTATATCTTTTCCTAAGTGCTTTATTGAAGGCTTTTCTTTCTTTTTCTATGTTCTCCTTCTCCAATCGGAAAGCATCTCTCATCTTCTGGATGTCCGTCTTTTCTTGAATGAAGGCCTCCCTCATCTTTTCCATCTCCGTCCTTTCCATCTCAAACACCTTCCTCTCTTCACACATAGTGTGTTTTTCATCATTAAAAGCCTTTCTCCTCCTATATTTTTTCTTAGGTTTTCTATCAAAAGCTTTTCTTTCCTTTTCTATGTTCTCCTTCTCCAACTGGAAAGCATCCCTCATCCTCTGGATTCCGATCTTTTCCCGAATGTAGGCCTTTCTCATCATTGCCATTTCTTCCTTTGCTCTCTTGAACATCTCGCGGTCATTAATCATAGCATGATATTCATCATTAAAGGCTTCCTTTTTCATATTTTGTTCCTTAAGTTCTTTTTTGAAGGCCTCTCTTTCTTTTTTCATGTTTTCTCTCTCCAACTCGAAAGCCTCCCTCATTCTCTGTATGTCTGACTTTTCTTGAATGTAGTCCTCTCTCGTCATGGCCATCTCTTTCTTTTCTATCTCGAAAGCCTCCGTGTCCTCACACATAGCATTTTTCTCTGTCTTTTTTCTTTCATATTCTATCTTCTCCTTCTCCGACTGGTAGGCATTCCTGATCTCAGCCATTTGAGCACACTCTTTCTCAAAGGCCTGGACGTGATCAGATTCTGTACCATCACTGGTAATTTTCTAGAACAAAAGGAAGGAAATATTTTTTACATATCTTCTTTGTTTTGAAGTCATTCAAAGAACCTTTTCCCGTTTCCCTCTTCTCGAATGTGGACCATATTCTGTACTCTTGGAAATTCTTACAAGTATTCTACAAGATACATTTTGCATATTTAAGAAAAGAGCAAAAACTGCATCACCCAACTCTGTATGTAACAATTACTTCACTTTAACAGAAAAACTACATTACCTCTTTGTTCTCCTGGATCGATTCTTCCTGGGAGAGGAGACAGTTAGCCTTGTTGTCCAGAGGGATCATGTCTCGCTGCTGGGTATTTTGTGCCAGCCGGTTCATCTCTGTACCCTGTGCTAGTTGTTGTTGTTGTTGTTGCTGCTGAAGCACGGAAGGTACATGGAGATTCATCTAGAAGCACAGAAATACAGCATATATTTGATAAACACGTAATTGAATTAGCCTAACTTGTTTGGTTTAGTTCAAACAAACTCTGGTGTATTTGCTCGTTTAGTTTGGTTTGTTTAGACTGGTGGGAAAGCTGTCAATAAAACTCTGGTCTGGTCTGGAATAAACAACCGGACAGAGGCCCTCCTTTTTCAGCTGGTCCAAAAATGGTTCGTTTACGCAGCCACAATGTGACGTAGCTGTGTTTGCTGTGCACATTCAGTGTAATGGTTAAGGTGCATACCACATAACTACAGTGTTCCAGCCAGGGACCTTTATTGCATGTCATACCCCAACAGTTTTCCTCTATTTTTTCCTCTCTGTCTCAATACCATGGATATTTTGGCAGCTCCTCAAGAAGCTGTTTGTAAAAAGCAGTAGCCACATAGTAACCATCCACCATCATTTACCTTTGTTGACCCATCATATGATGTCTAGTCAGTCTTGAATAATAAGGCTCATAATCAGGTATTTATCTATTTCAGGTAGGTTAGTGAACTCTTTCTCACACATGTTGAATAAATATAACACATAGTGAATCGCTAACAAGGGTCCATGTAGCGCTGCTGATGTAAGATGAGAGTCATCAAAACTGTCCAATAAATTGATCAGCTGTGGGTCCACCTGGCTTCATATTTACATCTCTTGGTCTGTTTGAGAGAAGTTATAATAAGTTTGAAAACATGAACTGGACCGGGCCTAAAAGGTAACAATGTATCTTTTTTTTCTCCCAGGGTTTCATGACCAAATGAATCAATCTAATCTATGTACGAGACAGCATTTTGAATTTATTTTACCATCTCACTGTTGGATTATTGTGTTAACCAATCAACTTGAACTTTTCTAGAAGCATGCAGTTAATTTCGTTTAAAAACAAACAAACATCATCTAACTGTACATTTAGGCAAATGTAGTACTTACCACCAAAGAAGGTGAGTCCTGTGAAATTTCCATCAGTGCAATTTCTAGTAGTATTTATCTAGTAGTATCCTGGCTGTTTTTATATCTTACTTTATTAATGTCTCAGTATATTCAATCCTCTCGATGTTCTGTGCACTGAAATAACTGCTCTGCTCTTCTAAGTTCTATGTAGAGTGCAAGCAGTTGCCAAGGTTATCAATGAAAGTAAAACATACTGCTGTCATATTTATATTGTTATAAAATAACAGAAGCACACACAGATTTTTTTAAATGAACACATGACAGCTTCTTAAAGGGCGATATAGTGCCCTTCACTGGTTAAAAACGTGTAACCAAGTAGCCGTGTGGACCCTTTTAGAGCTATTTTAGATTCTTTAATCTTAATTAGTCTTTCTGTGATCTCTGAACTCCATATCCGTGAGGTTGACTGATATATCCACGGTTTGATATCGGCAGCAGAACTTTCTTGCATGTCACCCGTTTCCTATCTGCCTTTATACCATCAAGCATCACACAGTAGTGTTGTTCACCTCAATTTAATCTTCAGTCACAAAATTTGGATTTTGATTTACCGGGAACAAATCCATTTGTCAACATACTGTCAACAGTAGGTCCAATAAAAACTGTTCACAGTGAGGTCTGTGGATTACCACAGTAAGCAGGACATTGTTTCTGGAAAAAAAACACGTTGCTGTGTTTTTTTAAATGTATTTTTTCAATGCTGGGAACACCGCAAATGAAATTCCATTAATCTGTCTTGTTGTATTTGTGTGGCGCCAGAAAACCTTGCCAAATAATAATATAACTATCTGTATGCCTCTAGAGGGCGTGAGACAATATGTTTTTTTGTAATTTGGGTGAACTAACCCTGTAATGTGTTATGACTAATCATTCCATGGTAATGTTTCTCAGCATAAAAATGCTCTTGGGGTGAACTTGTTCAAATGGAATTCAAAATATTGTAACACCTGAGATTCTTAGCTACGATTCAGGGATCCACATTATAGGCAGCTATAACTTACAAATATGTTTACAACAGGAAAGACAGGAGTGCAGCTTGGAAGCTTAAGTTATTTCCTTTCCGAAGCCATACTGTAAAAGTCATTGCATTAGGATTGTAAAAAAGACATAGACCAACCCTGCTTGTTTGAAGTCTTCCCAGGACAGGATAAAGCTTTCCCTGATGCTTCCTGTATTGAAATATCAAGGGTACATTTTCCTCAATAAAGGGGAACTTTTTTTGATATGACAAAACATTCTGGCTACACAAAAGCTACGTTGGTTTGAGGATCATCTGCAGTTGCTTTCCTGAAACAATGGGATGAGGCTTAGATCACTTAAAAGTTGTGCTGGGCCTCCTCCTCATAAAATTATCAGCTCTGAATGACTCAACTCAACAGTTCATAGGGCTATTAATCTCTTGTATATGTTCCCCACTGATGAAAAGAGTCAATATCTATACCAGACACACACACATACAATCTGACATGTGTCATCCTCCTGGATCGGGTTAAGACGATGCATCTGTGTTATTACGACAAGCTCTCTATCTTTACTACAAACAGGTCCAATTCCCAAACCACCCAGAGTGTTGGTGATGATGACACAGGCCAATGACAAATCAAGTCGTGTGTCATAATGGCTTTGTTAGTGAGTATGTGCAAACTTGCTCTCTTCCCAGTCATAAGGAATTGACATCTGGAGAACTAAGAGAAAAAGCAGTCTGTAGGATTCTTATGTGGGTGTAATATAAAATGGAACGGAAGAAGCTGAAAAAAAATATATAATGTAAATAACAACAGGGAGTCTGTTTGCTGTATTACACGGTAGTTCGCAAATGTTGCAGTTTTGTATTCTTTGACTAGTAAATCATATCTAATCTTTCTTCCCTGTCGCTGTGTTGTTTTGAGACATTTTTTCTTGGATTGTGTTCTTCACTGGACTAACTTTTTATTTCAGTTTTTACGTTCATGCACATAAAAATGAGAGTGCTTTAGTAGAACCACACACATCTACTTCTCTGTTTTTGAAGCTTAAGTGTAAGTCTGTTGCTCTCATCCGTGTTTGACTGTCTGAACGGTAAAGTGCCCCTCTTTAGCCCCACTTTGGGGCGGCATTCACTCTTTAATACAGTGAATGATACTGGAGAAATTACTCCCAGACTGGTGGGAGCAGACACAGATAGATACACAGATAGGCCAATGCTAAACACTTTTGAAATTATAATAGCGCACCACTGCAGAGACTACCTTAAATTGCAGCATATAACACTTATTGCTGCCCTATTTTCTGTCTCGGGAGAATATGACGATTTTTATCTTCTCCTTGGGGCCTCTCCATAGACAGTCACCATGACTTATAGCATGGTACCATGATGTCATTGCTGTAGTTTGAGCCCTACATTGATCCTAATAGTGTGAGGCTGAATCTAACTAAAAATAATGAGGAACTGGTCTTTAAATGAAAAAAAAAATGCATATGCTAGGTTTGTGTGGGCATTTTTGGTCTTACGTATCACAACACAGAACAGTGGCAGCTCTGTTCGAGACCTTGGTCTATGAGACCATGACCAATGCATAATGATGCATTTATTTATTTATTTTTTCATTTTTGGTTCCTTTTTTTTTTTCTTTCGCTGGGGGGGTAGGGTTGTGGGAGGGGGTAGAGCCGGTTGTGGTGTGGTTTTGGCATACATGTGTTATTCATGTTCAAACATTGTGGTCTTCTCAATCCATATTCATGCTTTTAAAAAGGCTAGCTGTGTGCATGGAAGTATAGTATCCCCTATCATGTTCCCTCCCTATAGCAACCACAGACAGGGAGATTCGATTACGTCTGCTTGGGCTGCATTGAGCATATGTGTATATGTTTGTGTGTGTGTGTCTATACAGAAGGATCCCCTGTGTGTCAGAATCTCTGTTAGTTATGATAGAGTCTTGCAGGTCTCCCCCAAACTTTCTCAGGGAAACCCAGCTCTGTTTCAGTGCACGCTCTGCCAGACTCTTTCGGCACTTTTTTCGGCCTGGTGTCATCGCTGGCTCTGGCCTGGTGTCATCAGCACGGCATGGCCTTTGATTGCAAAGAAAAGTAGAGAGAGCAAGGGTGATATAGAGATAGAGATGTTCCCCGGCCTTCTACATTTCCTCTGTTTCCTCTCCCCCACTTTGATCTCTCACTCTCTGTGGAGCAACTGCTCTCCTGTCTCTCCATTTTTACCTAATTTCTTAGAGCTTAAATTTTTTTTCTAAAACACACTCTATGTTCAGGTCCCTTGTTGAATCAACAGATGCAAACCGTCTGTGTCTAATGAGTTTTATATTAATATCATATTCATTTGAGAAAACTACTGTAGTTTTTCAAACTTATGCTGACCATATTTAAAAAAAAAAAAAAAATCATTCTTCCTCCTCCCACATGTTTTATACACCGCCCCAAAACAACACTGGCACTTTTGAGTTTGATGCATGTGGATAGCGAGGGGAAGTGGTGCATGTTGATAGAAAGGAAAATATTAGTCCAGCATTGGCACAGTGTTTACTGTGTGTGGGTGGGTGTGGGTGTGGGTGTGGGTGTGTGTCGTGTGTGTGTGTGTGTGTGTGTGTGTGTGTGTGTGTGTGTGTGTGTGTGTGTGTGTGGAAATGTACTGTAAACAAACATGAGCATTGCTTCCTGCTTTTGTATGCAGATGTGCATGACAGACAATGATCTCTCTCTCTAATTTTAAACTACTTGCTCACACAGTCATGTAAGTGTCGCTTTAAAAGTTCATTATGTCCGTTGACAAACCATTACAAGGGCTGGGAATCATTTAAATACTGACTGAAATGCACCGAGTATCAACAACTGTCAAATGTCTTTCTTCTTTCTTTGTTTTGGTCAGATACTTCCTGTTTTTATTAGGAAACTTCTGTGTTATCTTAGCAAAGTTATTGTGCTGCTACTTCAGTTAGGCAACACTGAACACTGATGCACTGAGAAGTGTGGGACATTTTCGAAATTGTAAACAGGTTTATATTCCCCAAGCTATGGAATTGAAATAAGTACCGAAACTCAGCTGTACTTTATAGACACTTCTATTAAAACATCCCAAAAGATACTCAACTCTAACCGATGCAGTTGTTATAATTGTAGTTTATAAGTATAAACACAACATCTATGATGTTTTTGCATGGAACTGTCACCTGATGTTTTGCAGTGAACCTGCAGAATTAAATCAGTGTCTGAATTTGTCTATATGCATTCCCCTGATCAGCAGCATGTACAATATGTGTGGCAGCACCAGGTCAGGAAGCATTGCTCATCCCGAAATTATCAAATTGCATTGGCTCTGACACTTGAAGCTTGTAGTGTTAAGTATTCCAGGTGAGCAATTGTTTGTGTGCAACGGCTGTATGTCTCAGAGATCCTTATAGATAACTATTTACTGCATGTGTGTGTTTCTGCATGTGAGTGTGTGTGTGTGATCTTGATAGATCTGTGATGAGGCCACCAATGCCTTTCATCCTAATGGATTCCATCTGACCAATCACAGTGCAGAGACATGGCTGCAGATAAGCCCGTTGGAGCTGGGGAGGTTCCGGTAAACACCCTGTGATAGGCCCCCCTGTATCCCCCTCTGCTCCTATCAGCAATCAGCCGGGGTTAATGGTTAGAGCCCGAGGCTGGCTGATTGGAGCCAGGCTACACATCAGTCAAGACAAACCCAGTGTTGGGCCATATGTCAGGCTCCAGCTATTCAAGTCTGTCTTCTTCCTGACCACAACACGTATGCAAGAAATCAAGACGTGTTTGATGACTTTCCGACTTGATGAAGAACTTAGACCTAGTCTGAATCCTGATGATGACACAAGCCATAACTCAGGCTGACCTGTTTTGACCTAACCTGTTGGCAGCCAAGCGTTAGTATTTCATACTGTAAGATCTGAGACAGGCTGTCGGTTCTGTGGAACGTGCTCATATGAAAGGAAGTCACAGTTTGACCCTGAGTTTGAACCATATGACCGTGTGATGTATTTGAGCTCTCTGACCAGATGACTGTAAAGTGGGCCTGGGTCAGAAACTACAGGTTGACACACGGCTGCTGCGGACCCTGCCGGGTGGCCACGTTTTCTTTCTTTCTTTCTTTCTTTCTTTCTTTCTTTCTTTCTTTCTTTCTTTCTTTCTTTCTTTCTTTCTTTCTTTCTTTCTTTCTTTCTTTCTTTCTTTCTTTCTTTCTTTCTTTCTTTCTTTCTTTCTTTCTTTCTTTCTTTCTTTCTTTCTTTCTTTCTTTCTTTCTTTCTTTCTTTCTTTCTTTCTTTCTTTCTTTCTTTCTTTCTTTCTTTCTTTCTTTCTTTCTTTCTTTCTTTCTTTCTTTCTTTCTTTCTTTCTTTCTTTCTTTCTTTCTTTCTTTCTTTCTTTCTTTCTTTCTTTCTTTCTTTCTTTCTTTCTTTCTTTCTTTCTTTCTTTCTTTCTTTCTTTCTTTCTTTCTTTCTTTCTTTCTTTCTTTCTTTCTTTCTTTCTTTCTTTCTTTCTTTCTTTCTTTCTTTCTTTCTTTCTTTCTTTCTTTCTTTCTTTCTTTCTTTCTTTCTTTCTTTCTTTCTTTCTTTCTTTCTTTCTTTCTTTCTTTCTTTCTTTCTTTCTTTCTTTCTTTCTTTCTTTCTTTCTTTCTTTCTTTCTTTCTGTCAGATCAAAAGGCTCCCATTCCCTCTCTCTAAAGAGGAGAAAAAAGAATTAATACTAATGGTGCTGGGAGCAGAGGAATAAAGCGTCAGGGTAATTACCCAGCAATCACTGCAGCATTCCGCAGCTGAGGGGGGCAGAGATAGGGTCTTGAGCCTAAAGAGCATGGACGTGGATCAACTTGGCCGGCACACACACAGACACACTCACACTCACGTACAGCCAAGCTTGCACAAGTGCAATCTGTCTTCATTGAACAGCTCTGGGTCTGCAGGAGTCTCTCCGTGCTCATTTTGCTCTGTGGTCGACCAGGAGAAATCACTACGAAAACAACACTCGCTTCGTCTTTCTCGCTGTTCCTCTGTCATCCTCCGCGTGCATGTCTGCATCTGTGTTGTGTGTGTGTAAGTGTACACACGTGTGTGTGTGTGTGTGTGTGTGTGCGTGCTGGTGTCTGTTTGATATGTATGAATGCAGCAGAGGGTCTCTGTGTGAATGACTTTCTGGTGGAATGTGTGGGGGAGAGGGGGAGGATGTCTGCTTGTCATATGTCTGAGTGCTATATGCAGCCCCCATTGCCTGAACCTGGTCCGATATTCATGATAATAATCGTGGTGGGATTGTGCGTGTGTCTGTGTGAATTCCTCAGAGATCAGTACTGTATAATCAGAATAAGCCACATGTTACAGTGGACGCACATAATTAGACAAGTGGATATGATTTCCTGTTTGTATATGTGCGTTCTTATGCAAGTGCATTCAAGTACATACAAACATATTTTTGTTTCAGGCTCTATTTTGGACTTTTTGGAGTTTACACAAGTCCAAGATTTGTGTTATATTTTAATAAGTAATCTAACTGTTCTCTTCATTGATATAGGCATATTTAAACAGGCTTTCTATTTTTGTTCACTAGTTGTGGAATCATAAAGAAAGATTCATTGCAGCTTATGGAAATAACTGCACACACTGCTTCTGTCTGTGTTTGTACTCAGTCCTAAAACAGGCAATAATGGAAAGAGATGATTACTTTTTAGGATTTCTAGGTATTTCTGATGAGGTGGTTATGAGAGGAAAAGGTTAAGTTTGCACTTTGGCATTTCTCTTTGAGTGAGCTGTGATTTTTTCCTTTTTTGCAAAACTTTATTTGTAAAGGACTGTTTTAGTTTAGTGACTTAGGTTAGGGCTTTTTCCTGTTATTAAGAGCAAACAAATGCCGACAAGTTGAGGTAGGCTGTGTTTTAGCTTATGCAGAACGTGACTGTAATTTGCTTTTAGCCTACACGCAATGTTAAAATAATTGGGTAAACCCTTACCTCCTCGCCACCTTGCTGATGATGGCAGCTGCACTCATCTGTTTAAATGATCGTATCTGCAGTCTTGGCCCCCTCCTAAAGTTTATTCAGCAAGCAGTTTCATATGGTGCAATTGACTTCTTTCATGTGGCATTCCATAAATGAAATTATATTTATGATATCTGTAATTTGTTGTTAAATTATAACCTTTGTGAAGCAGAAACCCGAAAACTTTGGCTACTAAATAATGTGTGTTTGTTCTGGAGAACAGTTTTCTGATTTCTTTTTCGGCCTATTTAACATAATTTCTTACCATTTTCTTTCTTTGTGGGTGTTCTGCTTTTTTAATTCAATCTTTATAAGCTTGTGCCATAATTTTTTATTTATATTTAAGGTCTATGATGAAGGTCGTGTCATTGCACAAGTTGCTTGTTTGTAAAAATATACAAGGCAACTTCAAGGCCCATCATGTGTGTTCATCTTTGTTCTCTATGATTGTTTCTCTGTAATCATAAAGTATATTTCTTTCTGCTTTTGTGTATATTTATGCATCTGTGTGCATGCATTCAAATGAGACTGTGTGTGGACACAGAGCACCTTTGTATTTCTAAACAGCCACCGGTGGTTAGGAGCAAAATGAACGTTGAGGCAATGGAGACGAAGCTGCTGTGAGAGTCACAGGCCTCAGTCTAATCGCAGTGAAACCCGTAGAAAATTCTGTCTGTTTCATTTGCGCCCAGTTCCACTTTGACAAATCTTTTTTTGGCTGTAGGATAGGCGTGGACCTGCCCGTTTGGCCTGTCAATGCTGGTCCTTTTTTGGTTTGGAGACAAAAAAAGGTTCAGTAGAAAACAGCACAGCAGATATAGAGAGACGTGCTGGCATACATGTAGGTACACAGTAGCAGAATATGTTTTTTGTACAACTGTACCCAGCGCTCTTATACAGACAAAGTGCTGGCCTTCGTTCATCGGCTATCTTTTGTTCTCTTTGAGGAGCAAAAATAACAAAAAAACAGAACTGTTCCGTGACAGACTTAAAGAACGATCTTTACTTTTCCTTGTTAAGAAATGTGTGGATGATTTCAGAACCTGAGCATTGTGCTTCATGAACCCTCCCTTCTTTTCCTCCCTCTCTCGGGCACCACTCGTCTTATGAAGTCATTGTGCTCCGTGCGTTGTTATGGTCGATAACAGATGAGTAATGACTCCTCGAGCAAAGCAGCATGACATCAGGAAGGTCATTTGAGGGGAACAGGGGAGAGGTGTCATTTTCTGCTTTGAGGGTCTCTGTGTCACATTGTCCCCTTACATTCCTTGCCAGTCGACTCAACAGAGACCTGGTGGGGACTTCACAGCTATGAGTGTATGGTGGCAGTTCCCTTTCAAGTAGTTAACCCCATTTGAGTGGGATAATGTTTCCTGACAATTTAATGTTTAGCTGCTCCATTTATACACTTATAATGAGGTAGCGTCTAGAAGGTGAGTTCCTTGCCCAATTGTACAAGTAAAATCTCATGTCTGTAAAATTACAAGTATCATATCTCTTAAAATAGGCAGTTCACATATTCAAATAAGTTTCGGAACTCTGTGGCTGTGCGTCACGCTGCTGTCTTCACACAGCAGAGTGACACACAGTACTTGAAAGACCAAAACATAACATAAACACAGTTTTTTTCATTTTACTTGGGAGTTGTCATAAGCGGATAAATGGGCCTGTTGCAAAAAGTTGCCACATGGGGGCGCCAGCTCACACAGTATCAGTGCTTCCACAGTCGGCCGGTGCTGCCCAGTGTTGCTCTGTTTCACAGGCGGAGAAGGGATGGTAGTGGGACAGGGGTTAAATGAAGTGCAAGCACACCCTCCTCATACTGAAAAGGTCATGTCTACCCTGAGCTTCATGACCAAACTGAGTTTCTCTTTGAAGAGCCACATCTGAGTGCTCCTCAGAAGGAGGAAGTCCATTATTAATCTGAGAATCAACAAACTGTGATGGCAGGAGATGGAAAGAGTATGCAGGTGTAGTTGTTTTAGTATGCTGTAACACACATTTGCATACACACACAAACATCATAAAATCCCAAGTTTAATATGTAGATCCTCGGAGTAGCAGTATGTCGTCTTTCATCGTGTTCCTGCCTGACTGTGACCTAGATTTCTCTGGAGAAGTACATGCTGTGTTACTACATATTGTTCAGTTCGCGGTTAGTGTCCCTGCGTGTATTTATGTGTGGCTTTGTGCGTCTGTGTGTACATGCATGCACATACATGTCGATGCCAGGATCTCTGGGTTTTTACAACTGTCCCTGTCATATTTTCAGAGGTGATGACAAGCACAGAGAAATGAGTTGCCTTTCAGAAAGGGTGACCAATAATTGTTTGGTATTTTTATTGGTCCAAAAGAGTTTTAAAAATACAAATGATTGTATTTTTATGGTGGTCAAGCTCCACGCTGGTTTCCTTTGTGTTGTGAAGAAATGATTCCTCTGGAGGCCATAGAGTTCTAGTTCTTAGTTTGGATGGAAGACAGACGGGTCGACCGGGTTTGTGGTTCTGCTCCGGAACAAGCTGCTTTTAGATCAAGATTTTTCGCCAGAGACACAGGGGCTGATACTATTTCACTAACTTCTCCCCCATTACATTAGTACTCAGCTTGCCCTAATCATGATCATACTCTACAGACTGCGAACACAATGCAGCTCCAAGGCTTTCAAAGGATTTCAACGCTGACTGAACTAGATTCAAATTTGTTTTGTTGACAGCTATTAACTTTTTCATTTTACATAAATATAAGTCATCTATTGTTTGAGACTTTGACCTCCCCTGAACACACACGCTTTATATATTTGACACTCATTTAAGAATGAATAAATGCCAATGTCATTATGTTTTGCTTCACTGATGACAATATCACAAGCCATTTTTAATCCACTAGTTTCATAAACCAGCTGATATAGTCATAAACTATATGGCTGTAGCCAGCTGCTCCAAGTTTATAATGATTCATTTGTGGACTTTGTTCCCATAATTTTTACACTTCATACACAGTGTATTTTTTGGTACTGCAATAAAACACCAGCTGTAAAGCACGTCTCTGCATTTTTTAAACAGGATTATGTGAAACATAATTAGCTGATCAACTACAACAACTCTTTTGTTGACAAGTAAAAAACATTAGTAATGATGCCTCTACATCCTACATCCTCCCAGTGTTTTCACATACTTCATCAGTATCTTGGAGGTACAACAGTTGATACCATGTGCAAAGTCAAGGTCAGTAAAAGGTAACTGCGCATCAACACTCCCACCTTTAAGGGGAATCTGGTCCCCCTCCTATCAGCTAGTTGATAAAGTTATCAGAGTCAAAACAGTATGGCTGTAAACAGTGGGGAGCCATGTGTGTGGGAGAGTACTTGAGACAGACGTCATGGTTTCTCAGGAGGATACACACTCAATGAGACAGACAGTCCACACCGCAGTGCCTGGCCCATAGAGTCATGGTAGTTGCCTATCGTAGGTGGTCTGCTTCAGCGGGAGGTGTGTGTGGTTGGAGAGTGGGATGACATATGCACAGTGGTTTAATGATAAAAGCCTGTGTGTGTGTCTAGCTGCGTGTCTTTGTGTGTGTGTGTGTGTGTGTGTGTGTATGTGAGAGAGAGCGAGAGAGAGAGAGAGAGCGAGAGAGAGCGAGAGAGATGCAGGAGTATAGTTTGAGGTAGCCTCATACACTGAGAGATAAAATGAATGACTGCTGTTCTCATCATAACAATTGAGCTACTGGAAGGGAGGCCTCCTTCTCTCCCAGAAAGGCATATGGCTACCCTGCGCCTCGCCTGTACACAAAAGGCATTTCTCTTCATATGTTTTGACTTTGAGAACTCTGACAGAATTCCTTGCCCTCTTTCCCATATCCCCGGCTCAGGCGGCTTGTTCTCATCTACAGATATAGCATTAAAGTTGCGCTAAAGGTTTTATGCACAATTTCACAGAAGGCCGAGTGATGAGGCTAAATATTTCATCGAGGGTTTGTTATTTTGTGCGACCAGGCCAAAGCAAACTTAAGGCTAGTGAAGAATGTAATCATTTATCTAAGACCAGAGGCGACATGCTCAAGCCGACCTGAAACAGGGCCATGTGGCGCCCGTAGGGACAGGGAGCTAGGGTGTGCATGAGTGCTTGTGTATATGTTTCGATGTGTATTTAGGTGAACAGAGTATGTCAAAGCTACTGAATTGCTACAGCTAGAGGCCAAAGCCAGATATATGGTTTGTTTGTACTTCCTCTTGTGTTTACTGCATGTAGAGATAAGAATGTTCCACCGTTGTTCTTGTGAGGGGGGTTCACCGCTGCTTCATGACGTGGAGATCATGAATGTTACTTGCTTTATAACTAGCTTTGGTATTTAAGTGCCGACAACCCTTGGAAAATAAGTGAAAAGTGCCTCTTCAGCCCACACACTTAAAATAAGGAGGAACATAAGAGAATAAACGCGGAAACCCAGATTAATGTCGCCTCCCTCAGTTCCTTTCTCTCTCACAGTGTCTGCCCTAAAATCCCATCTAACGATCATGAATTGCTGGGAATTTTATCTAACTTTGGTAGTGTGAAGCTTTCCCATCATTCCCTGAAGGGTTTAATGTTCCTATCGCTCCTGGACTGACCTATCAGAGCCTTTAGCTTGGTTGTGTAATGACTGTCATTAACCTATCAAGATTTGCCGAAGGGTCCTAGCTGCATTTTCCCACCCCCCACACATACACTTTCCCCACATTGCCAAAAAACCAAGATGGCTCCTTTGAATCCTTGCCCTCCAGGGAGCAGAGAACACCAAAGTCTACAGTGTAATTGGATTCATTTGCAAAATAGCTGTGGAGATTTGAACATTATCTATCTATGTACCCATGACTGGAATGCAGCTTATTCTCCCCACTGGACATTTTTTACCCTGTCACAATTTCTGTTAAAATGTGGTCTCTCGATGGCCTGGAGTGCTTTTCTTGTTTTTATTGGATTCTCATGTTCATTAAATAATGAATTCTTTTCAGTACATGTGCATTTCCTTTGTACAGCACAAGCCCTGATCTGAGAAAGGACCACTCGGGTCAAATGTGGTATTAATGCGTTGCAGCAGTGACTGAATGGTGCTTTGTCTGTCTGTCGAAAAACCACTAAAGAAGACTGAGCTGGAGACAACATCAAATATTATAGATCCTCTATGTCATCTGTATAAGTCTCAACGTACCTCTGGGAGTCTCATAAACTTTTCTAATTAAACTTCCTTTTTTTTTTACCAAGATTATATTAATTCAGTATTGAAAGAAGTGAGCTTGTTGAAATTATAAGCCAAAAGCAAGACACCATGTCCAGTCACCAGATGTCCCTTTGTAACTAATTTGTAGACCTCTGGAGTTTTATTACATTGCACTGTGTCCTACTCCAGCTGCATCTGCTAGTGTTTTGTTTGGTATAGCCCGGAGCACTTTGTGTTTGTGCCTGTGTGTCTTTGTGTGTGTGTTTGTGTTCTGTTTTGCGGATGTTCATCAGATAAAGGCTGTTGAACACCACAACTGGCTATTACACCACCACTTTAGTGACATGAGGTTAGCCACAGAACGGCAGACGCAGAGACACAGTCCAGTAAGTCAAATGTGCTGAATTAACTCAAAGTATAATACTAATGGACTGGTACTGAAGCTGATTTGGTCGCGCTATCTAATGTCTAATGTTGTTTTCACCTCTCCACTAAGTCTTCTGCTGTGCAGTAGAATGAACTTCTTCTCTTTTCGTTTATCGAACCATAATTGTCTTGACCCAAGCTGTACAGTGGAGGCTTTCATTGCTGCTCATCTTTGAGATGCCAGGCCAGAGTGGAAGACATTACAGCAGGAAATCGGAGAATGTAGCCAGAGGCTGAGCACACATTTTGTGTCTGGATTCATCTTCTCGATGAATCAGCGGTTAATGGGTATTCCTTTTCAAGATACTTTGGTACCACAAGGTCTCCAGGCATGTTAGTACAGTTGGATACATTGTACAAACGCTACATAACCTTTCAGGTTTCTGCCCATGATTGTTTTAATTTTTGTGTTTGTTTATATGCTTGGTTCACATCAACATGCTCCTAACCTCAGCTCCTCTCTTTCCCTGTGTCTGTCTTTCTTTCTCCAGATTGAGAACCTGTTGGAGCAGTTAAAGGATAAGGACAAACAGCTGGTTGGGTTGAGGGAACGAGTCCAGGGCCTTCAAACTGACTCCAGCAACACAGACACAGCCCTGGCCACACTGGAGGAAGCTTTATCAGAAAAGGTACAGAGCTGACGGAGGGAGGAAGAGTGGATGAGGATAGCCTTGTTAAAAAAGCCAGAAGTGAAGTTGTAGGTCAAGAAAAGCTAACAGCAACTGCTGAGGAAAGAGACTTGAGGTGAGGTTCGAGGTGGATAGATGTAGCACTGTTGGAATAGTTGCTGGACTAATAATGAAGAGACTAAAACTTGTTTGTTAGGTGTAGACAGCGAAAACTCACAACATGAAACCATTAGACCACCACATCGTCTGGAAATTTTTACCCATTGAGGCACACTGGTCTTTCAGGAAGCTGGTATACAGCATACTCTTAATTAACTTGCGTGCTTTGCTGTGACTCACTGCAATAATTTACTGACACAGCCTCCTAATTTATAGACCTTGGGCCACACTAGATGAGGTCCTCTGTGAAAACAGTGAGGGAGAGAAGGAGGCACTGTGAGAAGGGAAGGTCTAAGGTGAACATAGACAGAGGATTAGTCCCTGTCTGTAACTGTGCTGAACATAGGGAGGGAATGATCTATAGAATAAGGGGAGGATAGAAGTTTTGAAAGGGGGAGGAATGGAGGGATGGAAAAGTGGAATGGCAGAAGAGGCACAGCCCTGATCGAAGAGGTGGCCTCAGAATTAAGGGAGGGAAAGGTCAAGGAATGCAAGGGTGGAGGCAGAGTAAAAAATTAGTAACTTCTGTAAGTCATATGAAAGAAAAAGAGAAAGAACAGAGCTGGCAAGGGAAATACAGTAACCGATAACACAGCTGTGCACATTTTGGAGAAAAAAAAAGTAGCAACAGTGACCATGAGTTAACATAATGAGAGAGACAGTGTGGAGTCGATGCACTATAAAGTCTCAATGGGCTGTGTTTAGTCTAATAGAAAAAGCTTGTTAATTGTCTTTAATATTGGGAAATACGGTGATAACATCTTGCTTTTTTAAAACTGGATTTTACCAACTGGTAATAGTATAACGAGCACAGTACTGTACGCATCCATAGGAAGACACACAGCATAAAATCCTAAAGTTGCAGCTGTCCACTAAGCAGACTTATTGCACATGGGTGGACGGATGAGTGAATGGACTGGATGTTGACCGTAAACATTCAGTGTTTGCTGTTTTCTGGCAACATGAGAGAGCAGCTGGTCTCCATAAAGCGCCACCTCACCACTGCTGAGCTAGCATGCCGCCACTAACACTAAAAGATGAACAGTCTTGCTGGCCACTGTGGCGTTTTGCATTGCTTTTAATAATATCGACTATTTACCCATTGAGTTTTCAGTGTTTCTGAGTAAATACGTGACTTTAGGAAGCTGGAATGCTAATGCAAATGGTGTTTTTTTTTTTCTTATCTGCACTGGTCTTTAGCCATGTGTTTATGAATTTGCACTCATGGCTACAAAGTGGTGCCAGTGATTTCTAATTGAAGACAGGCTTGAACGCAGGGCAGATTCAATGTTATATACTGAACTGAGCATGACCATGGAGATGTCAAATCCTAGTCTGGCAGTATATACATTCTGCCTTGAACTGACTGGCTTGATTTCAGAGTGACTTGATCTTGCTTAGCTTTGTTGCATGTTGCAAAAAAAACCCAAAAAAACACACGATTGATTTGGTGCTGTGGGCTAAAAAATGGTTCCCATTTACATGTTTGTTTGCACTGCAGGCTAAAAGATGGATGCTGGTTTACTTTTTGTTGGCAATGGCTGCTTAAGAATTTGTAGAGTTCCCCGTTAGGACAGATGTGGATGTCCAGCTGTACTGTGTGTTTTCCACACGGCCACATTTTTATGAGTTCTCATGTGCATACCCTATGTCTGTCTGTGTATGCCTTTGCGTTTGTTATCCTGTATTTCTGTGTTTCTCTTTGCATCTTTAGTGTGTTACTTGTCCTCTGACATGCTAAGTGCATACAGAAAATAAGAGCTTCCATGACAAAATTGGAGTGTTGCATCTAGAGCGACACATGAGAGGAAATAAGAGCTGTTTCAGTCAGACATTTACGTCAAAGAACAGACCATTTTATTTGATCCTAGCAAATGGTACAATTTTATTTGATCCTAGCAAATAGTAATACAGTTAGACCTGGCAGACAAGACTCTGCATGTTTGAGAGAGCTTCCAATGAATCTGAACAGTGGCGAGTATTCTGTGACGTAAATGCCTGTATGAATATTATTGGATGTTACTAGGCATAGCTGTGAATGAGCCAATCATTATGAAGCATATTGCAAACTCCTAATGGCAGTGACTCTATACAAGCGTAACTTCAGTGCTCTCTCTGAACTAACAGAGACAGAGTCAATATATTGACCGTTTATACCATATTATTACACAGTTAGATCTGGCAGAAAAGAATGAATCCAAACAGTGGTGAGGATTCTGCTGAGAGAGCTAATCCCCCAAAACAAAATGATTGCCTCCTGCTTAATACGTATTATAGCATTATAACCCCACCAAACACCAGAGCCACTGCAATCCGCTATCCTGTATCTGTGTTGCAATTTACTTTGAATGCTAGCAAAGCCCTCCTCATCTGACAAGTAGCTCAGCCAAAATCTTGGCTCCTCTCAAATAAACATGTGGCAGGATACTAACAGTATCCTCAACAATAATGTGCATAAGCAATGTGAAGCAACAGCATGTTGCAATTCCCCTAACTCAATTATACTGGGTAAACTCAGGTGAACATATGGCATGATACTAATAGCGTTATAATACAACCGATGGCTGATGGACAGCAGCCTGACCACAACTCTTGGAAGGGCTGCAGAAGATGACTGCAATTACTTGCTTCTAATCAGATCATCGAAAATGAGAAAGGACGGATTGTGTCAGGTCAGCTGTGGCAGCAAATGGCCGTTGGCATGAGCGCCTGTGCTGCACACCTGCATGTCTGTGATTGGATGTTACTAGCCACACCTGTGCATGAGTCAGTCATTGTGAAGCGTATGGCAAACAGCTGATGCCAGAAAGCCAAAGCAAGTGCAACTTCAGCACTCTGCCTGAGCTAATGCTGTGTAGACATCGAAAGGTGACGTTCAAACGATTTCAAATCTTTCGAGTCACAATTTCAAAATTTCCTTTTTTTCAGCTGTGACTGTACTGCTTACTGTTGGCTAGATGCAAAATAATGCTGAGTCACTTAATTTCTCACACTATGTCATGCTGTCAGGCTTCAACACTGACCATAGGAAAGCAGCTTAGGTTGAGCCAGACACAGGAGTGCTTGAGTTCTTGAGGTATACATGGATGTGTGTGTGTGTGTGTGTGTGTCAGGCAGCTGTTATTTTCTTTTATTGCGTTGAATTTTATTTCCTTGTTCTTCCCTGAATTTATATCCATTCATTCAATAATTGTTTACATTGTGCTCAGAAATCAGTCTATTATAGACAGGATTTTGGCTGATGTGTGTTTCATTCCCTTTGCAACACACGGACCAACACAGGACATAGATGTTTTCGCTTAAAATGATCTTTTATCACCTAAATTTGTTTTTGTTGCCGGCAGACTTTGAAATGAATAGCATAATGGCACAATAAACTGTAAATCCCGTTTCTGCCTCGGCCCATCTGTTTACCCAGAAACCACTTCTGATGCAGCCTACATATTATTCAGCTGTGATGAGGAGAACATTGGCGAGGTTTTCAGACTTTGTGGTCAACACAGGGTGTGTGTAATGTGTTTACAAGAGCAAGTGTGTGTGTTGCTAATCACACACCCTGTCACAAACCTGCTCTTGGAGCCAGTCGCTAGCCACAGTACTGTGGTTCTAATTAACAGGCTGGGGCATTGTGTGTGTGTGTGTGTGTGTGTGTGTGCGCGCATCTCTGTGATGTTTTGTGTGTGAGAGAGAGTTTTTGTTGTGTTTACGTGTGCTCCACACACGCCTCATAGAGGCAGGTTTTATTATCACATCCTGGTCTCTTTCCCTAAACCCCAAACATCCTAGAGATATTTCATAATGTGGGGAAAACACCCAGGACCTATTAACTATGTGGTCTCTCTCCCTCTCTTTTATTTCTCTCTTTCTCTTGCCCTCTCTTCCAAAGCCCACTATGTAGTGTGTTACTGTGCCAGGTCTAGTTAGTGGGTGTATTTGTCCAATTACCCAGGGGTTTAAAACTGCCAATCATGCGGCGATGCCACATCGTAAAGCCTCATTGCTGAGCTGTGCTCTGTGCCTAAATAAACACCTGAGTAAACACCTTGATAATCACTTCAGTCCACACCTAAACACACACACATACACCTTAACACGCACCTACTACACACACCTTGAATGCTCCACCACCCATGGTGTGGTCCTGGTCTCAGGCCAATGCCCAAAGCCATGGTCCTCCTGCTGTCCGATGTGATTGGAGAATAAAGAAAATTATGACATAAACATTCCAACTTGGTTTATCAGAAGGCAATGCAGAGCTGTCAGCAAGTGATCTACAGTACTGTCCAATCTGTTCTCAATAAATCTGTCTCTGTCCCTCAACTCTTCCTTCCTCCCTCGCTCTCTCTGCTCTACTTGGCTCTGATCTCCTCATGTCCCTACTATTATTTATGGTGCTATTATTTATGATGGGCATTTATGAGTTTGTCTTTGGCCTCACTTTGCGAACCATGCTTGTAAGCCTATTCAGCAGGAGACTGGCTCAAAGTTTTCAATAATGATAGGAAAGAACTGTAATCACACAGGCCTGACAATCTTTTGCCCACTGGAAGCAAAACAACATTTTACAACATTTCCTAAATCTAGTCAAGTTTTTATGCAGATGAGCAGTAGCTCTTTATTATATTCTTACACATACTTCTCACCAAGCATTATTTTTCCTTCTTTACTATCTCCATATCTCAGGAGCGGGTGATTGAGAGTCTACGTGACCAGAAGGAGCGGGAGGATAGGGTTCGGCTGGAAGAGCTGGAACAGATGAGGAAGGAGAACCAAGAGTTAAAGGACAAACTTTTAGTCCTGCAGCCCCAGAAACTGTGCCAGAGTCAGCCTGCTAACCACGGCCTGAACCAGAACCAGAGGCCTGATGGAGAGGTCAGTATTGTGACGTAGTTATGGTAACATAGAAAGTGATACTGTGTAGATAACAACAGAAGGTGTGTGTGTGTGTGTGTGTGTGTGTGTGTGTGTGTGTGTGTGGTCTGCAGGGTTGGTCATTTTTGTAAATACGTTTGGGCTATTGTTGTCATCGGCCTCTAAATATTATATTATAATCTAGAATAAACAAAACAAAATACAACTCATGGTTGAAGCAACGTGTTGATGCGAGCTCTGTACAAGGCAACTGAAGATTGCTAGTCTGGTATGTGTTTGGACTGCAGACAGCCATCAATATTTCATCGTTATCTGCATCATAACAGACGTGCACACGCTGCAACTCCTGTGCCAAGCTCTAAAATAAGCACAAACACAAACCGTCATTTCACAGACAGTGATAAATCATAAAACAAATAATAACAGGTACTTTTTCTCACAAGCTTTTACTGTTGAATGCGAACATCAAAACACTTTTTTATTGTACAAAAAGAATTAAAAGAATTTACTCTAACAACCATTCTGCAGTGGTTGTAATATACTACTTGTACCCTGTATTTACACTGCTAACATCTACAGTAATGGTAATTCCACTCTCTTACCTCCCTGTGAGCATCCACAGTATTGTTAGCAACTCCCTAGCAAAGGGCCTGCCTGTACTTTGTCCCACAGGATAAAGGGATGAATTAAGGGAGAGTGATTTATGGGTGTAAAATATCCCTCTATTCCTGTTTGGGTGCCAAGTCAGAGGCCGTGCTGTCTTTTTTCTCCCTTTTTTTCCCCCTTCTCCCAGGCTTACAAGCCAGGGCAGACTCTCGCCATGCCAGAATTTATGAGAATGTTTTCTTTTATACTCATAAAAAGCATACACACATCTCATTCCTGTGAAATGATATCTTGTTGAATGTTGACGCGGCACCACATGAAAGGGACAGCAGCTCAATAACTCTTTGTAGCAAGCAGATTCACACTCTGACAGAAGTGTTGCCATAATTGGAGTATTTTGTGTACTCGGCAGCAATCAGACCTGTTATGTAAACTTACAGATTCTTCAAAAAGACAGATGATGTTTGCGTGTTTATATTTGTCAGTGTGGGTGTGTTTTTTTTTTTTCTTCTGTATGCCTGTGCATGCATGCCAGCACAGAAACAACGGTTGGTGGCGTGTTTGTGCGAATGTGTGAGCGCCTTCATGTGTTTGAGTGTGTCGGTGTGTTTGATCCCATTGTACTGCAGTGGAGTGTGACAGGTTGTGTGGCTGTAATACTTAGTGGGTCAGAGGTGAACTGACATGGTGCCTGAGATTAGCATCTGATCAAACTAACCTACCACACACAAACACATACACACGCGCACATTTACCTCAGTCAGCCGTCAGCCAATGAATAACACGATTTAACACTGACGGCCATGTATGATTTCGGTCTAAATGCTAAATCGGCTATGCACATCGGTGTTGTAGATGGCAGGAATCCAGCACCAATGAAACTCAAATCATAGTCGAATGATAAAACAGACACGTACTTTGTCGTGACCATTGCATTCCTCAGCGTCCAGGTGATTTGCTGCACTGTCACTATAAAGGCCCTGTGGTTGCTCACCTCCATCAGAGCGATAGAATGAACTGATCTTCCACCACACACTGTAAATCCTCCCTGTTAGAAGACGTCTCATTTCTTTCTGAAGGGTTCATTTGCAAAAAACTCTGATTTCTGACTAGGGATGCAAATTATCGATTAATTCATTAATCGTTAGTTGATTGACCTTATCGGTCGATTAACGGTTAACTGATAAGCGGCTTTTTTTCCTGAGAACATACATTTCTCACGGTGTCTTTAACATAAAGCTAAATATTGCTTATATGCTGAATACAAAAATGCATGTTATATTCCTCAACTAATGTTTTATTGTACCAGTGGGGATATGGTACAGATATGGCATTTAACCAAAATAAATTCTGCACAGAAAATTGAAATAAATAAAAAAAATAATTGTGCACTGGCTCACCTGTTGCATGTGAAACATTAAGCAACATAAAATATTGTTTTAAAGCTATACAATATGGGCTTAGCCTACACAGTATTAAGCCTACATATAATTATATGGTAAAGTACTTAGATAAAAACTTGAAACATTAGCAGCACCACTTATAATCTCCCTTGTTCTGAGAAAGGTCACAGTAAGATTACCTGGAAACTTACAGTAACATGTAGTACTGTACACAGCTTCAATCATCCCTGAGGAAGGTGACAGGAAAATCAGAGGGCCTCTATTAAACAATTTCCTGCAGAAATGTTGAGAGTGACAAGGCTGAGCATGTTTATTTAGACACAGGTGCAGATAGCATTAGCATGTTAGCATTAGCATGTATTTAATTCTTAGTGGCTAATGCTAACTGCTAGCGCGTCAGCACGCCTGCAGGTTTTGAAGGTTTTATCTTAGTGAACTCGTAGAGCTGCTGAACTTAAACGTAGCACCGCAGAGTTTACACTGAGCGTCTTTGTCATCATTACTTAGTTTGAAATGCTCCATACTTCACTCCGGGTCTGTCGCCGCGTTGCGTTCAGGTACGTTCGCTGTGGCCTAGATTAAGCAATGGCGCCCTCAACTGGCGACACCATGAAACTTCACTGAAAAAACTCCTGTGGAAAATGGCCCTAGATTCAGTTAACCCGATTAATTTAATTTAATCGATTAAATTCTTTCCGGCGATTAACCGGTTAATCGATTAACTGTTTACATCCCTATTTCTGACTCAAAATCTCTGTTTTGATTTATTTTCCTGAATACTATTTTGTGTGCACTCTGTGGAAGATCAGTCTGATGTTTTATTCATTTTCTGTTTTGTTTTTTTTGCAAATTACTGTTATTGAGTTTGAATGCACTTTTTGTAACTTGCTTTGAAAAAAAAAAGCATCTGCCAAATTAATGTAATAATGTGATATCATGGGCGGACTGGGACAAAAAATCGGCCCTGGCATTTTGGACCAGAGCAGCCTACAACAACCCCCCCTCCCCGCGAGGCGAACTTTTTTCTCGCGCGCCATAGCGCCATAGATGCGCCGTGCGCCCTAGCCGAACCAGCCCCCCCGCTCCTGCGCGGCCCACATTGCTCATCGCTAAGCCCGAGTGTGTTTGGGGTGTGTGATCTACTCGTTAAATATATATATATCGGGACTTGTCGGCCTAAATAGCACGTCGGCCCACCGGGCAAATGCACGGTATGCCAGATTGCCAGTCCGTCCCTGTGTGATATAACAATCCAAAGAGAAAAGCTGAGATGTTCTTATTGTACTACTTTTAAAAATGGGTTTTCCAGCATACAGACTTGTGAGTTCTTAACTACACAACAACATGTGCTTGATGTTTAATGATGTCACAAACATCTGATCTGTTGTGAGCGCATTAGATGAATCCTCTTTTCTGACTTAATACATCTGTTAGTGGGTAAAATGGTCGCCTTGATATACAGTAAGTGCTTTTTAAATGTTTACATTAATCCATGAGAAACTGGTGATAAACTGATGTTAATCACAAATATATCCAAAAATGGAGAAACAAACTTTTCGCCTAATGGCGCTGTGATATGTGGCCATTTACCTCTTATGCAGATGTAGAGTTTGTGTTTGCCGTCAGGTCATGTACACACAGTGGCCTACTCACTGTATCTACAGATGTTTGTATTACTGACTCAGTCAAGCTGTTAGCGGAGCGTTTTATCTTGACCTCAGAGCTCTGTTGACTTCACTGCATCCTCATCCTCTTCTCATAAAACAGTATTTGTTGATTCCGAGGTTAATAAAGGACTTCTGGAACTAAACATTCGCTCTTCAAAGAGAAAAACAGTAAAGATCCGCAGGGAAGGTTTTGACCTTTCCAGAGAGGATTGGTTTAAATCAGGAAGAAGGCACTACACCTCAGCTTTGGAGTCTTATTCAAAGGACTGTTTGGTCTTTTCAAAACTGACTGATGTAATACCGTCTTGTGTTTTTCTTTTTTTTTTGTTCTGTTTCTTTTTAATGATAAAATCGAGATCAGAGATTGATTTTTGTACTGACAGGTATACAGTGAGATCCAACTTGCCTCACCTCCATCAGAGCGATAGAATGAACTGATCTTCACCCCACTGTAAATCCTCCCTGTTAGAAGACGTCTCATTTCTTTTTGAAGGGTTCATTTGCAAAAAACATCGTGGGATGCAATTATCGATTCATTCATTAATCGTTAGTTGATTGACCTTATCGGTCGATTAACGGTTAACTGATAAGCGGCTTTTTTCCTGAGAACATACATTTCTCACGGTGTCTTTAACAAAAGCAAAAATATTGCTTTATGCTGAATACAAAATGCCATGTTATATTCCTCAACTAATGTTTTTTGTACCAGTGGGGATATGGTACAGAT